>NW_004955472.1:6098624-6297738 GCF_000276665.1 Chinchilla lanigera | reverse complement strand
AAAAAAAAAAAAAAAAAAAAAAGAAAACAATGATTAAAATGTTATCAATAGGTAGTGTGAGATACTAGGGAAGTTGAAGTAAAATATTAAATATTACATTGAGGGAGTTTATAGTGTTCTCACGTATTGTTGAAAGGGTTGTAAAAGTCTTACTTGCTTTTTGTGCCGGATAAAAATTTCAAAAATTAAGTAAAGAGAAAAATTTTGAACAGTTGCAATAATAATAGAGATGAAGCTAGTATCCACTAGAAATCATATAAGAATAGATGTGCCTTCAAACTTTTGTTAAGTTACATAAATCAGACACACAACCTTAAATCCCACATGTTTTTTTCTTATATGATAATCACAAAATATAAATAAAGGGCAAGATTAAAGATAGATAATAAGAAGTAGGGCAACAAGAAAATTGATCTTTTGCAGAAAAGAAGGGGTCTCTAATAGCATCCATTTACCTATAAAAGCCTCAAGTTTATCTTTCTTTATAGCTGAGTAGTACTCCTTTGTATAAAATGACCACATCTTGGGGCTGGGGATTTAGCTCAGCGACACAGTGCCTGCCTAGCAAGAACAAGGTTATGAGTTCGATTCCCGGTACTGGAAACCACCCCCTCCACAAAAAAAAAAAAAAAACCACATACCACATCTTTTTTATCCATTCCTCAGTGGATGGACATTTGGGTTGTTTCCAAGACTTAGCTAAGATAACTGTATTACTAACTTCTATTAGTTCCTTGACAGGAACCTTTGCTGTTTGTATTGTTTGGTCAATCAATCTTACACTCATATTTCTGGTAATCTGAGCAACTACTTTTAAGATAACAATATGTAATATAATATCCATTGTTAATTTCCTATCAGTTTGCTTTGAAATTCTGTATCATTTTTATTTTTTTTATTTTCATAAGAAGAAAAAAAAAAGCAAAAGAGAAGGAGACCAAGAGATAGAGAAGAGGGGAAGGGATGAAAAAATGAATTCAGAGGTGTTCCGCACCTGCACTGACTCCCGCAAGGAACGCGATCATTGCACTGCACACATGAACCAGTAACAGCAACAATTAAGACCTGCAAGTCACATGCTGAGGCACACACCTGGAATCCCAGCATTCTGGGAGGCTGGGGCTGTCCAATCACAAGTTCAAGGCCAGCCTGGCCAACTTAATGACTTAGTGAGAACCTTTCTCAAAATAAAGAAGGACTTCGAAGACAGCTTAGTGCAAAGGCCCTGGGTTCAAGTCTTAGTATCAATTAAACAACAAAATATGTGCCAATATACTGTGATTAACTCAGTCTTCACAACACCATAATATAAGCACTAAGGTGAGTAATGTGGTGATAACCTGATCACGTGACGGCTTTCCTCTTTAACACAAATCCATTACAGTGATGGCATTGATTCAAGCTTTGCTTTAGTGAAAGCACTGGCAGGAGCTAATCCAAGGATTTTAAAAGCCTTGATAAGCTCTAGCAATGAATGAAAGCGATTCATACAATTTGAGACATCTTACTTCAATCTGTCTTGCTTTGCTGATGAACACTAGCCCGAAGAAATTATAAATATTCCGTAGTAAGTACCAGATCACAAATATTATTGTTTCTAAAACATGACACAGACAGAGGTTTTCAAATATACACAATATCGGAATCTCTCACAAGCTGAAATGCATAACCAGATCACAGACCAGAAAAGATGGCATGTACACATGTATAGATATGGAACATTTTCCCCAGAGAGAAAAAAATGCGGTTTTATCTAACACGTGAACAGAATCTTATTAAAGGCCATAATCTTATCTTAACCATAACCTAACTCTTTAAGAATAACAAAGGAACCAAAAATTGTTTAACTTTATGCTGTACTACTTTTTCCAGATGGGTCAGTTATTGGGTCGAATTTGTCATCTAGGTGGCAACGCGGAGCTGACCTGAAATTATGCCTTCTCATCATTATTCGCTTTTACAGAAGCCTCAAGGGCATCATGTGGTGAGCAGCGGTATCTTTATTCATTTCCCACAGATTTACGAGCTAAGCACTAAGACCCCAAGTAAACTGCAAAAGTGACAGATCTTGAGAGTGGGAACCCAAGATGATTACTCTGGGCCTGTGATCATAACTACTAAAATATTCTGACTCACTTTCAGGGATTCATTTACTTGGTTTTAGTTTTAATTTTTGTCATTCTGAGACAGGGTTTCATTATGCAGTACAGGTTGGCCTTGAACTCACTTTGTAGCCCAGATTGGCCGCAAACTCACAGTGATCCTCCTGCCTCAGCCTCTCAAGTGCTGGAAGTACATGTGTGAGCCACCACATCAAGCTCCCTTCAGCAATTTATATCAGATAGACAAATTAATAGATTTTTGGAGCTAGAAAGAATCTCAAGGTCATTTTATTTTTTCTTCTTATTTTACAGATGAACTAAAGAACAGTAAATGTTCTTTATTTACTTCTTTCTTTTATTTCTTTCTTTATATAGGCTTCATGTTCACATTGTAGTTGGTCACAGAATTAAAACAGAACAACTCCAGTATTTCATTTTTTAAAAAAAAATTCTTTGCATAAAGATTGCCTAAAGTAAGAAGGCATAGAACACAAGAAAGCATCACTTAATACTAAGCAAATGATCCAATAGCATATGGAAGGCCTACTTCTCTGCATAAAAGACCATCATGTGGCGAGGCAAAGATAAAGGATGGTAAGTGTTTTCTCCTCCGACGCTGGCTGACGACTGAATCTCCTATGAGAAGCAGTTGGCTGCCTGAACACGCCAAGTGTCCTTGCTGTGGTTACAAGGCTCATCTTTTACTCAGCTGCCCAAACTGTTTAGGGGGACTTTCTCATTTTCATGGAATTTTTTTACTTAAATAAAATCCATATGATATGGTTTTTTAACAATCTTCATACCGATCACATCATACTCAAATATTCTTGAGCCTCCCTCAGAGATAGCTACAAAGTCTACCTCCCTGGCACCTGACATCAGTTAAAATATTTACAGCATTTTCATCGTCTCTAACCCTTAGAATCTTCTCTTCATTAAATAAGACAAACCTAATTGTTTGAGGTCTTCACATTCTGTCATTACTGTTCTGGGTGGGAATTACTGGGTTTCCTAAAGGTGACTCTTCAAGTTGTGGACAGAGCTCTGCTTTTAGGATGTGGTTCTTCTCAGAGTACTGACTTATTTCACCGCCTGTGCTATGTTGCTTGTGCTATCTGCTTTCTAACAAAGCTTTGGTAATCACACTGGAAATTATCTTCTAAACTTGAATCATAAAATGTCTCTGCAGTGTTTGTCATATTGCTATATCTAAAGGAACATTATGGTTTAAAAACAATGTGGATTTTTTTAAATTCTTTATATGTTCTAGATAGAAATCCTTTGTCTGAGGGACAGTTGGTTAAAATTTTTTCCCAATTCATGGGATTTCTTTTTACTCTGTTGGTGAATTCTTTAGATGTGCAAAAACTTTTCAATAAGATGAGATCCCAGTTGTTGATTCTTTGAAGTATTTCCCATGCAGTTTGGTTTTTGTTCATGAACTCTCTGCCTACTCCTACATCTTCAAGATTTCTACCTACTTTCTCTTCTAGGAGATTCAGTCTTTCTGTTTTAATATTTATATCTTTGATCCATTTTACCTAAGATAACTGTACTACTAATTTATATTGGTTCATTGAAATGAAGTTAATGATTAAGTTTTTTGACCAATTTTACATGCTTATATCTGGTAATCTGAACAACTACTTTGACGGCAATAATATGCAAAACAACAACCATATTTGAATTCTTGTTATCTTGGTTTTTTATATTCTGTATTGGTTTAATGTTTTTTATTCTCTTTATTATTTTTTATTCTTTTATTTTTTATTCTCTTTAAAATAATAAAATTGAGAGAAAAATAATCTGGAAAGCTTTTAACTGGATAAAATAAATTTTAAAACACAACCAAAAATTTTCAAGTAATAAAGATCCTTTTCCCTCATGGAAGACTCATAATAAAAAAATAAGTAAATACTTCACTACCTAAGAGGGCAAAGTTAAACTCTTCTTTGTTATTTAGACGAAGAATTGAGTATGTAAGTCATTGTTATAGAAAGGAAGCAGTAAAAATGATTTTAATTGTCACAACAAGAAACAGAGGTTATGAGATGTATCTTTTCATCCCCCGTATATTATATGCTTTAAGCTTTTGTTAAAATGGAAATTCTCAGAGCAGCAAAATTTGCATATGGATTTGCCACTTTTTAAAATCCCTTCAGAATCAAATAAAGTATTAATTTTCAAAATAACATCTCATCATGTAATAATTTAATAATGCATGTTTCATTATTAGCTGATAAAAAGATCTCCCTGACTATAAGCTATCAAGGTATATCTGAACACAGCCAGTGTTCTTTGGCTCACAATGGAAAATGGACTGTAGAACTTTGCATATATTTAAGCAGGAAAAAGAGGTTAATTTATCCGGATTACTTAACTGACCAAAGACTATGAGAGAGTATTATAAGAAATAGTCAGCGAAGCAATTACATTTCACAGTGCCTTCAAATCACTTAAAATTTTTCGTGTTTTAAGTGTCATTAAATATTCTTCTTGATTGGAAGCACCCTGTAAGTGATAGACAGTTTTGTGCTGTGCAAATTAGCAGTTTTCCCTAATTTTCCTCACATGACAGTCAATTTTTCCCCTATTATTTCTTCCAAGTTAACATAATAGAAAGCTTTGCAAAATGTGAGCCAAATGCCTCATTGTACAGTTCAAGATTTAAATTTTATCATTTATGCTTTCATTTGAAATGTGACCAATTTGGTGCATTTTGCATGTAATTTCCCACCTATTCCTCCTGGATGTCAATGTTTCTTTCCTTTAGGCCTGAACCTTTGTGCGTGAAGGGCTGCAGTTTCCCTTGAATCGCAACATCCTGTCCTAGCCTGATGTGAGGGGCGTGTTCGTGTACGTATGTAGTTGTCATCTGAGCCTCGGTAGGCGAGTCCTACATGTGTCATTCCTTCTTTCTGTTATTGTTTGTCTAAGACATTAGAGACAGGCCTGATGTAGGCAGACATTTAATCTAGAATCCTGTATTTTTAGAAGAAAATTGTATCTAAATACTCCAGTTTTGGGATCTTCATGTGATGTTGTCCTATGTATCCCTTCAGATGAATTAAATCAGCTACTTCGTAACCGTAGCTACGCCTTATCTTTCTAGACAATATTGGACTCTGAATTCCTTTCTCTATGAATTCAGAAGGTAAGAAAAAGCAGTGGCTGCAATATTTCCACATTCTTTCAAAGAAAGGAAGTCACATATACACGTGCAAAGCGAGATGCTCGGTAAATGATGAAGAGCTGAGAAAAGCAAAGGCTGACAAAGTAATAAGAGTTTCTGAGAAAACGTCAAGAAAGCACACAGGCACAAACCAATGCAAAGCTGCTAGTCTGCTAGGACCAATGACAGAAAAACAATCCACAAGTAACATATTCCATTTTAAATTTATATTATTATATATCCTATATTACTATCCATGTCTTATGTGAAGATACACTGTTAGCCTTCACACATCAGGCCTAATATTTGAAAACACCATATGTAAAGAAGTACCAGGCTGGGGATATAGCTCAGTGGCACAAGCGCCTCCCTGGCAAGTGCAAGGTTCTGAGTTCAATTTCTAGCACCAATATATATATATATACATGGTCTGGGGATATAGCTCCGTGGCACAAGCACCTGCCTGGCAAGCACAAGGTCCTCAGTTCGATTCCCAGGAACAAAACCATAAATAAATAAAAAATAAAAACAAAAAAGAAATACTGTGATCCATCACGCACTAGATATAAGACTTTCAAATGCTAAAAGGGTGTTTTAAGAGACAAGAATGCCAACTGGCAAATATACATAGTATACAGACTATCCGACTTATTTCACATATGACGTGTATTTTAGTTTAACAGAAAAAACTACAAGTCCAGCAATGAATTGCAAGTACGCCAATAACTTCACCAGTCGCTCTTGGGTTCATAAATTAGAGTAACTACTTAGTTTAACGTATTAGCAAATTGAAGAAAAAGAAATACCTACCTTCTTAGTATAAGGAAAGTAAGTTTTAACACACAAAATAATATTTCATTTCATCCTGAAAATATCATTAAAGTAAATCCGGCATTTACCTCCGATGGTTAAAAGCACACTGGATACTTCAGGGGCACTTGCAGCTCATGGTACAGCTTTCCAGGGGATCTGTTCAGTTCCTACGAGTAAAAGGAAGGTCAGAGAGAATATTCAGCTATCCACGTCTTTGTACATTCATGGTAATTAGCTATGAAAACTGTATTATCATTCCACACTGCTGTTTGAAAAGTACCTCGCTGTGACTGTGGTTAGCATGTGGTTGCATTTTATTAAATGCACAATAGAGCAATGAAAATTATGTCTGTCTGGAACTTATAAAACTCGAGAACAGACTCCAGATTATGAAACACTATTAAAAAAAATCAAGTCACTCAATTGAAATTTGTTTTCTTTTTAAGCTGGAAAAGACTGCCGTACCAAGAACAAAAGCACCTGTAATGGAAATGTTTTCTCATTATATATGCATCACACCCTAAACATTTTTATGGTCATAACGATGTAGAAGAAGTAGACAATTCTGGTTGTTTAATTTCTATCATCAACTACTTTAACAAGGTTTCGGTAAGATCCATACAGTATATCTAGGATTTTCTTGCAATCTATTTCAACGATCTGTGAAAACAAATTTTTGTAAAAATTAGTTTTTATTTATTAGTGCATATTTGTAGTATACAATTTCTACACTTTGTGTGGAGTTAGTGCCTGTACATAATACATCTTAATTCCTTTTCCATCCCCTTTGCCAACGCTCACCTTTCCCTCATCTCTTGACCCCCTTCTATCTACTTGCTAAAAGAAAGTGAAATGATAAACAAGATATACAAACACTTTGCTGCTGCTCATTGTTAATTGTGTGTGTTCACCCTGCAGAAACACCTATGATTGGACTAAAAGGGAACTGCACTGTCTTCCCCCCCTGCGACCCGATCAGTCCAAGCCTCACACGTGAGTCACAGCTCAGCACCGTGGACGTCTTCACACCTCCACTTCTCTATGTGCCCACCGCTCCCATAAATCTGCAACTTATTGGGCACCAAGGACCCAATAACATTTGAAAAATGAGTCATGCAAGTAATATAAATAATTATTATATAATACAAAGTAAATAATAAATATTATCTTTTATATTTATATAAGAAGCAACAGACAAAGGGTATTAAAAGGAGATTGTTTTGCTAAATAGAAGAGCAATCTGGCAAAGATATGTAATTTAGCAGAAAAAGTAAGTAGCTGAAATACATTACTAAAACTTAAAGAAGGATCTGTGGAGTGTTCTCTAAACAGGAAGTGAAAGAGCATAATCATATGAAGTAGAAATTTTCTTTGAGTATGTTGGCCTAATAAAGTGCAAAACTAAGATCCCTAAAGAGCAAATAAAAATGACAATAATGGTGTATCACATTCTGTAATTCTGTGGTCAATAGTGACATACAAGATGAGATGCCAGACCCATGCATGGTCATAGATTTTGTGATGCATTAGATCCTCTCACTGAAGCAAATTGAAGAAAACCTAGGAAGGTACTGATCACATCTTATTCAAATCAAATATTGCTCAGAGGGAGTGGAGGAAAGAAGGGTCCGGGAAATTAGTTCCGTAAGAACTGATGACTGTGGCTTCACTGAGCCAGAGCATTACTTGGAACACAGATTATGAGGAGCTACATCTTCGACGTGTTTACTGAAGGACACCATTTGAGGGGAGGAATAAGACTTAGACCACAAACATGCAAAGTGGAAAAGAAAAGAGACTGATGAATGTATACCAGTGAACTTTTAGTAGACAGAAAATAACACAAGCCATACATAAAATGAAGTAGTCTGTGTACCTAATAAAATAATAATGTGAGCTAATCAATCACATAATCATGATCAACACATAATGAAGACCTAAAGTCAATAAACTTGCTGTACTCATAATATTTAATTAATTAATTAATTAGATTTTTGAAACTGGGAATGAAACTCAGGACCTCACACCTACCAGGCAGGTGCTGTGCTGCTGAGCTACACCCCCTAGCACTATACTAATAACTTTAGAGGGATTACAGTTCTCAAAACTATAGCCAGATCTTACCTAAAGCAAATTCAGACAAAAGTGATCTGATCTCAAGGTGTCATGGTTTGTGTCTAGATGTCCCCCCAAAGCCTCATGCAGTCATGGGGTGGGCTTCTACAGTCTATGATTAATTCATGGTCCAATGCTGGATTGTAGGTGTGAGTGCTATGCTCACCCTGGGGTGGGAAGCCTGCATGCACTATAAGGGAGGGGAGGGGGCTTGGTCTTCCAGCTGCAGTTCCTCCCTTTCTGCTCTTGCTGCTTTTGCTGTTTTCTGCCGCCGTGAACTGTTGCCCTCTGCCATGTGCCACCTGCCTTGGAGCCAGCCGAGTATGGACTGAAACCTCCACAAACTGTGAGCGAAGTAAATCTTTCCTTCCCTAATTTTGGGCATCAGGTATTTTGTCTCAGCAATGAGAGAAAAGTAACTGAGACATAAGGCTAGAGATTTGCCAGTACAATTTCTAAAACTGTAACTGTTGTCTGCTTTGATTCTCTAGAAGATGAAGATAATGATCTCCAAGGTAAAGCATTAAAGGTAAAGCATTTGAATTACATTAAAGTAATTCAAAAAGGAATAACCAGATCTGTGAAGTTTATGGCGATGTATCAGGAGTATCTGACAACAAAGGAAAACTGACAATCTTCTGGGACCTCCCGTGCTACTTGTAAAAAAATATTCTATAGTAATGGATTTATATTTCTACTTTTACAAATGTTTCAGATGGAGACAATTGAAAATATCTATTTTAAGTGAAAGGGTAGACAATTTCACCATTTTTCTCAGTCATTTTCCAAAAGATAATATAGTGGTTCTCGTATTTTATTTCAATGTAGGAGAAAATAAGATTTTTTTTTAGAAAAAAATATATCTAGTACATAGGTTCTCCTTCAAGTGGTAATTCCTTTATTTATTGAAATTTCCTTTTGCTATTGTTAATAATTAGTATATAGTACTATAGGCCATAGATACAGAGAAAATAATATTATGGAGCTTATTATGGTAAAAAGTTCATAACATACATTTCTTAAATTATCTTGTGAGGCTAATACAATGCAGTATCACATAAGCAACAGGTCAGTGGTCTGCAGAGTCAGATTCTGGAGCTCCATCAGTGTTTTGGAGGGTTACATTTCACAACCTACAGAAATGGTTTGTCCGGCCTGTGAAGAGAATGTCTCTTGTACACTGAGACTAAGAGCTGTGAGTTGCTACATGGCAACTTTATCTTCTCTCATACTTTGATGATTTTGTTCTTTGTAGTCATAGAACACCAGGAAGAAGAGAAACAACGTGGCTACTACATGCCTAGAATTATGTGTGGTGATTTCAAAGCAATTACATTATTCATCATGAATCAAATCTTATGAAATACTGCTGCACTATTTTACAAACACAGAACTAAGGCTTAGAAAGTGATTCAATAACTTTCTTAAGATTACACACTTTTTCATTATTTACCACTCCTTCCAAAGTATCAGGAGTAGAGAGTTTTGACATGAAACTAGTCAGAACAAATGTTAAATTCAACATAATGGCGCTAACAAAACTTGAAACCTATAATCAGTGCAGTAGACCAGAACTAGGTGATTTAAGTATTGCATTATCAACAATTCACGGTTATTAAATAAGACTGAAGCTCTAAATGAAAGCTTTCCCCTTCTTCTGTTTGTTGTTCTGATCCTTTTTTGAAAGGATGCTTATTAAAATGTAATAAAGTCTGTATTGTGAATGCCAAAGTTTAAATTTATACTTTAACATTTATAAAAATGACATCAAATATTTTAACAAGATATTTCCATAAACAAATAACTGATTAAATTCATGAGGTACTTTTAACAAACTGACATACAGAAATCAAATTTCCTCAAAAACCATTTATTCTACACTATTTTTCATTAGGATAGAAAAGTGGAACATATTAGTCATTCACCATTAATTCAAATATAACAAAATAGTTATATAGTTCCTAATTCTAACATCATAAAAGCTGAAAGAGTAAATAAGATACAAAAGGCACAATAGATACTGTGAAAGGGAAATAAACTGCTCAAAAGGATAGAACAATTGGGATGGGGAAAAGAGAAAAGTAAGAATATATGTATATATTAGTTAAAATAATGGTACTGCTAACTTCTATTAGTTCATTGAAAGGAACAAATAGTGTTTATATTGTTTGATCAATCTTAGAAGCCTATATCTGGTAATCTGAGCAACCACTTTGAAGATTAAAATATGCAATATAATTACCACTGTTAACTTCCTATCATCTTGTTTTAAAATTCTGTATTATTTTTATTGGTTTCTATTATCTTTAAAATGAATCCCAAAAGTTACTATTAAGAAGACATACAATTTTAATATAAAAATTAACTACTATTTGCTAGAGCAGTGGAGAGCAGTTAGCAAAGACAGAGAAGACAGAACTAAATCCACTGAATAATTTGTGACTCCATTATTAGCTACAACTTTTTAATATTAAAAGCACGTATTTTCGGGGCTGGGGATTTAGCTCAGCGGCAAAAGCGCCTGCCTGGCAAGTGCAAGGTCGTGAGTTCAGTTCCCGGTACCGGAGAAAAACAAAACAAACAAACAAACAAACAAATAAAAGCACGTATTTTCCGAGTTATAAAAGGAACATGGACAATACTGATTGACTCTCTCTATAGACTCCACTTAAAGCATTACCAAAACTATACAAAAAGAAAACCTTGGACTTTCACTACACTAAATTCTATTTTAGTATGAAATGCACATTGCCTGATCTTCAATAGAGAAAAGCAGCACCAAACAAACACTTTTTTATTTTTCTTTTCTTTAAGCTGCCTGGTCTCACACTGCTTTGTTTGGCGACTCCCAACAGAATGATGAGGGCTCTATCCTGAAGTGCTTTGGTGGCAAACATTCCCTTTGTTCTTGACTTTCTTAGAGATGTATATGGTAAGGATATCGGCGCTTTTATTCACTTTAATCTTTCAAAACCCAAGAGTGAAAGCAATACCCTGTTACCTTTTTAGTAGGTCAATCAAGTTAAAACTTTTTACTGTTTTTAAACTTTCAACAAGTTGAAATTATATTGTAACTACAACTTTTTGCAACTGGATCACATATTTTGTTTGGTAAGATATATTTTTATAATATGTATATAAATACATATATATATCTTTAGATTATATATAGAAACATATACACACAGTATATTTTGTGTCCTGCATAGAGTAAAATAATATTTGTTGAATGCGTTTCATATGCCAAGCATGGGTGTTTTGGCTAGAAGCCTATTGATTGGTGTCACTCATACCCTAGGTGGGGCTTCCATTATTCACACTATTAATCCTAATCTCACACCCTTATTTCACATTCACACACCCAAATCCAGCCACCATCAAAACTCCCCATCTATGATGCTTTGGGGGACATCTTGATACAAGTCATAATAGCTGTTCTAATGGTCCACATCTATTTTCTCACTTAATTCTCACAAACTGAAGACACTGGTTTAATCTCCAATAAAAGCACAGAGGGACACAGACGGCAATCCCAAATTGAGGCACACAGGGATTAACCAAGCAAATAACGGAACTGAAATTTATTTAAAAGCCCGGGACCTCAGAGCTTGATCTACTGAGAAATGCTATTGTCTTTGATGAAAAGATATCAATAATGGCATTCTAATAACAGAAAATGATCCTTAGCCATGTTGCCCATACTTCATTAAAAAATAGCCAACCATAGAAACACATACTGGGTGGTAAACAAGAGTCAAGTGAAAAACAACAGAGCTGAATCTCTCTGAAGGCAAGAGTCATACGGTCTGGTAAGAGTGCTAAACATGTAGTAAACCAGTATTCAAAGTGTATGTGCTGTTTAAGTGAGTTAATAAATGCGAAAATAATCTTGTATGAGCCTTGGCAGTTCTGCGAATCTTGGTGGGAGGTGAAAGTTTCACCCATAGTAGATGACCCGTTCTAGATTCAATACACGTCGACACTGGGCTCACACTTACTATTTCTTGCCAATCACCTTATTCAGTGCGCCCTCACCCCAAACCCCGGAGCCCTTTTCAGCCTTGCTCCTTCTACAACAACCTATAATCATTATCTATTTAGGTGCTGTTCTACGCTATAATCATTTCATGAACTAATCTAATCAAAAAGCCCACTGTAATTCCTTTTAAAATAGGCATGATTTCAGAGAGAATTTTTAAGAGAAACATCATAATTCAATATAGTCATGCTAATGATGGGAACATTAGGCCATAAGACCAAAATCCAGAAGGGAATATCCTGAGTTACCCTGTGCTGCGCTTCACCTCCAGTTCCCCGGATGATCCTGGATCCATCTATCTGCTGCCATCTTCACCGCCATTACTTCTGTGCTCTATTCTGCTCGTGGTCTCCCAGTGCAATCAGCATTTCTGTTTGTTTGTGTTCTTGCTCCTTCAAACTTTTCTCCACATTCTGGCCAGAATTCTTTAATATCAGTTAAATGATGTCTCTCCACAAAAAAATGATTTTCCTTGTGTTTGGAGATTAAAAAACAAAGCAAAACAAAACAAACTCTCTGTTTTAACTCTTAACCTAAAATGCCCTGCCTATCCAGCCACCAGTGACATTTCCACCCTAATCTCCTCACTCATCAGCTCCATTTATTTTGAAAACCTCCTTCTACTTCAACGTTGTTGCTTGGGTTTTCCCTTTGGTGACAGCAATCTTCTCTCCATTGCCTAGTCCTTTCTATCTTTACATTTTAGCTTCAATTTCACTTCCAAAAGTACACCTCGTCCTGGATGAAAGTCCCTTCGGATGTTCTGCTATGGCTCCTGAAGTTTTCTCGCCTGTCAGTTCTCAGAGTAACATCCTAATTTGGAGGGCAAGGTTTACATATAGACTTACTAAGTGTGAGTCTGAAACGGACCACTTGCTAGACTTCGTGACATTCGATTTCTTCATCCCCGCTATGCTCCAGTTTTATGACTTACGAAATGAGGTACAAAATTACCTAACAAAGGGATTTTTGTGAAAACCAAATGATTTCATACAAGTAAGCACCAAGGACATACAAAGTACACCATAACTGTGGCAACAGTTACTCCGTGAAATTACATTTATCTGAATAAATACGGGATCACATTTTTCGCTTCTTCAAAAGATGCCAACTGCAGGTTAGCAGGAGCCATGGCTGCACTCTGGCCACTGCACACCCAGTGCCTCTGACACTGCCGTGCTGAGGGACAGCTCAGAAAATATTCTGTGAATTAATTAGTTGCATTAATCTATTCATGGAAATAGGAGTCTCTACAAAAGAGAGAGAATATCATATGGATCATCCATGTGTGGTAGATGGGTCTTTGATGTCTATAAAGTAGTATATTGCGTGGCAGTCCACTTCACATGTGAGCAAGTTTCATTGCATATAAAGAAAATCTTAGTAGTGTACCCGTTCAGTCACTTCTCAATTCAAAAACAGGTGAGGAGTGAGTATAAAGCATGTCAATAAATTCTTGACAAGCCAGACATCCCCTTACATTATTGCGATGTTTGGTAATTTGTGCACACAAAATGTTTTATAACTCACAGAAAAAATTACTGATATAATCTTTCTGGTTTTATAAATACCTCTTTACTATTATCAAAGCAACAACACAGTTCCATAGGGCTGAACTTGACTCCAAAACTCCGCCTCCCACATCATTAATCTTTAAGTTTGGTTCTTTTCCTTGAATCATTCTTTTAAGGATATGATCTCCTACTGAATCAATGACTATGTCTGGTCAATGCCTTTCAAAAATTTATCACTGCTCTATTCTAACCTTCAAAAAAATCACATGGATTTTGTATCAAAGAGCGACAGTAGATATTTATGGTTCATAACTTTAAAAAATACTTTACTGAGATAAAATGGGGGAATAACTAAACTGAACTAATTAAAATATGCATTGTGTTCTTAATTCTTAGAATTATTCATGTGGCCCTTAATTTTTTTTAACATTCTTATTTATACACGCTTAATTTAATTAACATGATTGTATATATTTATCATGCACAACATGCTTTTAAATATGTATTTAATATGGAATGACTAAATAGAGCTAATTATCATAAGTGTTACTTGAGGTATTTATCAAGCTTTTGAGGTGAGAACACTTGAATTCAGATACAGAATTTGCAAATATTTTTTCTCATTCCACAGGTTGCATATTCATTCTATAGATTATTTCCTTGGCTGTACAGATGAGTTTTAGTTTGATGTTTTCTTAATTGTTTATTTTCCCTCTTGTTGCCTATGCTTCAGGGCAGATCCAAAAACTTACTGCCCAAACCATCATCATAGAGCTTTTTTTTTATGTTTTTTTCTAGTACTTTTATATCTTCAGATCTTACACTTGAGCCTCTCTCTCTTGTTCTTTCTTTCTTTCTTCTTTTGTTCCTTCTTTCTTTCCTTCCTTTTTCCCTCTTTTTTCTTTTCATTTTTCTGTCGTGCTGTAAATCAAAGCCAGAGGCTTACACATGCCAAGCACATGTTCTACCACTAAATTACACTTTCTTCCCCTTACATTAAAGCTTTACTCCATTTTGAGGTTTTTGTTTTTTTTGTAATGTGGTATGAGATATGGGTCTAGTTTCTGTCTTCTTTTTTTTTTTTTTTTTTTTTTTTTTTTCTCCGGTACCAGGAACCGAACTCACGACCTTGCGCTTGCCAGGCAGGCGCTTTGCCGCTGAGCTAAACCCCCAGCCCCTAGTTTCTGTCTTCTGCAAGTAGATATCCAGTTCTCCCAGGATCACTGATGGAAGACACTTGCTTTCTCTATGTGTGCTGTTGACATCTTCATTAAATATCAGTTGTACAAATGCACTGGTTCATGTCTTCCTTCTCTATTCTCTTTCCTTGCTCAGTCTGTTTTATTCCATTACCACGTTGTTTTGATTACTACAACTGTGTAGTAGATATGAAGTCAGACATTGTGCTGCCTCTGGCTTTGTTCTTTTTGCTTGATATTGCATTGGCTAATCAGATTCTTTTGTAGTCCCACAGGAATTTTAAAATTTGGCCCTTTAATATCTTCAATATTAAATAACTGGCCAACATGTATATTCTTTTGACAAACTGTGTACTCAAACTTTTGTGATACTAGAATACTGCTGTTATTTTAGAACTCTCTCTCTAATCATTTTGAATCATAGGTCAAACCTAGTTTCTTTTGACTCAAATTTTATTTTTATAATTTAAAATAGGTTAATATTGCTCAGTAACTCATTTATTCACTATACACCTACTGAAGATGGTTGTGAAGGGGACTAAGATTAGAGAGATAAACAGAGCAAGTTAATGTTCTCAAAAAATGCACACGTCACAGACTCTTCTGTATCAGATGCACCAGCAAGTCTTCTGAAGTTCATAGAAGTTTGGTAACAAGAATGTCGTAAAAGGTAGCTCCTTTTAACTTCTTCCTCTGAGAGAAAGGTAAAAGTAAAGTCCAGCCCATACAATGGTTGGTTTCAAAATAGGTATTAAACAGTTCTGCAAAGTTTTTCATAAAGTTGCTACTACAACAGTATCAGTCCTTCTGTATCATGGGCTCAAAAAGAAAAGGCTCAGGGACGTAGCTAAAATAGAAAACAGGAGGAGAGCACAGACATGGCCACGGGTGGAAGGTCTCCAGCAGGAGAAGAAACTTTGTGTGCTGGCGCTGTTGGCTCCCCCTTAGAGGACTGAGCCTATGATGAGTGACTCAGTGTTTTGAGTTAAAGTCATATTTCTACAGAAGCATCATCTTAGGTTCAGAGTATCTCCCCAAAACATGTTCCTTCTTGATACTTAAACCTGAAAGTAGTATTGGAAGAATTTTAAAAGTGAGTAAAAGGTAACAACTAGACTAGAGATACACTTTTCTTCAGTAAAGTCTGGAACTCATCAATCATAGTGTGTCAGTGTACAAGGATTTATAAAATATTTGATCTCAAATTATATTTGAACAGATAAGGAAGTAGACATAAAAAATGATGGAATGACTTGCTGACAGCAAGTTGAGCTAGCGTCAAAACCCGGCTTTTACATTCTGAAATGAGCATTCTCTGCTTAATATCACCCTGATGACACCAGGGCC
The DNA here is from genome assembly GCF_000276665.1 of Chinchilla lanigera. Lineage (NCBI taxonomy): Eukaryota > Metazoa > Chordata > Mammalia > Rodentia > Chinchillidae > Chinchilla > Chinchilla lanigera. Next base: position 6,281,437 of record NW_004955472.1, on the reverse strand, counting down.
CACGCCTGAACATGGTAACCGTGCTTCTATTCAGCTTTTCCTTGGAAAGTCTGATCCCTGAGCCCAAGTGCTGCCCAGGAAAGCAGAGGTGCAAACCTCTGTAAGAAAATTGGGCAGACTCACGCCAGTGTCTCAATGCTACCTGAACCTGAACAATAAGATGTGGCTACATCCCCAAAATAACTTTGCAGTGGGTGGAAAAGGGCTCGGGAACCCAACTATGGTAGCCTATTGTGAATTTGTTCTACATCCTCTGGACTGTGCCTGGTGCACACACCTCTGGTCTTGTCAGACCTTTGATTTAAATTCCACTTCTTGCAAAACAGACTATTAATGGAGAAAAAGTGACCAAAGTCTGAATTCATTTTTGTAAGTAAATTTTAAAGCCATTATATAATTCTTATAATAGACATTGCTTACAAATCTTGAGGTTTTGATTTGATTCTCTGAAACTTTACACATTATTCACTTTGCCAGTTACTACTGTAAGTTTCACATTATAGAGGTAATTTTATAGTTGCAAATCCATAGGTTGTATTAGCATATATTTAGCAACATGATTTGAAATTAATAAAATATTTGGGAATTTTGGGTGTTGCAATGACATTGGCATGTATTTAAAACAATTTACAAGGGCTTAGTGACTATATGAGTTAATGCTATTAATGAATTTTTACAATATGTTGAGAATATTTAAAGTAGAATTTGAACAGAATTAAATACGGGGATAATTTTATATTAAATTATGATTACAAAAAGTTTGTTCTATCTTCTTGGAAGATCTGCTTTTATTATACTTCGGTGGTCATATTCTAAGTGAAATAAACCAGACACAGAAAGATGAGTATTGCCAATGCTCTGCTACAGAGGGAAGCTAAAGAAGTTAACCCGACAGAACAGTATTGAGTACTAGAAAGTGGAAGGGATATGAGGATGGAAAAGGGTGGTGGAATGTGATCAGTGCACAGTGTGTGTGAGTGGAAATATCACACAGCATTGCACTATTACATACAATTAAAACATTAGTAAGAAAAACCTAAGAAATATAGGAGTTTGAGATGTGTTTGAATAATAGGAAGCAAAACACATTCTCAAATGCAAAACACACACTTAATTGGTAGAGTGAAAAATGTGTATAGCTAGATGAAAAACTGAACTTGAATATTTCCACCTCTCTTGTCCTGAGTTGAGGAAAAAGAACCCATCCTTATACCTAGAAAAAGCATGATATATTTCTTATACATTTTGCATTTATTTATGTATTTCCTAATTTACCCAAATCTTTTTTCTAGTGCCTATACTTCATTTTAAATCAAGTTGCTATTGTTTTATTTCTACTATTAAATGTTAAGGCTAAAAGGAGATTCACAAGTCATATAACCTTTCCTGAAATTCCAGGCAATCAACACTAAGCCAGGCCAACCCAATTTAATTTTTTAAATTTTTTTTAAATCAGTTAAGTTTTGTGCAATTTATGTCCCTGTGATGTACGCACACATCTGACATCTGACTGGTTTTACATTGTGCTTTTTCTATTGAAAATACCCTTCCACTGTACTTTCATGGAAAAAACATAAACATTGTTCACAATTTGGCACAAATATCATTATAGTCAATCCTTTCATGCTCTCCTACTCCAAGAAAAGGGATATTATTCATTCTCTTTTCTATGTCCCTAAGCAATTTGATACAAGCTTCTTTTATTACACTTACTTTTACATTATATATATTTTTACAGTGTTGGGGATTAAGCCCAGAGCCTTTGTGCTGAGCTACAACCCCAGGTCTTTCTGAACTTTTAGCTTCCATACAGGGTCTCACTAAGTCACTGGGCAGTCGAGGGTGGGCCTCAATTTGCAATTCTGATGGCAACAGCTCTCTACAGGGCTGGGATCACAAGCCCGCACTGTGACGCCCAGCTGTAATTGCTTCTCTGCACAATCCTGAGTTGTGGATAGATGACTTATTCTTTCCCAAATGCTTATCCTGCAGCCCGGGTTGAATCATTGATTTCTGAAGGAAATCACCCTGTTATAATGGTATATAATCATAATAAAAGTCTGATAAGGAATACAGAGAAGTTTGTGAAGAGCTTGCCATCAACTCACTCAGCCTCTGTCTAAATCTTCTGCCATCCTGTCTAACTGTCCTACAGTTCTGTAGAGATCGCACGGGAGAATGTGTGTGCATCATATAGTAGATTCTCATTAAATATTAATGCATCACCATTTCTCACACGAGGTCAAATATCACATTTGTTATCATCTCCCTTTATTTTCAAATGCATAGAAACATTTAATAAGCTTTTATTTATTCTGTTTGAAAGCAAAACACTGTTTTGATCCTCATATTTTAAAACACACTTTTGCATCCATTCAGTTATTGTATTCCCATGTTATACAGTTAAAAATATTTCCAGTTTATATTATATTTTTGAAAGTTAGTCTTTTTCATTCTTTCATCACTTTAAATTTCTTGCTTCATTCCAAGTACCACAGTTACTTTCTGGTTGCTAAAGTTCTCCATAAGACTGTCATGAAGTTATTTATAGGAATATGCTTTTTTTAAAAAAAACAAGTGAGTAGATATTTGTAACCAAAGGCATAAATATCAGATGTAAAATAACAAAGCCTATGGCAGCTGGTGGAGGAGAAGTAGTAGGCACGGTGGTTACTCAAATAACTGTTATGAGTCAAATAAATAGGAGTTTGTACCTTAGTTCTATCACTCATCAGCCAGATAATTATAGATACATTGTTTCACCTCTCTGAGTTATAAACTCTTCACCTTCAATGAAGAATTGTGCTGTAACATAGATACTAATTTATGCAATATCAAAGCATAGCACTTGTAAGTAGCAAGTTCTCAACTGATAAGTTTATTTATTAATTACTATTAAACATAAAAATACTCTTGCCAAGCTATCTTTATATGTCTGTTATGGTTTGTGTCTGGATGTGACCCCCTCAAAGCTTCATGCAGTCATGGGGCGGGCTTTTAGAGTTTATGACTGACTCAGGGTCCATTGTTGAAATTATGGATATGAGTAGTACACCTGCCCTGGGGTGGGTAGTTTGCCTACAATGTAAGGGAGGGAAAGAGGCTGCTTGCTGCCACTCCTCCCTTTTGCTCTTGCTATTTTTGCTATCTTCTGCTGCCATGAACTGTTGCCCTCTGCCATGTGGAACTCTGCCTTGGAGCCAGCCGAGTATGGACTGAAACCTCCACAAACTGTGAGCTACATAAACATTCTTTCCTTAATTTTGCATGTAGGGTATTTTGTCTCAGCAGTGAGAGAAAAGTAACCAAGACAGTGTCATTAAATAACAATCACATCTCCTAGAGTTATTAATGAGAAAACGCTATGTACTTTATTCTCCCTGTGGGGTTATTTAGAGTTGGTTGGATTTATTGATAAATAAATACATTAATAAATGTTTTACCTATTTTATCTGTAAGTGAATTAGATAAAGGCATTTGATGCTGTATCTTTCCAATAACTGACATTGACAGGAACCGTTCATTGTTTGTGTTTCAATCATTTTGTTGAATGACTTTCTTGTGTGAGGTGCTTTCCAGAACTCCTTAAAGGGAAGTGTGCATTTTCCACTGGGTTTATATTCTATTAGAGATTTAAAGATGACTTCTATACAGTATGGTGTGTGTGTGTGTGTGTGTGTGTGTGTGTGTGTGTGTGTGTGTGTGAAGGCACACACATATGTCTCAGTCCCTTTTTTGTTGCTGAGACACAATGTCTGACACTCACAACTTTAGGAACAGGTTTACTTTGGGCTCTCAGTTTTTAGAGGTTCCAGTTCTTCATCCTCTGACTTCAAGGGAGGAAGGCCCCGGGGGAGGGTCTGCTGGAACAGGGCCGCTCAGTCATGATGGCCGAAAGTAGAGAGAAAGGAGGGAAGGAGACACGGCACACCCTCCAGGCCACGCCGCCAGGCACTGACTTTTCCACCCAGATGCCCTATCCTAACAGCAAATTCCTCCTTGGATGAGTACAGAAACCCATGATTCAATCTCCTTAGAAACACATGAGGCTTTTGAAGGACACCGTAGATCTAAATCATAAGAGGAAGTGAGCCTAGATATACATTTCCTCATTATTCTTCAAATTCTACTAGACCACTGAAATCATCACCAGCAGTGTCCGTGCCAGGTGTCAGGCCTGTACTCTAGAATGCAAGGAGATTTGAGCATTGTGTGGCTCAATGATAAACTTTTATTTATACTGTGTAGTACGGCGATTATGTAAGCATATGTTTGTGTGTGTGAGAGAGAGAGAGAGAGAGAGAGAGAGAGAGAGAGACAGTGAGAGAAACGGAAAGAGAAAGAAAAAGACAAAAAACAGTAAGCATAAGTTCTAGCAGCATACATTAGGCCACTTAGTTTTATAATAGCATAATTTTCTTCTTTCTGCTACTTTTTTGCACTAAGTGGGGAAGAAATTGGGGAAATTAATCAGACCCTGAGATCTGGTAATTGGGTATCACAGGTAAAGATCTCTTAGCCTTACATCTTTTTGATATAATTGATGAAGACGTTCTAAGTACCACGAAAGTTTCTATGCTAAGTGCAATATAATGCAAATGCTTGACCAAATGATTTTGTAAGGGCAATAACCATTTTTCAAAATTAAACAACTGACATTTTATATGCCCAAAGGCTCTGGTACTGTACATATTATTGATTAAACTGACATTTAAAACTTGCTATAGTGAAAAAGAGCTCATTAAAATAGAAAACTATTTTTTTTTTTTTTTTTTTTTACCTTTTATAGCTCAGAATTGTCTGGAACACTAATAATACCAATATTTGACTAAAGTACCTGGTGGAAAATTTGTATCAATATTCAACTACCCACAAATAAGATTCCTTTCATAGAGTACAATTTTGGGACTGTTTTAAAACTATATAGACAAAACAAGCAAAATATCCGCCTTTTAATCTTGGGCTATGATTCTTATTGGCAAAGAATAGTCAACTTCAATACTTAGGCTTAATTGTATTAGTCTCAAAAAGCAATAAGAAGCCTCTAAATGGCATTTCACTCTTATTTAAGATTTTTGTTGAAGGCTAGAATTTTCTGAAATAGTATGTTTCCTTGGAGTGGAATATACCAAAATGGATTTTAATAACAATTTCTCATGATAGGAGTTTCAAACATCTATATTCCCTCGAGGATCCAACAATGGAATTTATGTTGAGCACATAAAAGCACCTGTAAAAACTCTACAGTTCTGTATCAAGCTCGTAATATGCATTCAACCTAACAGAGATGTATAGTGACACCCTTTTTATGCTGCCTTTCAAGACAATTATATTATTGACCATTCAGGGAAAGACAACCAGGGGAAAATACAGAAATATACTTTGGCACTCATGAAAATAAAATTGTATTAAAATAAAGTATTATAAACTATAATGAAAATGTCTGTGGAAAGTAGGTAAATTATACTGGGTAAGAAACACTTTTTTATACCTAGACAACATGAACCTTATATTTATGCTTGAGCACAGCTCTCATATGGGGAAGGACTGTAAATAATACATGGTAGAGGAACAGGCATTGTTAATATTCTTGAGTGTTAATGTTACTTCCTTTTAGGGCTTCACTCTAAGCAAATGTTTATGGGTAAGAAAAGTAGAATTATACATCTCTTTTAAGATTGACCTCTAGTTAGTGTCCTGGGTTATGGTTAAATTTTCAACTAAATATGGTTAAATAGTCATCTCCAGTGAAATCTCTGAGTCATTCTTAAGGCACCAAGGACAGAAACTATGAGAAGCAAAGGACTCTCATGAATACTACGCCAGAAACTCTTCTGTAGTAAGTCCTTCTGAGGTAGGATAGAACAAATAAAGATAGGTTAAAAAGTAGACAAGGAATCAGAATTTTAAATTTGTACTTTTAAGAAAAATTGCACCTTCAAGACACAAACATTACTCAAGCGTTTTTACCCTGGTAGGAAACACCCAAAAAACTTTCTAAGTGCCTTAAAGTCCTGACAAACCTGTAAATTGGACTCTGAGTCTGTGTGTTTCACCCGTAAATTATCCTTCTTCACACCTACCGCCACATACAAGGACGTAGCAGTATTAGTGGACAGTAGATCTCAGTTTCAAACACAAGGAACTGGCTTGCATTCTCGCATAGCCCCACAAATGAGGGACCTGACAGGTGGTAGGGATGCACACCTTGAAGAGACCCAGCATGGGGAATATATAAGAGGGACAGTCAGTTAAGCACTCACTATCATTTCTCTTCAAGGTCGCCCACCCTACGCTGTAAAGTGTATTTTTAGTTTTACGTTTTCCTACTTTTACTTGCCTCAAGCTTGCTCTGCAGAGCGCACTTTTTTCTCTTCTTTTTTCCCTGTCTTTAATAAATATAAAACTTTACCACTGTGAATGCTGTTGCATTCAATTCTTTGTTCAGGACAGAAACAACCTAGAAACCACCTCACAAAGGAGACTGCAGCACCTCAAAATCCGGTTACATATTGACCCTGCCCAGCGATGCTCTGAACAGCGAGAGAGAGAGAGAGAGAGCCTCGGTTATGAGTCTTCATTCACCGCTCGTTTTAGTGAACATAGCACACAAGCAGAGGAATCGACTCCATTCATCTGCGCTCTTCCGCTCTCTGCTCTCCCTCTGTCAGCTGTCGTACCCTCAGTGTGCTTACTGGTCGTCTATCACACTGATCCTTGCATGCATTTTGTAAACAGACTTTTGATAAATCAATTCAGGTTCAATGCAAATTATTGTATATAAAAGTGACAACAATTATGGTGTTTTTTATTTTTAAGTGTTCGTTTTAATGGAAACGCACAAGTATTCAAAATGTTGATGTTAATTCTATTTCTTTCTTATTTACTGAAACAGAATTATATAGGAACACAATTTTTATCTTAATAAGATATGGCCGGGGCTGGGGATTTAGCTCAGCGGCAAAAGCGCCTGCCTAGCAAGCACAAGGTCATGAGTTCGGTTCCCGATACCGGAGAAAAACCAAAAAAAAAAGATATGGCCATGCCCCAAATCATGAATTCAAAGGCCGCCTCATAAGTTATGAGCATGGATTCAGTCAATGGGGAAGAGAAAAGGATTTGTCCAGTTAATGAGTATGTGGGGAAAAATAATTCCAAACCTTACAAAAAGTTCAGTCAACTGTGAACCATCTTCCGAAATCTTGAACCAAACTATCATCCTTTAAACAGTTGTAGTCTCACTTTTCTAATTGCAGTTATGATGAAAATTGAGCCTTCACGTATAGTTTCTGCAGGCTACATAAATACTGTAGGGCAGAAATATATTTCCTTTGGCATGGTATATCAAAATGACCCCGTTCAGCTCCCTTAAGGATTCACTTTGTGATCTTACCTCTTTAGTCTCCAAATAGTAATTGTCAAAGGGAGCACTTAGAAGGAAAGACTTCTCAGTCAAACAAAACTGAGCTAAGAACTAGCTCAGAAGTTATCAAAACAGAACTGCACAAGTTTAAAATAAATCGGTTTACTTGGGCACAAGCTGAATAATGTGCCTGTGTTTTGTCGGTGCCTAAACATAATCTATTTGCCTCAGGCTTTTTCTAGACCTGAATCCCATGCTGTCAGTGCTATCTGTTACCACACTGCTTTAAATGGAAAAGTGTCACTGCTTCAGGTGACATAGTTCTACTAAGAGAAATTGCCCAAGGAAGGACGCCAGTGTACCTGCCATTCAAAACCCTAAATGGCATGCTCCCTTAAAAACAAACCCATTTAAACAATGAGAACTAATTATCACATTAACTTATTGTCAACACACCTGCCTACAGGCGGGCAGGTACAATAACTTACCGTAATCTACCAGAAGAGCAGAATAAAATGAAAATATGCTGTGTTACCCTCATCTCACTGCACAGGCGCTGCTGAGTAATTTTGTAGTTTCGTTGGTGTCATTGTTGTTGTACAACTGTTTGTGCTACACGTTCCTGTGATGCTTCCTCTGCCTCCGTGCCTCCCTCAGCTCTTTCTGATTAACCCGCGTGTGTGTGCAGTGGACAGACCCCATGCGTGGACTGGCAAAATCATCATCTGCTAGAGTGTGCACCTTTGCAATCCCTCCTTCCCTTAAGTGTGGGTGGAATCTGTGATTTGAATCAAACTGACAGAATATTAAAAAGGCAATCGGCTGTGACTTCTGTGATTTTAATATTCCATTTTATAGTAGACTTGTTCTAATCTGCTCTAGTGTTTGCTGCCTGGAAGAAGTAAGGGGCATGTAGTAAGGCACATGACAAGGAGCTTCCGGCTCTGTTTACGAACTGCCAGCAGCTTCTAGGAGCTGAAGGCGGTCTTTAGAGGACCGTCAATCACACCTGCAAGAAGCTAAGGCCTTTAGTCCAAAAACTGTAAGAAAATGAAATGGACAACCAACTGCGTGAGTTCATAAGTGGATTTTCCCATTTGAGCCTTCAGATAAAAAGGGGACCCCACCAACATTACTAGTAAGAACTTAAATAAAAACAGTGAACTAGAACTTTGGACCAAGAATGAAGTTCCTCAGGCCACGTGGAAGGTGGCCCGTTTCTCTTAAAGAGAGACCACTACCCTCTGCTGAGGCTCTGAGGTTCGAGGAATTTAAAGTGCGAAGAATTTCCTCAGACTATGTGGGGTGCAGCCAACTGCCTCTTAAGGAGGAGTGCAGCCACTCCTACTAACTTCCTGAGCTCTGAGAAATTATAATGCAACGTGACCAGTTTTTTCCTAAGATTCCAGCTTACTGGAAACAGTGTGTGAAAGAACAGGAAAGGGCCTGGGTTCCACTAGTCGTTTTATTAGCTTCACAGAGTCACCAAAGACTGGTGTCCACTAAGAAGCTGAGCAGTATCTACGCCCGGCTCATCACCTACAAGTGGCTGTAGTTGAGAGGTCACGCGGCAACCCACGTGGGCGCCTCCTAGAAAGGCAGGAGCCATTCTTCCGCTTATTTCCACTGAAGACGCTCCTGCCCTCCTCACTGGATGCAGCTTCCGTCTTCAACGCGCGCTGAACACCAGCACATGGTTAGCACCTCCCAGGTACCTCCCTTCTCTAGTCCTTCTAAAATGAACCTTTCAGATAGCCTACAACTCCTCCCATTCTACCGTGAAGATGCACTTCCGAAAGTTAATGCACCCTAACATTCATTTGCTTTTGCACTTGCAGGAGACTTGTACAGACACACTGCCATCATATGTTGGTTTCTGTGTGTGTGTGTGTGTCTGTGTGTGTGTGTGTGTCTGTGTGTGGTTTTTTACCTAAAAATTTTCTCTACATAATTCATTCAAAAGGTTGCACAAAAGAACAGAGAGATAAGAAAAGATGCTTTTATAGCAGCAAGTCCATTAGAGACTCATACTTTATTCATCCATCCACCCACTCATTTTGGTGGTTACATGGTATTTTTCAAATATATCTTACTAACGGGACCATTACCATAGTGAAGAGAAATATCAGCATCTAGAGCAGTAGGTGAAGGCAGGTTTGACGGCAGACAGCACCGTGGAGGGAGACGGAGGGTGTGAGCGGGAGCTGATCCCGAGCCCAGGGCAGCACTGGCTCAGCACCGAGTACACCCCTAACGTAAACTGTCCGCTCGGGGGCTCTGAGTCAGCCAGTCTGAAAACTGCTGCCTTAAACCAAAGAAAGATTCTGATAAGGGTACGTTTTGATGGCTGTCAAGACAGACTGCTACACATTCGGGACGGAAGCAGGTTGTTTTGTCAAAACATTGCATTTTCTTTTCTTTTTTAATGTTTTTATTTTAAAAAGAATAAAAATTTTAAAAAAAATTAAAACTGATACAGAATTTCAAAACAAGACGGTAGGAAGTCAACAATGGTTGTTTTATATTGCACATCGTTCTCTTCAAAGCAGTTGTTCGGATTACCAAATACAAGCATGCCAAATTGGTCAAAAAACTAAAACAAAACAAAACAAATTTCATGTTCAAGATATCAACTTACCCTAAAATTTGTAACATTCTCAAGTACTGTACAAGTTTAATGTATTCATTTTACCAACTTTGATTATTTTTGTAGAGAGTTTGGACTCAGTGTCGGGCTGGTAGGTGTAAACATTATATTCACGGAATTTAGACTTTATACTTTTGTCCCACATCACGGTAAGAGCACTTGAGGTTGCAGTAAACGTTACGGCATTGAACACAAACTGACTTTTTTCCTCCACATACCTCTATCCTCAGTGCATCAGTGAAACCTTATTTCTTAATCCACGCAGAAGATTTTGCTTCGACTCTCCTTTGCATGCTTAGGGAAGTGGGTGGGGAACTGTGTCTTACAAAGCAGCAGTGCACCCATGTGTTAAGACACTTAAAAGAATATCCAAGATATCCATGACATATGTCAATGATTTGAGGGCTCTTGGATAACTCCTATCCAATATTTATAAAATTATTTAATAAGAGACTCATATTTCTATGCAGACACTTAGAAAAAGGATTTTAAAAGCTTTCATAAATAGAGATGCATCTGTCTACCGCAACATTATAATTAATATATTTTTGTTAGATAATGACACTGCAATAATCAACTATTAGAATTTATAGAATTCCGACTAGATGCCAGAAGGTATGTAAAGCAGTTGTTATTATTAACACTATCTAACAAATCAGGAGGCAAGTTTGAATGAGTAAGCAACTCGCAAATCAGAGACATCCGGCATGCCCTGAAGGTGCGTCAGAACTCTTCCCTGTCCTCAGAGCCTGTGTTCTCCTGGGTGGTGCTGCTAGCTAGCAGGGATGAATGGCGGCATGAGAACTGAACGGATAAGAATTCATACTAACTTATATTTGTGTTATAATACCACTGTATCCGTTCCTGCAGTCTACACTAAAAGTCCTAAAGACGCTACAGTGTTAGCCCTCCTCCCAAAATGTTAAGTTGTTAAATTCTTTCTTAACTCAAGGAAAATCCCAAACATTTTTTTTTTTTTTCCAGTACTGGGGATTAAATGCAGAGACTGCACATTAAGACACACCCATGGCCCTTGCTTTCATGTTTCAATTTGAACCTCTTTTATCTTTGATTTTGTATTATACAAGGAAGTAACAGTTCCTTCAGAGTGTTAAATATAGCTCCTCATGTAATGGTGTTTAATAAATCTTTCATGACGATAATGCCTAGAAGATCTACGACACTAAGATCATGGCCAAATATTTTTGAATGAACATACAGTTCACTATAACTTCATCATTTTAAGCTAACTATTCAGCAATTGAAATTTTTTTTTGTGTGTGTGTACTAACCTCTAAGTAGGTTTTCCACTAACTTGAGCTATAGTCAAGGCCATATTATAATCTAAATATCAAGATTGTGTTATATTTTACATGAAATTTGTATTGGTGGACTTTTAATTTATGTCATTTTTAATACCCAAAGGATATAAAGTGTTAAAAGTCAAGGGTATCCAGGGTAAAACCAGTATTCTCAGACACCTAAAATTTTGTACTATTTTTTACTTATTCTTAACTGTATAGCTTAATGTTCACTCAGTCAATGATATATTTTCAGGGTTTCATTTATCATACATTTCTAATGTGTTTGAATCTTTCTTCAAAAGATGACTTTTATTTTTGTTTTTGTTTTTTTTTTTGGTTTTTCTCCGGTACCGGGAATCGAACTTATGACTTTGCGCTTGCCAGGCAGGCACTTTGCCGCTAAGCTAAATCCCCAGCCCCCTAAAAGATGACTTTTAGACCTCACATTGTTTTGCAGTTTTTTTATTCAGCAGTGGACCATAGATAACTTAATAGCTTAGCATAGTCGTGATACGCATTTTAAATAAGATCATAAAATCTATCAAACAGATCAATAGCAAAATACTTCATTCCTTATCATTAAGATTAAATACATATTGCAGTCTTGTCATCGATCAAACAATTTGTTGGGTTTTGGGGATGCAGTAATTTTAAAGGTCAGCAATGACCACAGGCACAGATGTATCAACACACCGTGAAAATACGATAATTATGCTGCCAGAATTGTTCACTAGCTGAAATGGAAGAATAAAGGAAGATGTCCCAAAGGCAGCTAGGTTTGTAGACTCATTCCAATCTGAGTTCTAGATTCTGATGAGAGTTTTCTTATCAAGCTTACGCTGCATTCTATCCGGTAGTAAAGTAAGTTTCTACCCAAAACATGCTTATGTTGTTAATATGAACAGATTTTTCACAACATGAGAAAATACTGTGCTTAGGAAAAACTGTTGGAATAGTAAGTAGAATTTCTTTCTGCTTCTTAAGTTTACCCCTTAGCATTTTAATATGTGTTCTTTATGCACCTTATGAAATTTACTGTAGGTGAGCTATACCCATCCACCTGTCAGCACATTTGATGTCCTTCAAACCCTGATGCAGAAACTAAAGCATTCCTTAGAGAAGATAGAACAAGGAGAATTTCAAGTTTGTCACAATTTCCTTGATAGTGAACAGAACTACTTACAACTGGCAGATTTGGCTTAGGGCAAATCCTATTAAAGATGTCACTGACTTCTCAAAAAATAATTATTATATTCATTGCAATTTTATTTAATTAAGCAGTAAATGTATGAAAAATATTCAACTTCATTAAATGTCAAACAAGCAGAACTTTTACTTGATATATACATAGAGGCAGAATCTTTTTAATAATATGCACTTTTCTGTAAAAGTGAGAAAACAGCTACTCATGGGTAAAAGCTTGTACTTTACGGTTTTCTAACAACATAATTTGTCAATAGCCATTAAATTTTTTAAAAGATTATTATAAACAATTCCACGTCAAGTATTGCATATGTCTTAGGAAAACATGACCCTAAAAGCATTGATTAATAGATGGCAAAGACACAGCAATCAACCAAATGATCGACGCACATTCTCCAAGGTTTGTAACGGTGATTTTTAGAAAATGACCTGCATGCCTGTCAATATGTGGGCACTTAAGTAGATTATAGCTGTTCCACGCAATACAATACTACAAAGCTGCCGATACTGTTGAATGCACTCGGAAAAGTACAGAACATAATGCTGCGTACAAAAAACAATTTCAGTTAAAAAAATCTCTGACAAAGGAGGCTATGACTCTAAAACCCACATATGACTCAACCATTTGGCTTCTGCCATTTAAAATAGGAAGTCAAAAACTTATGCACTGAGCAATAGGTAATCCATCCTGTGTTATGGTATGTACTTGGTTTGGTGCATTAATAAGCCAATTCATTTTACTAATAGTATTAATAAAATAATATCAGGATCTTATTTCTATCTACTTTATAACTTTATGCCATACATGTTTTTGTTTTCTAAAAATACTTGATAAAAAGCATAACAGGGAGACACTTAAAAAATTTTCCCTTAAGTGTGAATCTCTGGAAAGAATTTTCTTTGTGTAACAGAAACAATCGACTCCCTTTGGATATGGGCCTCCTACTCTTTAATTATTAGTTCTTTCTGGATCTGTTCTAAACTACATAAATATATTCTGCCCTTTTGTTTCAAATTGGCTGTTAAGATAGAATTCTGACACCAAACACGGTGACTTTCCTATATTCATACTGTGATTCTCCACTACACATTTCCTGGCTCTATAATGTCCAAAGTCTTCTTTGCAGCTCGCAGTAAGTGGTAGCATTAGAATGACCAGTGATTGTGCTGCATTTTTATTTTGACGAAGTGGGTTGTATGAAGTCACACATGGAAAAGTTTTCCAAAAGGCAGGTAGATTTGCTAAATGTGGACGGGTCTCTTACATTTGAATACACATCTTGAGTTAAATCCCCATAGTAAAAGCTTTCAATACAGCTACAAGTAGACTTATTCTTTCTTCACTGAGCTGTGAATAGATGGATTTATTTTTGAGCATCTAATAAGTATATGGCAAATTTTGTGTTACAACAGTCAATGGAACATATTTTGTATAACCACATACTCCAATGAAAGAATAAGCTAAATTTTAAAAATAGTTTTAATGTTAGGACAGGAGGGTTCAGCATTCATACGTAGGCTGAGACAAAATATGACTGGAAGTTCAGACTGGGAAATGGTTACTGCATGGAGCAGGGAGGGAAAGATGTTACACAGGTAGTCAGAAGCTAGATGCCTTTAATGCCAGGTCAGAAAGTTGTTTAGCTAATTAAATGTCTGAGTTGAATGAGGAAAAAGAATTTAAAGGTTGAATTTTGTCTTGTCACAGACAATATAGATTTTGGATAATAAAATGACATGACCTAAAATTTTATTCCTTCACAGAGTTCTATAATTCCTTTAGCTGGAATATCTTCAAGTGGTTTGTTTGTTAAATTCTCTAGGAAATCTAAGAAGTAATCCGCAAAATCATACTTAGCTCCTGGGGTACAAAAGTGGGATGTCATGTGTTTTTCAAAATTTTATGAATATCATGCTATTTCTGTCTATTCAAGTAGCTTTTTTATTCTTAGACTGATTAGAACTCCGTGTGAACTCACAAGGCAACTAGGGTGGAAATTCAATTTAAATCCAGAAACCTTGATATAAGATGAGGCCTAGCTCTGTCTGAATTTCCTCTTCTTATGTGTTTCTGTCTAGACCTGCTTCCTATTTATTCACACTGTCAGGACAACCCAGCACTTCTGGTTAGCATATCTTCCTGGAACAGGCTATTTTTCACTGAATATAATTTCTGAAAATGGAATTTCACTTTACACAATGAAAACCTACTTAAAAATGGTTGGTTTACATAATGCTTAGAATATATTTCCAAGCAGTGTTACTAAGAATCCCATAGTTTCAGTCATTATTAAAAATTTGACTCCAACCCTTTCCAAACCATGGTGCCACAGTAAATTTCAAAGCCGAAAGAACAGGTCCTTGTTAACAAAAGAAAAGCAAATGCTGGCTGAAAAAGCAACGTTTCTGAGGCCCCTATCTGTCCCAAGAGAAATGGCGTAGAAACACCATTAAGGAACACTGGGGTAAGACACCCAATATAAAAGTGTTAAAGTGTCATATTTCATTCTCGCTGTGACGCCTGCTACATTTTTTGTTACATGAATCCCACAATATTAAGAAAACTATAAAAAAGCTAATCACTTTTTAAAAAAAGCCTATGGCACTTCTTACTGTTGAAATTCTGCATAAAATTTCCATGACCTTAGAGAAAATACAATATTAGGTCTTGCAAGGAGTCTCGCAAAGATATGTTTAAAACCTATCTGGATAAATACTGCTGGACTGCACTTTCAAGTATGTTCAGTCTTGTCAGATACTGTCAGATTGTCTCCCAGAGTGGTTGCATCATTTTGCAGTCTCATCACGAGTGTTCCCGTCCCTCCACAACCTCACTGGCATTTAATGTGGTTACCATTCCGTAATTTTGCCATTCTACATTTAGTGACACATCATTTTCAAAGGATTTGTAATTCTGTAATAATATACAGCGTGGAACATCTCTCCATTTGCATATTTGCTATCTGTATAGTTATGAGATTCCCACTCAGGTCTTTTGCCCATTTTGTTTATTGGGATGTACATTTGTTGTTGAGATTTAAGAACTCTTTGTATGTATTAGATCAGACTCCTTTACTGTCTTAGATTAGCTTTTTGCATAATTTCTTCCATCTTGTAGTTCATATTTTTATTCTCTTGACTATGTCTTCACTAAGCTGTGAATAGATGGATTTATTTTTGAGCATCTAATAAGTAAGAGAAGAAACTTAATTTGCCTGAACTTGAGTTAATTCTTTCTTTCACAGATAGTGCCTTTGATGTAGTAGCTAAAATGACATCACTATACTCGTCATGTAAATTATCTTGTCAAAATTAGCTTCCAGAAATTTTACGGTTTTGTATTTTGTGTTTAGGCCAACTACCCATTTTGAGTTAATTTGTGTGAGAGCTAGTCAGTTTGCATATAGATTCATTGATTAGCATGTGGATATCCACTCGATCCAGAACCTTTAATAAAGGGAGTATCTTTTTCTCAATTGTATTGCCCTTACTTCTTTGCTAAATATCAGTGAAATATATTTATATAAACATTTCTGTGCTCCCAATTCTATCCCACTGACCTAAAGGTGTAATCTTTCTTTAACATCACACTGTTATCACGTGCTTGACAAGTGCAAGGTCCTGAGTTCAATTCCTGGTACCAAAAAAAATAAAAAGAAATTTTTAAAAAATTAACATTACACTGTTTTGAGTATGTGATTTTAAGTTTTGAGGTTGAACAGTTTCAGTTATCTTACTTTGTTTCTTTTTTTTTTTTTTTTCAATACTGTATCACCTATTCTGGATCTTTTGCTTTTCCTTATCAATTTTAAAAACAAACTTCGATGGATGTGTTTTATAAGAACATGTAAAAAATAATGAACATTAAGAGTAGGAAAATAATACATGTACTTAACACATTTTAATTCTTTTTTATACCTTTCCTCTCCCCTTCCTATTCCTTCCCTCAATCTCTTGGTTGAGTTCCCTTATGCAGAATTTCCATCCCCTTGTTTCCTATTATTTATCTTCTGTTTCACTATTTAATTTGTATATACTTCGGGTTTCTCATACAAGAGAAGCCATTTGATATTTAAACTTGTATATCTAAATTATTTCACTTAATATTTTGGTCTCAAAGTGCCCCCATTTCTCTACACATGACTCAAATTTATTTTTTATGGCACTGTACTACTACAATGTGTATAAAGTACCACATTTTCTTTATCCATTCATCTGCTGATGGATATATAGACTGTGTCCAAGATTTAAGTCCAGAGCTGTGAGTTTAAAACATGGGTATGCAGGCATCACTGTAATAGGATGTCTAATTCTTTTGGGAAGATACCAGAAGGGGAATAGCTGACTCAAATGACTTTACTTTTAGTTTGTTGAGGGCTCTCCCTACTGATTTCATAGCTATACTAGTTTATATTCTCAATAAAAATGCAAAAGGGTTCCTTCTACCCACCCCAGTCTCACGAGCATTTGTTAATATTTGATTTCTTGGTGATAACCATTCTTTCTGAGGTAAGATGGAATCTCGGTGTTTTAATTTGTATCTCTAAAGGCCAGCACTATGGAAAATTTTTTCACATACTTATTGTTGGATTGTACTTCTCAGAAATGTCTATTTCAGTTGCCCATTTTTGGCTAGCTTTTTCTTTGGGGGGGGGTCTAATATTTTTGTTCTTTTTCTATATTCTAGATAGTCCTTCTCTGTCTGAGGTGTAGCTTGCAGATTTTTTCCTCTTCTGTAGGTTGTCTCTTCATTCTGTTTGTTGTTTCCTTTGCTGTGCAGAAGTTTTTTAATTTGACAAAATCTCACTTATTGATTTTTTTAAAGAAGAAAGAAAACAATAAAAATGATACAGAATTTCCAAACAAGCTGAGAGGAAATTAACAATGGTTATCACGTTGCATATTGTTATCTTCAAAGTAGTTGCTCAGATTACTAAGATAAGCATGCAAAATTGATCAAACAATATAAGCACTAACTGCTCCTTTCAATGAACTAATACAAATTAGTAGTACAATTATCTAGCTATCTTGCTGATTCTTGATATTATTTTTTGTGCAAGTGGAGTTCTGTTCAGACAGAACAGAACCTTGCCTGTGCCTATGTTTTCAAAAATTTTATCTTCCAGAAGATGAATAGTTTCTGTTTTAATATTTAGATCTTTGAGCCATTTTGATTTTGTTTGCTACACGGTGAGAGATCTGTGTCTTGTTTCAATCTGTTGCGTGCGTATATCCTGTTTCCCCAATATCATTTGTTAAGCAGACTGTCTTTCCTCCAGCATATGGTTTTGGACCCTTGCTCAAAGATAAGATAGTTAAGGGCTGGGGATATAGCTCAGCGGCACAGCACTTGCCCAGCGAGTATGAAGTTCTGAGTTCCATTCTCAGAACCAAAAAAAAAGTTAGATAACTGAATGTGCTTGGGGTTATTTCCGCATCTTCTGTTCCACTCCATTGATTCATATGTATGTTTTTACCACTGTGGCTTTGTAGTATAATTCGAACTCTGGGACTGTGATGTCTCCTGCTTTGCTTTTGTTATCCACTATTGTGTTTGGTATTCTGGATCTCTTGGTTCTCTATGAATTTTAGGAATTTTTCAAATTATTGAGGGATGTGGTACTTTGATTGGGAGTGCACTATATATCTACATATCAGTTTTGAGTGTATGGTCCTTTTGACATTATTGGTTTTGTCTACCCTGGAATAGGAAATGTATTTTCATTTTCTAATGTCCACTTTGATCTCCTTTTGTAGAGTACTACAGTTGTCACTGCAGAGGTCTTTCTTTCCATGGTTAGGTTAATTCCTAAGTATTTAATTTTTCTTAGTGCTATAATGAATGATAATGTTTTCCTAAGTTCCTTCTCAATGAGCTCAGTATTGGTATACAGGGATGCTACTGATATTTGTGTGTTGATTCTGTATCCTGATATATTGCTGGATTTACTTAATAATGCTAGGAGTATTTTGGTGGAATTTTTGAATCTTCTGTAGAAAAAATCATGTTATTTGCAAACAATGACAGTTTGACTTTTCTCTTTTCTGTAAGTCTCTGCTGTGTTTCTCTTTCTTTCCTGATTGTTCTAGCTAAAATTTCAAGTACTACATTGAACAGGAGTGATGATACTAGACACCCTTCTTTTGTTCTTGAGTTTATCAGGAAAAATTTCTGATTTTTCTGCATCTAATATGATGTTGCCTTTAGATTGTTACAAGTAACTCTCACTTGATTGAGATAAGTTCTTACTCTACCTATTTTCAGGAATTTTTATCATGAATGGATATTACATCTTGTTAGAGGGTTTTTCTTTGCAGCTATTAAGATGGTCATATGATATTGTTTCTTTGCTTCTGTTTATGTGATATATTGCACTTATTGATTTGCTTATGTTGAATCTATTTTGCCTTCCTAGGATGAAGCCTACTTGGTCATGACATATGATCTTTTGATGATGTGCTACATTCCATGTGCCAGTATTTTTCAGATTATTTTCTATGCTCATTACAGAGATTGGTTGTAATTTTCTTTTCTTTTTTTTTACAGTATTTATTATTTGTATTTTTTTTCTGACTTATGTATTTGTCCTTGTCTGGTTGGAATCAGGGTAACGCGAGCTTCCTGGAATGACTATGGAAGGACTCCTTCCCCTTCAATTTCGTTAAAAAGTTTGGGTAGTATTGGCATTAGATCTTTTCTGAAGTTCTTGAGCATTCAGCTGTGAATCCACTGGGTACTGGGCTGTTCTTAATTTGTAGGTTTTTTTATTACTGCTTCCACTTTATATATTTATTTCCACTCTCTTCTTGCTTGGAAGGCATCTGAGGACAAGTCAGACATAATTCTTAACTTTGCTTCTCTGTGGGTAAGTGGTCTTTTTTCCCTTTGAATCTTACAAGATTTTTCTTTACCTTTTATATTCTCTAATTTGATAAATGCAGATGCTGTTCTTCGGTAGTGACGGGTTGTTTTGTCTGATTTATCCTGCTTGATGTGTAGTAAACAGGCATAAGTAACATGGTATTCTCTCTGCCTTGTGGATCTCTGGTCTAGTGTCTGATATTAATTTGTGGGAAATTTTGTCATTATTGCTTCAAATGGTTATTCTGTTTCTTTCCTCTCTTTCTGGTGAGGACTCCAATTTAGTCTTTTAGTATGTCTTATAATTCCTTTTCTTAATATGCAGATATGATGTACTGGGTACAAGAATGTATAGCAAAGTGTTCTTCAGTAATGTTTTGGTAAAATGTAAGAGAACATAAATCAGAGTACTGTAATCATAGCTCTCTAGTCGCCATATCTGAGCAGGCTTTTGGGACTATTTCTCAGTACCTTTCCTCCTTCAGTTAGACATACTGGCTAGAGGGCCTGTGCTAATTTATTCCTTCATCTTTCTGAGATGGAAGGCTAGAGTTCATGGCAGCTGAGCACTTTCATCTCCTTAAAACAGCTGGGCTCTGATCAAACCGCGATAGATTAGGTTCTGATAAAACTGTTTCTCCTGAAGCTCAGCCTTGCTAATAAGAGCAGAATGATCCGGAGAATTTGAAAATGGTGACTTTTTTCCTTCTGCCCTATTTGAAGCAGGGAGAGATTTTTCCTCTGATCTTCACAGTGGAAATCTAGAGGAGAACTTGGAAGTAAAATTTACAAAAGTCTGAGGACCATACTCTGGGGGACCACTGCAGATCGTAATTCTCAGACTTACCCTCACCCACCATCCAGCGGTCTGTCAATGACAGTTCAGGTTTTGCTAACAGGACCCTCCTCGTTTAGGGTCCTGCTTCAGTAAGCTGTGATTCTCTATAAGTAGTCTCTTTCCCCAGTGGATTTCCAAATCCCCTCAAAATAAATACATCTAATTAATTCCACTGACTCATTTGATTTCAGGAAGTAGATCTTTCATGAACCCTTCTTTCCTTCTTGGACATTTGACCCCATGTTTTAAAGAGAAATATGCCCCTTCATCGATAATTTTTATTTTGGTTTGCAATTATGATATCATACCTTGTTATGATTTGCTTTCAACAATGCACAAGTATGATATCATCTTCGCTGTGTCCCTATATGCAAAGCACTTGTGACAGAGTAACAAATCTGTCTTTGCTAGATAAACAAAAAGCAAAACAACAGTATGTCACAAAATAACTACATCTGATAGCCCTAACCTGCTAGGCTCTGTTGGAATGGTAGAGTATTCATGAGAAAGAGAAGAGACACAGTGTGCAGGATGAAAAGGACACAAAGTCACACTTCACAATTATTCTCAATATTTCCCCATGGCAACCATTGGATAAATTCTCCAATCCCCCTACCCGTCCTGTTTCTTCCATATTCTCTATCAACCCATATAAAATGCACCTATTCCTGAAGGTCTTTCAAAATTAATTTATATATTCCCTGTCTATTTTATTCTTTACACTGGGGATTTTATAGTAAAAATACAATATATTTTAGAGCTTGAGATGGAGCTGCAGGGAGAATTGGTCCACTTTGGTCTTGCACTGTCTGTTTCTAATTCCTAAGTGCAGTGGCCAGATCCGCTCAACTGCCTTGTGAGGCTCCCGTCCTCCACCGCCACTCTTTCCGGTCATGAGGGGCTCTATGGTCCCTCTGGAGCCCTGAGAGATGAAGGAATACCTCAGGGTGCTGTAGGGATTTGCACTATCACGGTGGTGGAGGGTGGGAGGCAGAAGTAGTGTAATAAAAGCCATCTGTTCCGGGAACTATACAAGCCAGAGAGAAACTAGCAAGGAGTGCCGCATATCTCACCACATGGAAGCCCAATTAAAACACACGCATTTTGAAAACAGGATCTTGTCAGAGTATGCCTCAGTGAGACAAGCCGCAGCTGAAATTACACTGGATCATTCACTATTAGAAGGACTGGCGTAAACGGAAACGAGACCGGAATGAAAACCTAATGAAATGCTCTCAGTATGTGCTCCTTACAACTTCCATATTTCAAGTAAACAAAATTCAGATTTCCATGTTAACACAAGGGAATTTTGCACGAAATAATGACTGGCAGAAGTTAGAACATCCATGCTCCATAATATCAAGATAACATACAATTTGAGCTTTTATCCACAGGCACTAATACCAAGAATATGAAAAGCTATATTCTCCAGTGTACTACAAAGGCACAGAAAGCAGCTAAAACGTGAATATTTCAGAAAATGAAAATGAGCGTGCCTTTCCAAAGTGCGTCCCACGCAGTTCAGGGATCCACATGGATCCACATCCTCTTCTCACATATGACGAGTTCTGCATCGTGGGATCCATGTTTGCATGGCTCCACGCCCGTCACCACTCTGCCCACCTGCCTCAGCAGTGCTTTTTCCTGCCTGCTGCGCTGAGCAAGCGGCCGATCTGTGACAATGAAATGTTCTCTTGTGTCCCAAGGACAGGGGGCTCTCTCTGTGCCTGGCGGCGTAGCATGTGCAGCGGGGAGGGGAGGAACGGTCAGATGGAAAAGTGGAGAGGCTCAGCCTGTCCGCCAGCCGTGTACAGTGCGCTCCTTACTGGAGTTGCCCTCACTTCTGCCCGCTTTGGGTCACAAATGTGGCAAAGGAGGGCGTGACCCTGTTCTAAGCCATCCTATTTGGCTGTAGCTGTACCTGTTTAAAGCAAAGTAGAATGTTCAGACCTGATCCAATGTATATAGTGTACACCATTTATGTTTCCTTCCTCAGCTCAGGATGCAGTATGTCTTCTAAATTCAATGACAATCACCTTGCCATTAATTCTGCAAACCAATATTATCTCTATTGACTACGTATCCTGCCCCCAAATCAGGTATGTTATGCCCTCAAAGTTCTCACACACACGGTCTGCTGGATGTTCCACACAAGCCAGGGTACAACTTGATCTTGTTCTTTTGATTCCAGCCTTAGTGACTATCAGAGTAGGTGTTAAGAAATCCCTACTAACATGCTGTATCTTGTTATTTCCAATGAAATGGCTTTCTAGCTCAGACTTTACTACTTGAAGAATGCAAAATTGAGCATTGTTAACTGGTTTCAGTGGAGTGTGTGTTAAGCTGTTGACTTCTTTCATACCCACCTGAGAGCTACAATTTGCTTTCATCACTGTCACGGACACCAAAATCTGCAGCTGGCCCATTCCTTTGCATAAACTGCCGTAGTGCGGTGTGCAACCTAGGTACCTCCCCTCCTACACTTCACATCATCTCTAGATTATACATAATGCTGAATCTAATGCAAATTCCTGGTAAACAGATGTTATATTATTTAGGAAACAAAGGACCAGACACAAAAAAAGAGACTTTAGAAGGCTTTATCAGTAAAAGCTCAAGATTTTTCCCTCAAATATATTGCAGCAAAAGTTAGTTAAATCCCTATTTATGGAACCCATAGATAAAGAAGGCAATTATAATAGTGTCTCAGAGCCAGCCATGGTGACGCATTAGCTTCATCCTAGAAACTAGAAGGCCAATGCATGAGAATCTTGATGTATTTGGCCATCCTGGTCTAAAAGAGCGAGCCTGAGGCTAGCCTGGGCTACATAACGAAGCCCTGTCTCAAAAAAATTAACTAAAGATATCTCAGCATTAGATCTGTAGCTGTTGAGGTTTTGATCTTCATATTTTGTTGATTTTTAAATGTTAGAAAGGTGCATATTCTTTTATACTTAGCTTTTTTTATCTGGAAGAAACAAACTAATACACCTAAAGTTATATCCCAATGTTTTCCTTAAAAAAATTTTCAGAATCTCACACCATATCAAATACAATATCATAATAAGTAATCATGAATCATTTATATGTAAAATATTTTATATCACAAAATTTTGGTAAATATCACAGATTGAGAAATGTTCTTACCTAGAATAAAACTCTATTTATTTACATGTGCTATATTACAGGGAATTTACAAAAAGAAGCAAAATCCCTGCTTTAAACTCTGTTTTCAAGTACTAATTAAAAATGTTTCTAGTGTTTTTAACCTAGCTACTACATATTTATATATTCAGTATATATCCAGTATAATACTCAACAGAGTTAATGATTCAGAGATATGTAATAAGCATCAATTATTTAATAAAGGTTAATACATCAATGTTTTTGGAATATAAAAGGCTATTTGCCTCTATTACTTTTAAATAATATTATATTTTCTGCTCTTAATCTCATCGATCACTTTAGGAATGATGTAAATTCTGCTGACTATCTTTCAATTTGCTTTCCAGAGCCTATGACTGAATGTTTATGTCTTCACAAAATTCATATTGAATTCAACTCCCAGCATGATGCTCTTAGGAAGTAGGATCTGGAGTTCATTCGGCCCTGAGGTCAGAGCCCCCGCCATTAACATTACCATCCTTATGAACAAGGCCTTAGGGTCCATGCGGCCTTGTACCCTCTACCATATGATGACACAAGAAGCTGGGCTGGAACTTTGATTTTTGAACCTTGCAACCTCTGCATCTCTAAGTCTGCTGTTCATAAATTACCTAGTTTATGGCATCTTGCTTAGCAATCCAAGTGTATTATGGCATCAAATAAGGGACTGTTAGAGAAGTAGATTCTGAAAAAGAAATGTCATAGATCTACTATATTCTGTTAGCTAAGGATAATTATGTGACTAAACCATGAGATTTTCCCCCCAAGAAACATTAAAAACAGAGCTTGAGCCAGGCATAGTGATATCTGCCTGTGATCCCAGCACTCTAGGAGGCTGAGGCAGAAGGACAGTAAATTCAAGCCTATCCTAGGCAGTTTAGCAACATATGACCACTCTGTTTCAAAATTTAAGAAGAGTTGGTGCTATATACCCATATCTAGCTGTTTTTCCTGCATTCACAGGTGGGGGCTCGGGGAGATGACTGGTTCGTAGGTGTGTGGTACTGGATTGGTCCACTGGTGAGTTTATAGGTGGGTGTGATGCTGGGAGGTGGAGCCTGGTGGGAGGATATGGGTCACTGTGGGTATTGCCTGAAGGGAAATGGATACATCCCTCCTCCTCCTTGGATGGCTCTCTGCTTCCCTCTGCCACGCCATGAACTGTTTCTCTGCCATGCCCCTCTCCCCTGCCTCCCTGCCTTCGACCAGCTGACTATGGACTGAAAGCTCTACAAACTGTGATCCAAAATAAACCTCTCCTCCTTTAACTTGTGTCAGGTATTTTATCCTAGCAAGAAAAAAGTAACTGTGACGGTTGGGCATAGAGCTCAGAGTGAAAGATCTGAGTTCAATCCCAGTACCATAGAAACAAATCAAAACAAAAACCAAACAGACAGAGACGTAGGCGATGAAAAATTTCATGCAAATGCCTGTGTATTTGTTCCAGGAGTTAGTGCAACCTCTTGACATGCTCACCATAGTACTTTCCACAGGTCAGATTTGCTCACCCTTCAGATCTTAGGGTAAATGCTTCGCAGAAACAGCTTCCATGACCTCTGACTTCAAGCTAAATCAGTCCTTGATCAGAATTTCCAATTATCTATTTATATGGGTAGATTAATATCTGCCTCCCTCCATACATCGAAAGTTCCACAGAGGGGAGCTGTTTTGTACTGTGCCTCAGGAAGGACAGGGACTAGGAAAGAGTGAGCACACAATGAACTCACATGAAATGAGCAAGTAAACGAGTGGATGCTCGAATAAACATGGAATGACTGCAGTCACTGTGGTCCGAGGGAGCCAGCCTGGAGGAACTACGGGGTCAGGAAAGTATAGCCTTCGCACCCAAACAGTGCTGGGTTTTGCTACCGCTCCCCATGCTTTCTGTTAATTCTCTTGACTGTTCCATATCTCTCTGTTAATATTTCCTACTATCTTGAACTGAAGGGATAATGGTATTCGTTATTCCATGTAAATGAATACAGTATTTTTAAGTGGTTAAAGAAAATCCTCTTTTGAATGGCAAGAATCTGTACTTTGGGATCAGATCTGAGTTCCGACCATTGCCATGAACTTAATGTGGTGAGCTAGGAGAAACTACTGATCTTTGAGAGTCAGTTTCTGCATATATTACCTACTCAAGATTTTTGAGGATTTATATGACCTATGTCGTATTCGCAGGTTTTTGAAAATTGTTATTTCATATTGAGACAGAGTCTTGCTAAGTTGCCCAGGGTGGGCTCGAATTTTCTATCATCCTGCCTCAGCCTCCCAGAGTGCTAGAATTACAGACATGCACCAGCACACCTGACTTCTACACTGTATTTTAGATAAGTTGCTATGTCCTAAGCTTAGACATGATATTTAGTATATTCTTTCATGATTCATATCACTATCCTCTTTCTATCTAAGATCTATCACGAACACTAAGGCAACAATGTTTTCAAAGAAAATAGTAGGCACTGTAATTCAAATCTTAAGAAAGTTAATATTTAAAATGTGCAATGGCTTTTGGGCAATGCATGATTCAAGGGTGGATCCAGAGACTGGAGTTACAAAGCAAATATGATCCCTAGAATTGCAATTCTATACGCAAATCCAGATTCCTTTATTAATACCTGATCATGTTATCTACCCTTCTAAATCTTAATCTTCTCCCTTGAAGATAAAAATAGTACTAATAGGTACAGCTTTTATGATAATTAAATGAGCTAAGAAATAAAAACAGAACTGTGCCTAGCCTAGAATAAGAGCTCACCCAAACTAACTCAATATAATCAGAAGGAAATAAGTTCATGAAAGAATAGCTATATTTATGATGTTGGAGTCTTTGTTCTCCTCCCTGTTCAGAAATAAACATTGTGAGAATGATAAAGATTGCTTTTTAAAAAATATAGCAAAAGTATTCCATAAGTCTACCATTAATGACAAAAATACTTAAGAAATGTTTTCCACCTTATATTCCACAGAAAGAACAAGATAAATACCCAACTGCTGATCAAGTAAAAAAATGAAACGGCTGTGAGAAATTGGAGGTGGAAATGCAGAATTGTAAAATATAATAATTAAACTAACCTGGTGCCCTATCAGTGATAAATTTATATCCTTAGAGAATATTGATTCTAAGTGGGGAATAAAAGTTTTGACATCTTCAGGTGTTCATTCAATCACCATTCCACCCACTTAAATTATCGCAGTGAGTTTAAAAGTACATGTGTCTAAATATAAACAACATAGCTTAAACTTTTACCATACCCTGTATACAAAAGCAATATTGCATCAGACGTGGTTTTACAAAGCACTTCGGGAAGGCAGCTCCAAAGTTCCTTGTGATTTCTTTCTTCTTTGACTGAATAAGAGCTCAGGCTCTAAATTTGATTATCTGTGACTAAATTTGAGGTCTTCCATTTTACTAGAAAAAATTACTTAAATTATCTCAGCTGCCTTTACCCTACCTGTAAAATGTTTGGTTCTTGGTTGATATGACTATAATAAAAATTAAATTCTGTAAATTATAGATTAGATTTAGGTTTTACAGTATATGAAATATTCAAGTTTAAAATTTATTTGAATATAATGTTTGGTGTATACAACATACA
Organism: Chinchilla lanigera; assembly: GCF_000276665.1. NCBI lineage: Eukaryota > Metazoa > Chordata > Mammalia > Rodentia > Chinchillidae > Chinchilla > Chinchilla lanigera. Next base: position 6,254,456 of record NW_004955472.1, on the reverse strand, counting down.
CATTCAGATTATATATTAAGATATATAAAGAATTGAATTAATATTAGGTACAATTATTAATTCAAATTTTTTTCTTGCTGAAATATTATGAAAGATTCTAAAAGAGAATACAAATTAATCAGCCAAGAACTGCTAGTTTGTTTTTCATGAGCAAGATGTACCCTTCTGAATTAAGCCATGAGTTTGGGGGTCTTCACTATTACAACAGGGTGCATTATCTAAATAATGCAATTAATTTTTTTACATTTCTCATGATCTGAATAATTTGAATCACTGTAACAAACATACCTATTCACTGCACAACAAACTGTTTACTACATTTGCTAAAATGTTCTGTAGTCATTTAAATTTTCTACCATAAAAGTTCTCTTATGTTACTCATCTGTGAGATTTTTTAGACATGTAATATGATACATATAAAGGTGAGTTTAGAAAATTCCAATAATCATTTCTTTTCTTGTTTCAGTTTAACTAAACTATGGATTCACCTATATCCTTTGTGTTTTTACAGTTTAAACGCCTCTCACTGGAGTCTCAGGAATTTCCCCACACCCTAACCTGACTAAACAGAGAATGTAGGAGATCACCAGACTCCAACCATGATTGCAGAGCATGTGCGCTGGTGATGTATTTTTCCAATTACTGCTTTCAATGTTCGCTGTCTATGAACACATTGAAGCCATTTAGAATATATTATTCTAGTAAATGAGCAGACTCCTCACACACATTAAACCGCTGTTCCTGCGTAGATTGTAAAATGCAATGCCTTTATTATTTCATGCTGGAATTAAAAATCCATATCACAAATTCTTAGAAAAAATACATTATTCTTTCCTGGAAAATGTAATGAGAATAAGCAGGTATATTATCAGAAAAGTACTGAAATATAGCCACTGTTTCTCTTGGTAATACATCTAAGATTAATTTATTCTCCCATGCATATCTGTAATACACGGTATTTTAACTAGCAGAATTAGAGAAGGCAGCAAACACTGGACCCACTGGGAAAATGAAAAAATTGTCTGTGAGCGGAGAGGCCAAGACAAAATTGGGGAGTAGGGCTACGAGGTGAATTAAATATGTTTCATAAAACCAGAAAGTCATTGTGGCAGTTTTCTCATTTCATATGTTCTGTCTGTATATGCCATTTTTTAAAAAACTATCCACTATGGTTATTAACAATTACATTATAGAAACATCACTTTATTGAAGCAAAATCCTTCAAAAGAGTTGTTTAGCAGAAGATAATGAGTAAATTAGAAGAACAAAAGAAAAGCATTATAGGCAGCTATGGCTTTCATATACTCAAATGATGCCTGCCTTTACTGGGCTTGTAATAGCAGGAAAGGAAATTAAGTAAATCCAGAAAATATAAAATATTAAATGTTTGGACCAAGTGGAATTTGGGGTATTCTATAGGTAGCTGAGTACCTAGGAACAAGAGCCACATAGTGACAATAAAATGTATTACCGTATCTGTAGGCAATACAGATACATATTACCGTATCTGTAGACAATAAAATGTACTACCGTATCTTCTCCACCCTGTTGGAGAAGAGCATTATATTAGCCAACACCATGAATCTGAGGGCTAGCAAAGCTCTTTCATCTCAGATGGATAGTGATTCTCCCATTGTACTCAAATTGCCTTCAAAGACATTTTTTAGTACTGCAAAACAATGCGAACAACAAAATCCCCTCATTAATACATACAGCTTCGTCCAGATATTAGCTCAATTTTAGAGCCAATTTCCAAATTATGAATATTTTTTGTAAAGAGGAAAAAAAATGGGAAATGTAAAAGAAATAGAGGAAAAGTGGTTTCATGAAAGAAATCCAATGGTACTGGAAAGCTAGGTGACAAAAAACCCCACACATAAAACTGAGCAAGCTATGTGAGGAAAGAGGGAAAATGACACGAGAGGTCCGTCTTGACGTGCTGACATGCTGTCAGACACAGGCTGAAGCACAAACCCTTTTAAAAAGCCAGTATGGGATCAAATAAATATTTGTTATAAGTACAGGCTGCAAAAATAAAAAAAATACAGATCACTCTAAAGAAAAATTACAATAAAAAGGGAAATATTTTAAAGGATATTTTGTATACTCTGATTCTGAATGCATTATTTGAGTTCAGGGAACATGTTCTGTATATCCTTTCTATTACATTACATTGTTGTCCGTAGTAAGATAGATAGATCACTTAAGGTTATTTTTAAGATCACTTATCTGACTACAGTTTTTAAATCTCTGTTTGCTTTCAAACTATGCCAAAGAAATAATACATACAAATTCTAATAAGCAGTGTATAATTTTCAGCTAGCTATTATAAATTAATTGCATCCATTCATGTAGTTAAAGCTACATCTGAAAAATGCTGATGGATTTTTAACTACAAGATTTGCATGAATATAAGTATATCTTATCACATAAAATCTGGTAATAAATTAATATACAACGGTATTGAAAATTTGATATAACCTATGAAAAAAGACCAAGGAATCACTACTATAAGTTAGCGAAGGCATTTTTTTCTGACTTTCAATATATGACCCCCAAGTAGGTGAAGTCTGTTAAATGCAGGAAGATATCCAAGAAATAAATCCTAAGCAGAGGCTCTCCGAGAACTGCAGATAATGGCTGGTTTAACCCTGGTGTCCAGCATCAAAGGAGCCATTGATTTCGGAGGAGTGCGCCCGCCCATCAGCTGCTTAAAGAGCCCCATGGCGCTTAACTGAGCTGGGACTAAGGGAAAGTTGCAGGATTTACCTCCCATACACACAACCTGGTTAGAGAGGCCTTCAAATGGAATGTGCAAAAAAGGTGAGGAGAGGCTTTTAAATAAGTGTTCTTAATGTGCAAGGACAAGCTTGAGATCAATGACTTACGTTAGGTGGGGGTGAGGTGGGCGGGGAGAGCAATGGAAAATTGCAGTAAGAAAGTGATCCACAGGGGCTGGGGATTTAGCTCAGCGGCAAAAAGCGCCTGCCTGGCAAGCGCAAGGTCGTGAGTTTGGTTCCCGGTACCGGAGAAAAACCAAAAAAAAAAAAAAAAAAAAAAAAAAAAAAAAAAAAAGAAAGTGATCCACAATGACACAGTGATCTACAATGAAACCCTGAGGGAGATTCCCCATGTGGCCTTTCTCACACACACACAAATGCACATGAGTCTTAACTTGGTTCTTTCTAAACTGACTCCACGAATTCATGGACAAATGTAGAAACATACTGTAAGCAGTTTTGCCGCTCAGAACTGCAGAGCAGGCTAAGAGCTTGGGCATGCACGCTTCCTGGCTTTTCTCACCTACCACTTAACGGGGATAAATGCTCTCACGGAACTCAGCTTTTCATAAAGGACAGGGACGTTTTTCAGCCACTGGACCATGCACTGCCCATTCTTTCCATCCAAACCAGCTACCTAGTGACCCTCATATTTTACCACATGGCAGTTAATACATTTTGTCAGAACGAGGGCATACTGATCACCTAAATCCAGAGAACATTTATAGAGTACTTAAGTTTTCACTAAACAATATTTCAGGGCTATGGAAAAATAAAAGATGGAGTGCCCTGAAGAAACAGATATTCCTTGTAAGTAAGGAGAACTTGGGGAGAGTAAAATCAGCTCTATAACAGTAGAAAGACAGAAAAATAGAAAGGAAAGAGATAAAAGACATGTAAAATATTAACTTCAACAGAGTATTCATGAAGGTGTTACAGAGGTGGTCAAAATTAAGATGATTATGTAATTTAAGCATAAAAGAAAAGAACATGAAATTTTAAGGTACTGGGTTAGTGCCAGCTAAGTTATAAACAGCCTGGGCAATATTCCCAATACTTTCGTAGTTTATTTACACACAGGAAATTCAGATACTGGATGACCTAGCTGAAGACCAAATCTCTTGAGGCTCTAAGGAAATGAGAGCGGTCCGAGTCTCCTCAAAGTCCTTTAATCATATTAAATACGGATAAGATAAATGATACATGTACTTCCAGCTTTAATGTCTGTCTCCTGCACTTAACACTGCTGTACGCTAGGCAACTTCCAACTGGACTCATAACCTGCGCTCTCCTAGAGATTTGCCTCCACACTTCTTGATTTCTTTCCTCCTCACGACAGAGTAGCTTTGCTATCTCCCTGAAACGCACCCCTCCACCCCATGACTATTACTTCTTGCAGCTCTCCCATTGACTGATTTCCACAAAATATCCTTAATTTTCCCAGGCACCCGCTTGGTCTTCAGCTAAAGCCTCCTAGCTCCCTTCCCTGTTCTGTTGGGTGAACTCAGTCACTGCCTCAGTGACACCCTCAGTACCTCGCTTGCTCCTTCCCTGTACTTCGCCCTTGCTTTGCTGACACTGTGTAAGCAAACCACTGAAGGCTTCCTTCACTTCCTCTCCTGACTGGTGACTAGGAAAAAATTGAAAATCGCCTGTTAATTTGTCTCATTAAAAATTCAGGATCCCTCTTCTCTGCCGCGTTTTTAACAGTGTTCAGTATCATTTCGTCAAACCGTTTATTCTCCCTGAAATAGCTGCTTAAGCCATCCTGACTTTTTTCAGACTGCTCCTTCTACCCTCAGCAGAAACTCTTCATTGCCTACTTCACGAAAAACATCTAAGTCCATCAGCTGGGGACTCCCAAACTGTCTTCTCACACTGAAATCTATCCACACTTGCACGCAGCAAGTTAATTGTCTCTGCAGTCATGGGGGAGGAAGAGACCTTCAGTACCTCAAGGTTGACGTTAGTCCCCTTCCAGGAGCACAAAATTTGATTCCCACCGATTTGGATTTTCCAACTCTGCTTCTCAGCGCCTTTTCTTCAGAACCGACAAGTTCGATATTCCTCAGACCTTCCTTAAATTAGTCTCCTTTCCTGAAGAACCGAATGTTTCCTCTCTTGCTTGCTCCTTTGAGTATCTGTTAGCGCAGAAATCGCTTTCTCACCATTCACTCTTCATGCCGCCCAACTGGAGGTCTCTCCTGGAATTCACTTAGATCACTGTTACTGAACCCACCCATGCCCCAATCTGCCAGGGTTATGCTTCTCTTTTCCTTTTGTTTCTTATTTATTGATCATTGTCTTCTAATTTCATGCTTCCTGGGAAGCATCTTCTCTTTTATAAATTCCATGTAAAATGCAATTTCTATATGTAAGACCAATCCTCTGTGATTCAGCACCATACCTTCTACTGTGCATTAAATATCAGGAATCAGCATATCAAATTCAACAACTCTGCAATTACCATTTACTTTCACCCATCACTTTGTGCAATCAAAACAAAAGTACTTAATTTGGTTAATTACATGAACTCAAATTAATTTTCAAATTTTCCTACTTTGATTGTTCTACACCCTTTTAATAACAAATCTAGGTATTCAGTGCCATCAGCAGACCATATAACCACTTGTCTGAACTTTGGGAATATTTAAATGAGTGACTTTTCCCCATTCAAACTATGTTCCACATGGTACTAAGTTACTTTCTCCCAAAATACAACTGTATCAGGTCGCTCCCTTAGAGTACTAATACTCATGCCAAAATAACTTAATGTACAATAAAATTAAAACAATTTGACATGATGAGTTCTGACTTCATCTCTCCAAACATCTCACTTTTCCACATTCATCTTCACTCTTTGCCACAGACTGACTCCTCTACTCATCAGCCACAAAACCGTCTACTGTTCAAGGATACGTGGACATTCAACACTGCTTCTGAATTCTTCTCTTTGGGTAATCTGCTTCTTTTGGGCTTTCTCTCTTCCTTCCGAGTCAACAATTATTCTGTAAAGTCTTGCTAAATCCTTTCACCTTATATTGTATTGGAATGATGCCTTTACCGATGGTCTATGAGTACCTTGAAGATCAGATAAGGTACTGTAAGATGAGATAAATGCACTCATCTTTCACAGAACTCCTTGGAAACTCAGCATGTAAAAACTTCCTGTCACCTATTCAGAGAACTAAATATATGCAGTGGCATATTTATGACTCAAGAAAAAACGAGGAAGGAACATTATTTGACCTGATTGCAATCTGAATCTATTCTGTTCTAGAGCCAAGGACTCTTTAAGAATAAACTCATATGTACTTTTCATCACTCTAAATACAACAGCTTCAATGTCACAGGGGAGACGAGGAGGGAAATGTGTGTCATTCTTTCAAAATGTGATGTAATTTAAGACAAGATCCTGCCCAATACTCCCGAGGCCTAGAAGGTAGAATTTTCCCCACTCAACTGGAGACACACATTTTCACCAATGTTTAAGAGCTAATTACAAGTGTCAATGTTCATCCACCATGTATGGGACATTTTAATCCACACAATAATTATCTTTAAAAGTTTACTGTAGTTACACATGCAAGAGAAAAGGGAAAATTTCCATGGGGGAAAAGCAAAAGCTAAGAAGCCCAACTATGTTGAACTTTACATTCTGATGTATTTTAAAAAATGAGTCTGTGTATCATACAAGGACCAATAAATAGGAGCTTTCTTCCTGCCTTTATTGAGTCTACAGTCTATTTTGGATAAGACCAATACAGACATGTAAAAATTGAAATAAAAGTGAAACCTAAGAGTTTAAAAGAAATATCACAAGTCATTCCATTACCAGCTCTTAAATACAAGTATACCACCAAGAGTTGCTATAGGAGTTTATAAAAGAAAGAATCTGTTTCTAGGGGAAAATGAATGAAGTGTTTTTGAACTGTGCATTATGAAATACAGAAGCATTTTTGTTTTACTTTAGGAAGATTCTAGGCTGTGTTTTTCTTGGACTAAATCTGCGTAATTACAGAACAGCCAAGTATGCACTGTTTCCTTGCAAAGCTTGAAGTTGTATAGCTCTTTTGTAACCACGCCCACTATGAATATGAAATAAAGCAGTCTAAAAGTTCACTTAGTCAGTGACATTTCTTTTCTCCAGGTAATTTAAGACAGTCTTGAAGGGTAGGCATGTATATGACACTGTCATTACTGCAGGATAAATGGCATATTATATCAAAGTTAAAACAGGCATGTTAGAGGCAAAGGAATTTCTACAAATTCTTAAGTAGAGAGCATGAAGAATGGGGCAATTTTTATTTTTCTGCCCTTTCAAAGGCAGTAGATAATCAGTCCTCAAAAGAATGCTGTAGACATGAGACAATCTTTGCTGCTCGATGCAATCTTCCATTCTGGTAAAAAATAATACTAGCACGCTGGGGTGCAATGGGAGTTTACTTTACTGCTTGCCCCCCTGGAATGAGTCCTCCAATCTACTCTCTGGTATGGAGGCAAAGACAGGCAGATACGGCTTTGGGCAGAACAAATATAGTGAGTGCTTTCTGATGTCATCCACAGGCTGATCATCACTGCTCATCACCTCAGCCAATAAGGGCCTTGGGGGGCCCTTCGGATCACTTCACAGATTCGAAGTGAGTGAAGGGACCCTGGTCAAGGAGGGAAGAGCAAAGCTAAGCTCCCTCAGGGCTGGTTTCTCCGACAGTAGCACACAAGGAGAAAAGCTTCATGTGGTTTGTCCTCCTTTAAAGGCAATTTTCTACAAACACCATCCTTCACCATCAATCTGGGAGCCATCGAAGTTCAAAAATTAAGCACTGAAAAGACAGAAAATGTTCCCATCCCAGAGCTTGAAGACCAACAGAAATAGACAAATTAGATGGATAATAAGGGCACAATGGGCCCATAGGGAAAAAGAGAGGGACTTTACAGACAACATACTTTAGTATATTTTGGGACATATAAGAGATTAGATAGACCTTCAATATGGAAAGGCAAATAAATAGGAAATACGGGGAAATCTGAATGAAAATAAGTGGAGAAAATAATCTTACAACCGAAAAGAAAACTTCAAAGCACACTTTTTCAAGTTGACCTATTCTATGAAGCAGAGAATATTTTAGATTGCTATTTTACTTGCTCAAGGAAATAAAAGATAGCAGACTTAACAAAAACATACATCTATGTATTTTATGCATCTTAAATATGATTCAGAAAGATACAGAGACATCAGAGTATTTCTTAGAGATGAGAAATAAAAGAATAAACTCTCATGATTAAAATAGGAATAATAAAATATATAATCAACACGTGGGAAGATAATTTTTTTTTGTCTTTTTGAGACAGGGTCTTACTATTCAGTTCAAGATGGTGCGGAACTCACTTTGTAGCCCAGGTTGTTCTTAAAGTCATAATGATCCTCCTGCCTCAGCCACCTGAGTGCTGGGATTACAGGCATGAGCCATCACACCGGACTTGGGAAGGGAATATTGTGGATAACATGTTTCTTTTTTTTGGAGGGGGGGTTTCTGGTACCAGGAATCGAACTCACAACCTCGAGCTTGCCAGGCAGGTGCTGTGCCACTGAGCTAAACCCCCAGCCCAATTGTGGATAACAGATTGAGTATAAAATGTGGAGCACAAAAGAAAAATGGAAATTGATAAAAACAAAGTTAGGTAAGTAGGTATTTAATGTAATACAAACTTTAGATATATATCACTATTGTTCACAAACAAAAAAGAACTATCCACATATAATAGTGAACATCACACAAAGCTGATAAGCTTATCATCATTTTACTTTCAATAAAAAAATCAATAGTCTATGTAGTAAAACAGGGGTATACTGTAGTAAATATTGGTTTGAAAATATAAAGAAAGGAATGGGAAAATAAACATGAAAAGACAAAGAAGAAAACTGAACCTGCCAGTTTGAATAGTAAGTGTAAAATGATAAACTCATAAAGATATCATATTACAGTGACATATGTATTCCCATTTTTATAGCAGCACAATTCATAATAGCTATATCTTGGAAGATAAATGGATTTTACAATGTAGTATTTATAGACAGAGTGTTGCTCTGTCATAAACAAAGTCAAACTTGAGTCATTTGTAAATAAGTGGATACACCTTGAGACCACAGGTAAATAAAATGAGTACAAGCTTAAATATCACACTGCTTCTCTCACATGACAAGCCCGAAGTATAAATAAAGGGCAAATAAAAGATATATAATAAGAAATAGGAAGATAGATTTCTCTCAAATGGGAAGGGGTAAAAGAAGGAGGGAGGGGAGAAGGAAGAAGGAAAAAGGGATGGAAAAAGGAATCAAAATGGGTTAGGTGCATGTACTGATTCTACACAGGAATGTAAACATCATGCACTGCAAACATGCATGTCATGGCTTTAGCTAGCTGTCTCTCCAAAATCTCATGGGGTCAGCAGTGGGACATTTCAAAGGTGGTTAAATTAGGGTATAGATGCAAATGGAACTAAGGGTGTGGATAACGGAAGTGCTACCCTGGGAATGCAGGGCATCAAGCAATACACTTGTGGCTTGGCTTTGATACACAGGGACAGAAAGAAGGCAGGCTTGCTGTTGCCGCTTGCTACTATTTGAACACCCGACCATGGAGTGCTTCTCCTCTACAGTGCACTCTGCCACGCATCCCTGCCTGGGAGCCAGCCCGCCATGGACTGAAACCTCTACAAATGGTGAGCTGAAATAAACCTTTCTGCTTTCATTGTGGGTATTGAGTATTTTGTCCCAGACATGAGAAATTAACTAAGATACATACTAATAAAAAAGAAATTTTTAAAAAGTGAGAAATTCAGCTATTAAAAGAGCTTCTCAGATTCAAATCAGTATCAAAAAAGACTAAATATATGAAAATAACAGGAACTTAAAAATATTTAAAAGCCTAAAAATAATGCTAGACAAAATGGTGTGTGTGTGTGTATGTGTGCTGGTACCTACTGTATTTCATCAAAGTTGGCACAATGGCAACTAGTATTAAAGAGCTAAAATTGCACTTCCATGTTTCAGCATTTGTATTTTTCAAAAGGTACAATCTAACCTAATAGTGCCGTAGGTTTCTATAACAAGCAACACACAACAGAATATTTACCTGCAGGAATTCACAGCTCTGCTTTTGACATGTAGCACTAGCCTTTCGTGTTACCTGTAGCAGCAGCCTCTTTTAGCCTCAACATTTACTTTAATTTATAAGATGATAAGCAATCATGATGGTGCTCTCCTGAGGTGACTGTATTTATCAGGTAAAATGTCCTGCAGTCACTGTTTTACTTTACGGCTGTGTTTGTGTTAATTTGAATATTTCATTATTTTGTACTTTAGGAAAATCAGCAGAGAAATGGAAAATAAAAATGTAATATCAGTACTAATATAATCAAGACTAAGATGGCCTACTGAAGTGGGCTTAGAGGGAAAATAATTAACTACTAAAAGTAGAAAGAATTTAATTCATATTTTCTAAGCAAAATAGGATAAATCTCAATTAAAAAAAATCTCAGCAGAGAGCTCTTTAGATTAAAGGAGGTCAACTGTACATGCAAATATGAAGGAAATGAAATATTTTAAAGAACATTTTTACCATGATAGAAATAGGATACTGAATTATGTCTATAAAGGCAAGACATAGTCTGAATTATCTGACACAGTATTTGAACTTGTGGATTGAGATTTTAAGTGCCTCTGCAAAAAGAGTATTTATAGATCCATATTAAATAAGCAGATAACCTGCTACAAACAACTACTCTGAGAAATAAATGTCTGGCATTCTTTCTACTCTTTTGAAAATATTTCAGAAGAGTCAAAAGAATGTAGGTGGAAGAAAAGAACCATGTTCTGAATCCAGTGATACACCTGTAAATATATTATTAAACATTGAATGAAAGGCACACAATATACTTTTAATTTTCAATTTTCCATTCCTCCGTCCATGCCCGTGCTATGCCTGCTGTTCATGCTGTCTTCTCTGTCCTGCTTTGGGCTCCACTGTCCACAGGTATCTGGATAATTTGGGCAACTAGAAATACTGGTTAGAAACCGGAGCAACCATCTGTGACGTGCAAGTTTCTTCTACAGTTGAACTCTCTGAGTGGAGTTCTGCTTCTTGCTAAACTTTGAACTGATATATTTAAATATAAGGAAATTACTTTTTAATGCCATTTACACAATACCATAAATACAAATATACTTAATTTTAAAACCCTACAATTGGTTACAGGACATTGAGATTATACTCTTCACCTCAGTTTTGGCAAAGACTCCCAAAATAATGATAACATATGTAGAGAGAAATAACGTTGGGTTGCTTATCCATGCTGGAGATGACCGAGTTCACTAAAAAACAACTGTGTTACCATTCGTCTTTCATCCACATAGATGTATACATCGTTAAGGCTGGACGAACCAAGACAACTGGCTTGCAATAGTAGAATTCCGGGGAAAATGTGGAAATTCAACCAAATGTTTTCCTGTATACAGGTCGGATAGAATGCAGTATACTTCTATACTTTGCGCGAAGTTTTTGAGAGAGAATTCAAGGACTCCATTTATGGTATTTGGGGAATATCTTAAGAAGGTAGATAAACAAAACGGGCGCTGACTCTGATTGAGCAAGGGGTTAAGGAGACAAGCAAAGTGGAAGTCCTTCCACTAATGAAATATCTGAAGCCTGAGTTTCCCATTTTCCGATGCTGGCCCAGAGAGACAGAGAGACAGCAACTGCAGACAGCGGAGGAAGCACGGAGGCACAGCCAGAGAGAGTGCTGCCTGCAGTCCCGGTGACCACAGTGTGCTCCGACTCCACCTTGAAAGGACCAGGAGTGCTCCACAGAGATAACCCATGAGAGGAACTGGTGAGAAACGGCCGGCCGGAAAAGTCATCTGTAGCAGGAAACCGGAGTGGAGGACCCATTTTAAAGAAGGACGGCGCACGGACTCTTTTCTAGAGGACATACCCTAGCACAGGTCGCCTCCGAAGATCTGGCGCGGAGACTTAAAGAAAGACAAACAACAACCTAGTTCTCCAGTGTGTAAAGGGGAAGAAGAAGAGATGACATTGAAAACTACTGAAAGAAAAATTAAATTATTCCAAGTATAAATAAATCTCAATGTTAAAATTTCAAGAAAATAAATTTTAAATATGAACAAAGGAAATCAAGAAAATGAGAAACATACAAATAAAACATACAGAAAGAATAAAATTACAGATGTAGAAGTGAATGAATCACGAATCTTTGAAAATATATATGCAAATAATGAACAAATGATTTCTAAGATAATATAAATTTTCCAAATTTAGTTAAGAAGACATTGAAAACTTCAGTGAGACCAGATCCGTGAAATATACTGAAAGCTGCAAACACTTTTCCTTAATAAAGCGCCAGCTGTTTCTCACTTAAGAAAAAAGACAGAATACATATAATAGTACCTTCCCCAGTGCATCCCGCAGTACCTACAGTAAAGGAATTCTTTAAAAAATATATAATACTCACAAGGAATAGGGAAAAAGCAAAGAAATAAAGACAAAACATTGGAAAATCTAGAGTAAAATTGTTGAATGTGTATCAATTTTCCTGAAAAATATCTTACTATGTGACATAAAACCCTTTAAAGACTCAGCAACCAGCCATACCCAAAATGTTGCCAGAAAGGTACAAGTCATGCTTTCGACATCCGTGTATCAAAAGATGTTCCAGAACCACAAAGAAAATGTTCTGGGGTATTTAAAAAAAGCAGTGTTAAAGAAAATCTCAAAAAAAATAGTCCAAAAATAAAACTGAAGACTTTTCCAAGAAGGCATAAAAAAAGAAAACACAAACAGAAGAAAATCAGGTAAGAAAAGATCTTAAAATTTTAAGACTCATCTAGTATATGCAGTATCCCAAGGAGAATCTCAAAAACAGTAGACAAAACAAAGAAGTAGCAATAATTAAAGCACACACGCAGGGTCTGAGCAACTGATTGGATGGTAACAATATGCACTGGAATTGCAATGGTGAACTCCTACCATCTTGTCTAGTGAAGTGAAACTCTGTATTATCTCTAAGGTTTTATTGAACAATTACTTTCTTATTATCTTTAGTGGTTTGAGCAATGTTTCATTCTTATATCTGGTAATCTGAGCAATGTAGTTGAGGATAGCGATATTTAGTGTAACAACCACTGTTGATTCGTAATATTTTGTCTTTAGACCCTGTACCACTTTAAATGTTCTTCCTCTGATTTGTTTATGTTCGTGATACTGGTATAATGCTACTGTTCTATTTTTTTGTTTGTTTCTCATTTACTACTTTTTTAAAAAAAAAAAATAATAACACACACACATACACACACACACACACACACACACACACATACTTGAAAAGAGTTTTCCTTGGCCAAAATTAAATCTCAAAGGTGCCACTGAGGACACTAAAAGGTATGAAAATATATTCTTACAAAATTTACCATTGTGAAATTTTAGAAAGATAGAATTTCTTAAATAACAGAGTATGTTACAAAAACCTAGAGATAAAACTGCCACATACTAAAGTTCAGAATTCAAATTGTCACTGGACACATCAATAACAACCATGAGGATATAATGGAATGATACCTTTAAAATGTCAAAAGAAAATTTTAACTTAGATTTCTAAGTATTTATTAAATATGAGTAGAGAGAAGAGACTCTCTCTTACATAATTTTAGAAAAGCATACTTTTTTCCACAGGATGCATGAGGTGTAAAACAAGAGACAAGACTGTAGAGATCATAACACACCCAAGACAGGAGAGAGGAAAAGGAAATTCCTGAGATAACTGGGAAAAGGAGACCAGGATGGCAGGTCTGCCCACAGAACAGCAAGCAGTTAGCTGTATGTCTTGGTTATTTTTCTCTCATTGCTGAGACAAAAATACCTGACACCCCAAATTAAGGAAGGAAAGTTTATTTAGCTCACAGTTTGTGGAGGTTTCAGACCATATTCAGCTGGCTCTAAGGCAGAGTGGCACATGGCAGAGGGCATCAGTTCATGGTGGCAGACCAGCAAAGCAACAAGCACAGAACGGGGTGAGATCAAGCCTCTTTTCCTCCCTTATATTGTAATCAGGCTACCCCCACGTAAGGGGCATGTAGCTCTCACATAATCTCCATGCCCTCCTCTCCCACAGGCTCAGGATGAATACAAAGTAAGCACCCTGGCTGCCTGATGAGTCACTTACCAAACCTCTAGACTCCCCAAGTTGACCCAATGTATTAACCATAACACTGTAGAAGTGGGATCAGGAAACATATCATATTGAGTGTTGTCATTTACAAAATCCTCACTGTTCCGTGTGATTAAAGCTGAGCAAGAAGTTCAACTTAACATTAAAAGTACAATCCGCAAAAGACAAAGCTTATAAATTTGACCTCAACAAAATTTTCAAAACTATTATTTTGCAAAAGTCTATGTAAAGAGGATAAACAGCAAGCTGCAGAATAGTAACAAATTTTCAAAGCATGTGTCTATCAAAAGACAAGTGTGTAGAACATACAAAGAGCCCTTATAACTCTACAGTATAAAATAAATGAATCAATTGGAAGAAAGACAGTACATGAGCAGACACCAACGTTCACTCAGTCTGTTACCCATATGTGATACAGAAAGGATATATACATAGATCAGATAAACACACAAAGAGATGTTTTGCTTCATTATGTATCAGGGAAATGCAAATTAAAAGCATAATGAGATATTATTAAACATCCCTCATATAGTTGAAATGAAAAATAACAACCACAAATGCTATTAAGAAAGCAGAAGGTCAAGATCACTTATACATTGCTGTTGAGAATATAAAATGAGAGAACTTCTCTGGAAAATGGTTTGGTAGTTTCTTGTAAAATTAAACATTTAAGTACCATAAAATCCAGAAACGGGTTCTGAGCATTTATCCCAAGACAAATGTTCCTAGAAGATGCATTTGGAGTAGTCCAAAACTGGAAACAGCCCACATAACCTCCAAGGGCTGAACAGTTAAACAATCTTTGGTACCTTGGTAGTACAAAGTAAGACTCAGTAACTACTCATATGCAGAATGACTTGGACAAAACTCTAGGGCTGATGTGAGTGAAAACAGCCAGTCCTAAATGGTTACAAGTATATGGTTCCATTTATATAGCACTGTTGAAATAAGAAAATTTTAGAAATGGAAAACAAATTTATGGTGGTCCCAGTGTTAGCAATGGCAGTGGGGAAGGCATATGTATAAAAGTGCAACTCAAGGCTTCTTGGGATGTGGAGCTGTTCTGCATGTTGACTGCGGTAGTGCATACATAAACTACACATGTATAGACATGTACAGAATTAAATACAAACACACAAACATGCAGAGAAGTATAAAAAGCAAGCAGCCCTGCAAAACACTATACCATATCAATTCAAGCACCTGTTGATACTGCACTCTATAGTTTTGCAAAATGTATTTGGTGGCAGGGTGGGTAAAGCATACGTGAGGTATCTGGACTACATCTTTCAATGATATATACACCTACAGTGATGTCAGTGAAAGTATTACTTAAAAATAAGTAAGGGTATGGAACTGAAGAACTTAGAAAAGAACAGATCTCATTGTATTGTTAATAGTAATGCGACTATGATTCTGAAATTGAAATAACAGTATAAAGAAAATAACTAAATCTCCATGTCATCCCAGCCTTCTAAGATCCTAAAAAGCTACTCTTTGAAGAGGGGGCTGATAGGATAACTCTCATGAAGGAGCCAAAAAAGCAGCCAAAATCCCCACCTTTGGTCAGGGTGCTAGGTGGTAAGAAAGATCACCAGAAAAGAATCAAAAGTTGATACCTAAATTCCTGTGGACTTTGAACTTGCAATGAAGTGTTGGAATTCCGAAGCCAAGAATTCTGAAACTTATTCTGGACTTTTTCACTATCTAGTTGAAAAATCTTTCATATGAATTTCATACTTCAGAAGCTCACACTATTTCAAAAGTGAAATAAAGAATCTCCTAAAAATTAAATAAAATAAAAATCTTAAAATCACATAAGAAAACAACCCTCAAAGGACAAAAATAGACAGAAATATTTTCACCCCTTGGTAGAAGAAGCAGAATATGGTAAAATTCATGATAAAAATGAGTAAGCTTAATTTTTTCCTAGAGAAGGTTCATAACCTCTAAATGTTGAAAAATTAACATTTCAAAAAAAAATAAAAGGATATTTAGAAATGAAAAAATTATAACTAAGCACCAGTTCAATGGGTATATTTAACACTTGAACCATATCTGATATAGAACTGGTGAACTTGCTAATAGATTTATGCAATGACAAGAAACAACGAGACAGAAGATGTAAACAGCAGTAAAGAAGCACATGAAAGAAAGCAAAACATCTGAAATATATTAATTATAACTGTAGGCAAAGAAAATGAAGAAATAAGAGAGATGCAGTGTTCTATGAGATAACAACTTGTTGAAGGCTTAATGAAGAAAATGTTATCAGCCTGAAAAGCCCAATGAGACATGAAAATAGACTGACAAGAAACAGCAAAGTGAAACATCATCAATCAACCACTAAAGACTTAGGAAAAGAAAACGAGTGTGGTGGTGGACACCTGTAATCCCAGCACTCGGAAGCCTGAAGCAGGAGGATCTCTGTGAGCTCGGGGATGGCCTGGGCTATACAGGGAGTTCGAGACCAGCCTGAACTACAGAGTGAGAACCTGTCTCAGAAACAAAATGAAACAAAACCAAAAAAAGAAAAAGAGAGAAACAGGAAAAACAAGAGGGTGATGATAATTCATACACACAAACGCACAAATAAAATATTTTACTAATAACAAAATTATTTGAAGAAACTGGATGAATATCTTCACATTGCTAAAAAATACTCTACATCTATAGTCACAAGTCTGTAATTTGAAGATGAAATTTGCAAGTTTTCATCCTATAGACTCTAGCTTAAAGAACTGCTAAGTGCTACAATTTAGTTCATGAAATGAATTCAGTGTACTGTATATCAAATATTAGGATTATTTCTTTGTTTTGTAGAATAAGGGATATTTTTGTTGCTGTTCTGTGCTTTTGGACTTTTGATACAATGAGCATTTATTATGCACACAATTACTGTTATATGTGTAATCAATAAAATTAAAATATATTTTGGAAAGGTGTTTTATATTAAATGGGTTAATTCAGACGTGGCAGTGTGTCATTTGATGAGATCTGGAGTGAGCAGAGCTGACACCTTTCTTCAGCTCTGTGATCACTGGTAAACTGTAACTCCCAAGGCTGACTCTCACTCCGTTAGCTCCTCACGGTACCAGCAAGACAATACAGCAAACACACACAGGTATGAAAAGCCTCTGAATGCTGTACAGTATGAGCACATGTTTGTGTTTCTAAGGTGTAACTTAGAAGAGGGAGTATTTAGTGCCTGGAATTACACGAAAGGCCAGGCGCACAGTACTCTGGTCGCTGTCTTAGTTTTCCTCCTGAAAATACTCTAGTATCTTCTCCACCCAACAAATCACTCATGCCCTGATTCTGGGCCCACGGATACATCTGAGAACATCTGAGTCAAACAGCAAACCCTTCAAATGAAGCCCACCAGGTCCATGAAAATAACCAATCAAGAGAGGCGTAAATGCCCTCCATCTGTACACTCTGCAATGACTCCAAGTTTGCCTCCAGATAGACTATTTAAAACTATTAATAGCACACAATATATTGCTGGAAATGACATCACAGGTATCCACATAGCACCATCATAGGTTTAACTTCTTCCTTAGAAGTCTAAAATTACTCTTTCTCGGGGCTGGGGATTTAGCTCAGCGGCAAAGCACCTGCCTGGCAAGCGCAAGGTTGTGAGTTCGATTCCCAGTACCGGAGAAAAACCGAAAAAAAAAATAAAATAAATAAAATAAAATAAAATTACTCTTTCTCTTGTTTGTCCTCAGCAAAATTCGTTGTTTGGAGGCAAAAAGAAAGAGAGGTTTTAATAAGTCAGTCATTTATTCCCAGCATTATTTTCCTTGCCTTATGCTTCAGTTTCTTTGAGAAAAAGAGGTCACACAGGAAGAGACCCAAGCCATATTTGACCGTAAGAAGGTAATTCCACACTGACTATATTTTTAGCTGAAACAAGGTCATATCACTTACTGGAAAAATCCCACATCAAAAATACGGCTGAAAATGGAGGGTGACATTAAGTGCACTTACGGACATTTGTGAGCGTTTCCTCCCCAGCCTCTCATCATCCTTCTGTAATGCTCAGGTTAGAGGTAAATTCTAGGGCGCATGACTACCTTTCTCACCTAACACCCTTATGATAGGCAACTTGCAGGCCTGCCTCCTTTCTCCTTCCTGTAAAATTGTGTGTGCCGCTAGCACTGCATGGCCTGCCCACCTTATTTTCTGCCCTTCCATATATAGTTTACACAAGTTAATCCCTTCACCTCCCAGAGCGGTCAGGCTGACACATTTCCCCATCTCCCCCAAAGTGCATTTTCGCTGCAGTCTGGTGAAGACTCTGGTAGTTCACTTCCTTACTTTGAAGCTGTCCATTCACATTCTTTGTCTTCATTGGTGCCAAAAACCGAAAGGCTGAACAACCTTCACGGAGTGGCACACACGTCCTAAACCTTATCACTAAGTTAAGAACTTTAAATACATTATCAAAATTTATCTTTGCCAAGATTTCAGAAATAAGCATGTCATCTTGGTCTTTCAGCGGGAACTGAAATACAGAGTGTTAAGAATGTCATTTTCCCAAGGTCACAGGCTATTAGAGGATGAAATCAGAGCTCAAGCATAAGTTTGAGCTTACATACTATATTTTCAATCTAGACTTTTTGTTTGAGCACGCAATTTGCTAGCAGTGAGCAGACAAAGCTTCAATGTGCTTTCACTGAATTTCAACAACTACATGCACATACGTAACCCTACCTACTGCAAGACATAAATGACCGCCACTCCAGACACATTCTCTCTGTGGTTTCTCAGTGAATTCCGCTTTCCACTCCGCCTGCAGCCATTATTCTGACATCTTTACATCACGGCAAACTTTAGCTACAGTTCATTTCATATAAATTGTACCGCACAGTATATTCTCTTTTGTGTAAGTATTCATCTGCTAACTAAGGTATCTTTGCATTGCTTCTAATTCCTGAATAGGATTTCCCTTTAAGAAAATATCAGTTTATCTATTCTGTTACTGCTAGATACCTGAGCTAGTTCCAGGTTCTAGAGCTTCTGAATTTTTACCTTCTTCCCAAATACTATGTTCATTGTAGCGACTAACTGTTATGCTCCTCCAGGACTTTTTTGCACTGTTCTTTACTAGATGAGGAATGAGAGTGAAGAAGGAAACAGGAGAGGAGTAGCAAGGGGAAGGAAGACAAACAAGTCATCTTTCCACTCACTACCCGGGGCACCTAGTGGCACAATGTGCGGGGACTCAGGGTCAGGCCTAGCAGCACTTTCGTTTCTCTAATTAGCTATGCGTTTTAAATATTATGTTGATATTTCTAAAGTATTCCACCACAACAATTATTTATGGTATCGAGGATCAAACCTAGCGCCTCTGCACTGAGCTACATCCACAGCTTTATACATATATACAGGGTCTCACTAAGTTGCTACCGTGCCTGTGCTGGGGTGCCTCCCTGGGTGCTGGTCCTACAAGAGTGTGCTGGCACACCAGGCTCTCACTATATTTTATACTTTTAATTATCATACACTTAATAATTTTTAAATATAGGTTCATGCTTGATGATGCTTTATCAAGTACAAATGTCTTTCTTCCTTTATGAATACTTAGCAAATATTTCCAACCATGAATATAGCCACTAGGTGGTATCATGAAGGTTTTTATTATGTCCCAAATAAAGTTATTGCAATTGTTTTAAAGTATTATAAGGTTACATGACAGTAAAATTCCCTATTTCCTCTATGATAGCACATTTTTGGTTAATAAACATCCCTATGTTTAAATATCTTGAAAACTCTTTGGACATAATTTCTACATATTGTTTGCAAACCTATGATCTGAAACAATGTTCTTTTAATTATCACATCTGCTTTCTTACAGTAGGTGAAAAAAGTCATTACTTTAAAAAAATCATGTCAAACAGCTCCCAGAGATTAAGCAATCATATATTTGAAGAAAAATGTAATCAACTATCTGTCAAAATGATACAAGTTTAAAGATGATAATTATAGAGTGTAACTTACTGTCTATAGTCACACAAAATATGCGATTTCTGCTACCCCTGTTGACCTGGGTAGATGAAGATGTCATGTGAAAAATTAAAATGTCATAAAAAGACAATGGGCATAAAAAGTTGGATCAGTAGTTCGTGGTTATGTTATAGGCAGCTGAGTTAGATAGAAATATTAAAATTATTATAGGCAGTCAGACAGGGCCAGGCCCTCGAAGGAGCCGGTGCAGAGGCTGGGATACCTTGCAACTGTGGGGGAGACAGACACCTCCAGCTATAGTCAAACGATTAAACAGAGGTGCCCACATACTTCCCTAGGGATGGGCCTCAGAGACTGATATTCTAAATAGGTTGCAATCATCTTGAAAAAGCCAGGAAGAGTCACTACCCCAACCCCTACAGGAAAAGCCCCTAGGGATGGGCCTCAGAGACTGATATTCTAAATAGGTTGCAATCATCTTGAAAAAGCCAGGAAGAGTCACTACCCCAACCCCTACAGGAAAAGCTTCTGTTTTCTATTCATGTCCGCTTGCTTCGTGACTCGCTTCCCCATTTGATCCCAATTTAATCACTTTTACCTGAACAATTATACTCATAATCTTACTGGTTGACCATAGTTCTGTCCCCCCTCATACCTACCCTGAGAATTCCCATGTTTCCTACCTTGGACCCGCCTCGCATTGTGGATCTGCCCTATAAAAGTCCCTAGAAAAGACAGGTTCTTGGGCAACCCACTGGGGCCCCCTTCTGTCCCTCTCTCAGAGAGAAACTTTCTCTCCCTCAATAAATATATTCTGCTCTTAACCTCCATTGTTCCTCAGATTCATTCTTCAATGTTAGAGAACTCATCCCAGATATGTTTCACAATGCTGGGAGTTTTTTTCTCCTATATCAACTGTGCAGCATAAGAGATGCTGAAGAAGAAATTTCCTGAGCTTATCTCAGAGATTATTCTTGCTAAAGCAATTACACAGGACTCGACAGATTTAGTTCCATTAGAACCTACCCAGTATGTTCATCAGGGCCATGCCGTGTAAATTTGTGTTACAGCTCAGGGCTGGGGAAAGGAGACCGTGAGGAGAAGACCCATAGTTTCATCCTGCCTGAAATGCAGCTGATAATTTTGTGAGTTTATCCAAACTAACCTAGTCTCTAGCCTAGTCAGGGTGAAGATAGAAGCCAGCTTAATCGCAATGGTGCATGCTCGAGAGTCTAAACTGTGGAAATGCCAGTCTTTTTCTCAAGCAGCCAGACAGTCTAAATATATCAACTTTCTGAGTCTCACATCCTCATTTATAAACTCTTTCATCAAAAGTTCTTGTGAGGATTAAATATTATATAATATGTGGAACTCCTTCTGTGAATGCTCAGGGATTGGTGTTAAGACAGGAAACATATATTGTGCTAGCCATGTGTAGTTACTGTTCTAGGTGCTTGTGGTGAATTGCTACAAAATGATTGCTAAGGGAGCTTGTGTCCCTAGCTTCAGGACATGTGTTCCCTCCATGCACATTACATTTGGACTGGCCCTCAAACTTGGTTTGTTTTTGTGTATATATATATATATATATATATATATATATATATATATATAAGTTTATGAGTACAATTTAAGTATATACAATGATCACGTTCATCATAGGGAAGCCTGCAAACTCGTTTACATTCACAGAAGACAGTAGAAATGACAGTGGGAAAGTTTCGGATTTAGGCAGTGAGGGGCTTACAGGTTCTACCTTTACAGAGTGTCTTCTCATAATGCCGTGCAATGAAGTCTGGGCTCGTGCCCTTGAAGCAGAACTGTCCTACAGACGAAGCCAGTGCAACACCGCAGGATGAGAAGAGCAAGAGAAAAGGCGGCCCGGGAAGCTCACACCAAGTGCAACCAGCCAGGTTCTGGCGCTGTATGTGTGACACCCCAGACGTGTGAAAGCTGCCGGCTGATGGGGAGCGCGAATGGGCCGTTACAGGGTAGAGCAGCAACTCAGCCAGCTGCGTGCAGCACAGACTGCAGAAACGTGATCCAAAGAGAGGCAGTTGCCTTAGATACCACATGTTCTGGGTAGCGTACTTTACAATATTAATTAACAAGCTTAGTTTACAGACACAATAAACTCTTGGATCCCCTTTTTATATGTAAAATAATCAAAGCCCAGAGAATTTAAACACATTTTCTGAACTCAAACTGCAAATAGAAAGGAGAGCAGTGGTCCTACCAAAGCAGCTCGGAGCCATGACCCATCCGTGTGAGGATGACAATAAAAGATCCCTCTAGTGCAGTGTTGGCGAACCTTTGGCACGCGTTACTGTTTTTCTTCTAAGACAGAAGATGTTAATGTGTGAGTTGTTTTTTCCTTAACTAATACCTCAGTATTCAGGTCTAATTGCAGTGCTAGCTCTGCGACAAATAAGTGGTTTGGGGTTGTAGTTTGGCACCTGGCCTCCAAAAGTTTGACGATCACTGCGGCAGTCTTTCTTGCAGCAGAAACCATAAGGTTACATCTCAAGCTCTCGCGTCACTCAGTCTTTTCAGGTATCTTTTGGAATACGACCCCAGTTCCTTCCTCGCCTTGGTTTCCACATAAAGGAAAGGGTCAGACAGCAGCTGTACACAAATCTGAGACCCGATAATGACAGGAAAGTATTTTCAGTGGAAATTTATATGGATATGCTCGGTGGATATTGGCACATGGCATCCATTCCACTTGCATTTACAATAGAACATTGTTTCCTTTATTCAAATTATTTCTCAGCCAGTAGCAAATGGCAGATTTGTTGAGAAGCAGCTGACTGGCCTCCTCTTCTCAAAGGCAAGACATTAACTTACGCTGAGGCAAACCTATTTTCTTCTACAACTTGTACGGTCAAATGAAGACAAGAACATAAGAATTAAGTAATTCTACTTGCACCGCTTGGGTGAAACTGTGAAAACACTCCAGTCATTAAGACCTCTCATTTTGTCAGTTGCTGCAGACTCCCCTGCAATCCTGAAATCTGTCCCTGACCCATATATCTCAAATGAATCATCTCTTTCCCTCCCTTGTTTGCTCTTTTCCTTCCAAAGTCAGTAACCCAAAATATATTAACGTACATACTCATGCCTTTAAAAAGTCTGATAGCCATGAATATCAAGAACTTGTGCCCGGGATATAGCTCAGTGGCACAGCGCCTGCCTGGCAATCGCAATGTCCTAAGTTTGATTTCCGGTACAAAAGAAAAAGAGCCTTATGAGTGAGGCTCGAGAGGCTGAGGCAGGAGGATGGCTGCAAGTTCAAGGCCAGCCTAGGCGGCATACTGAGTTCAAGGCCAGCCTGGGCTACAAAGCGAGATCCTGCCTCAAAAAAAAAAAAAAAAAAAGGCTGAATCACAAATCACAATACTAGAATAATACTATTAATAATATCTGACAACAGAAAATCACTGTAACAAGAATAAAACGCATCTATGTCGACCTTACCCATGAACATACAAGAAAATACCCTAAGTAAAATATTGTTAAGTTACGCAAATATTATAAAATAATATACTATCAGAAAACTTAGTTTAGTCTTGGAATGAAAGGGAGATTTAAAATTGGAAAGTCTATTAATATAAAGTCTCACTTCAAAGGTCAAACGAAAGACAAAGAGCTGATACTGTCAGTGGAGTGCAGTAAAAACTGGAGACATTTTCAGGAGACTAGATATTTTTGATAAAACACAGTATCTATTTTTAAAAATGAGTTTTAGCTAACTAAAATTCAAACCTGATTTCTTAACATGAAAAATAATAACTTTGTGAAATCAAAAACCAACACCGCAGTTAATGTTTCTATTTTTCAAATGGTGTTCAGTCAGCGCCAGCACATCTTGGTGATCCAAAGGTTCCATGTTAGGCTTGATTTGGAAATAATGGTTTTAGAAGATGGTACAGCAGTCTCTTTCATAGCCCTTATGTTTAAATACATTTTTGATGTACCAGAAAGACATATAGTTAAGTGCTTCTAAGTTTATTGTTTCCTACTGGATAAAAGCATTTTTCCATCACTGAGAAATTTTGGGTACTAACTTTTGAAAAACATACTGAAATAATTACCACAATAAAGGTACCCTATGAATTTAGGGAAAAATGTACATCCACTTATTCCATCATTATTATTAACTTATTTGAGCTGATTTAATTAGAAAACATACAATAGAAATTTTAAATAATTGTCAAAAGTAGGTAATATTTATCCCAATTTTCCCATACCATGATTGTCAGGTATTTGAAATAAAATGAGAGTTTTGAAATAAACGGAAGTACGCTAGGTTCATTGCACCACAGAAGCAGGTACATTCTGGGGAGAATTGAAGAAGAGAAATACATTAAGAACAGTGAAAGCCTATAGTTGCCTGGGAGAATTTTTTTTTTTTAATTATGGGGACTCTACTCATAGTCTTTAAAATATTGTGGGAGTATAATAAACAATAGAGTTTTTTAGTACAAGATAAAAAGTCAAAAGATAGAATAAATCCTATACACAGTCTATGTTGTACATAATTAAACATATGAAGCTGGCGCTTCAAGTAAAAAATAAGAGAATGAAATTTCATAAATGGGGTTGGAACAATTCAAGTAAATGTATGAGTTGTTCTTTTCTTAAACAGAAAACAGAGCTTTCTTAAAGCTCTGAATTGAATGCACACATAGATAAATTTCAAAGGAATTCCAGATCAAGTAGAACAAATAAAAGAACTGGAGGAATATTCAGTTAAATACCTGTCCTTGGGGGCTGGGGATTTAGCTCAGCGGTGCAGTGCCTGCCTGGCAAGCGCAAGGTCATGAGTTCGATCCCCGGTACCAGAAAAAAAAAAAATCTATCCTTGGAGTTGGATTAGTCTTTTTAAGCATAGTTGAATATATTTTTAAAAAATTATTAACAGAGTTCTTTTTTGGAATCCATAAAAATGAAAATTATTGGAATGGGGAAAACTAAGAATTATACAGGCATCATAAAATAGTTTCATAAATCAGTAAGAAAAAGGTGCACTGCCACAAATTTTGGAAAAGAACATAGACCATGACACACGAAGGCACACATGTGCAGCCACACACAGAAACAGAGATATTAAAATTATCAATAATTTTTTAAAAGATTCAACCTTAGTAGAATTCACAGAAGTACAAAACAAGATAAACACTTGCCAAAATTATATATAAAATATATAAAAATATATATTTTATATTATAATTACATGCTTATATAAATATGATACAAAAAATTGATTGATATATACTGTTAAAATGCAATGCTTTCTAGAAAATATATAATTAACCTAATTTTAAACAGGCCAATTTAATCAATATCCATGAAAAGTCTGAAATCATTATTGCATTTAGTAATTCTAACAGGAGTAGCAGAAAATTATCCAAAGGTTTCAGACAGAAATACAGACTAAGGATGTATTTGTAAAACTGTTTCACAAGAAAACACAGCTTTCCTCAGCCACAAGCCACCAGTGACAGGCCTCACTCAAGTCGAGGGCATTAGTTTCCTCACACAGAAAAAATGCAGTAAGCATGTGTGTGTTTATGGCCATCGTATGTCTTCTTTGCAGAAATGCTTATCTAATTCTTTGCTTAGGAGTTATTAATTTGTTAAAGTTACATAAATTTTGGTCACAAATATTTTACCAGCTACATTATTTGCAAGTACTTTGTCTCATTTTGTCTATTTTTTTTCACGTTGCTAATAGTATTATGTGAAACACAAGTGGTTTAATTTTAGATGTAATAAATTTGTCTATTTTTGCTGTTGTTGTTCCTTGTGCTTTTGCTGTTATTAACATTCTTAGGCTTATGCCTGCTTTTCTTCTAGGGACTTTATAAGGTTAGCTCCTACATCTAAGTTTTGGTCCATGATTCATTTTGATTAAATTAATATATGTGATGTGAGGCAGTGATGTAATTTCATTCTTTGCATATGAATATCTAGTTCTCCTGGCATTGTTTGCTAAAAAGACTTTATTCTCTTTCAACTGTCTTGAATCCCTATTGAAAATCAACTTACTTGAAAGGTTTTGTTTTATTAATTTCTTCCAACAATGTTTTGTAGTTTTCAGTGTACAAGTTTTATGCTTATTGTGTTAATTTGTAATATTTTCTGCTACATATAGGTACATATATCTATATGTGTACTCCATTGACCTATATGTCTACCTTTATGATGCTACCATATTATATTGATCATTCTAGCCTCATAGGAAATTTTGAAACAAGAAAGGTGAATCCTTCAATTCTGACAGTTTTCAAGATTGTTTTGGACATTGTGGGTCCCTTGAATTTTCATATAAATTTTAAAATTAGCTTGTCAATTTGTTTTTAAAGGCATCTGGAATTTTGAAAGGGATTGTGTGGAACGCATTGCTCAGTTTGGTCAGCGTGGCTACCTTAAAAATATTAATTCATATGGATCCTTTGAATCCATCAACATGAGGTGTCTTTCCATTTACTTACATCTTTATTAATTTCTTCCAACAATGTTTTGTAGTTTTCAGAATACAAGTTTTATGCTTATTGTGTTAAGTTGTAATATTTCCTGCTACTATAAATTGATTTTTTCCTAGTATTTTGGAAATATAAATATACTATTTATTTTTATATATTACCTTTGTATTCTGTAAATTGGCTGTTATTCTTTTAGCTCTAACAGTTTTTAGTGAACTGCTTGTGATTTTCTCTATTCACAATCATGGCATCTGCAAGTATAGGCCGTGCTATTTTCTTTCAGATTGATGCCTTTCATTTCTTTTTCTTGATGAATTGTCCGGTCTAGACAACCAGGACAATTCCGACCTCAGTGGGACAACTCTCGGCTCATCACTATGAAATGTGGCGTTAACCGTGGAATTTTCATACCTATTTTTTGTGATAAGGTTGTTTTCACCTGTGTTCACAGAGGAAGCAGACCTTTAGTGTCCTTGGTCTGTGAGCTACTTTTTTGTGTTTATTTTTGTTTTTGTTCCTTTGTCTGATTCTGATATAACAGTAATAGTAGCCTCACGTCGTGATGTGGTAAGTGCATATCTCTCTTTTTTTAACAGTTCATGAAGAATTAATATTAAGTTTTCTTTGCCTATTTGGTAGAATTCTCCATAAAAGTCTTCTAAGCACTGCCTTTTCTTTTGGGAAGGTTTTTAATTTGTGAACTCCATCTCTTTATTTGCTAAAGAACTATCTAGGATGTTCTCTTTCTTCCTCAGTCTGTTTTGGTAAAGTACGTATATCTGAGAAAGTGATGGTTCTTCTAAAGTTCTCATTTTAGCCTATTTTCCTTGAGTAAGCTAGTTAAAAATTGATCAATTTTGGTCAGCTATTCTAGGCAAGCTTTTGGTATTTATTGATTTTCTTTATTGTTTTGCTCCTTTCCACTTATTTCAGTTCTAATTCTCATTTTTCGCTTTGTATGCTTGATTTGTGTGTAGGTTTGCACTGCTCTTTGCTCTATTCTTTTGACAGAAACTGAAATTATTGAGGGCAATTTTCCTACTTTTAAAAATGTCGACGTTTATAGCTAAAGTTATAAATTTTGTTGTAGGCAACTGAGTTAGATAGAAATATCACAGGCAGTCAGACACAGGAGGCCCTCACAGGAGCCGGGGCAGAAGAGGAGATACCCTGCAACTGTGAGAGAGACTGGCCCCTCTGCTCTGCCAGCCCTCAAGACAACAGACGAAACAAATGCACCCACAGACCTCTTAAGGATGAACATCAGGGTTTGATATTCTAAAGCGGTCTCTATCATCTTGAAAATGCCAGGAAGAGTCACTAACCCGATCCCCTACAGGAGAAGCCCCTGTTCTATATTTGGGTCTGCGTGCTCCGTGACTGTTTTCCCCATTTGATCCGGATTTAATCAATTTCACCTGAGCAATTATACTCATAATCCCATTGGCTGACCACAGTTTTGTCCCAGCTCATGTCCACCCTGCGAGTTCCCATGTTGCCCACCTTGGACCTGCCTTGCCTCGTGGTTTTGTTCTATAAAAATCCCTAGAAAAGGCAGGTTCCCAGGCAACTCACTCTGCCCCCTTCTGTCCCTCTCTCTCGGACAGAAGCTTTCTTTCCCTCAATAAATATATGCTGCTCTTGCCCTCCGTTGTTCCTAAAATTCATTCGGTGATTTTGGAGAACACGAACTCATCCCAGATATCTCTCAGGTTGGGAATTTCTTTCCGCTGTATCAATCTGAACATGGATTTAGCTGAATTGCATTCATTTCTATATGTTAGATTCAACATTCTTTCACTACGTCGAGCCATTAATTGTTCAGAAGCATGTTGTTTTAATTTTTCCATAGTTCCTCTTGTAATTAACTGTTGTTTCATGCTACTAAAATGAGATTTTGTTGTTTTAATTTTTATCGTTTTGGTTTGGTGTTCCTTATCTTTTTTTCTCTTTTGGATTTTTCAGTTTCCTTTCCTTTTCCTTTTTTTTTTTTTTTAACCAACTCTTTCTGTACCCCAGACCGGCCTCAAACCTGTGATCTCCCTGCCTGAATCTCCCACGTGATGGGATCACAGACTGTGTCACCACACCTGCCTTTGATATGATTTTAATTTTCTTAAATTTTTGAAGATTCACTTTATCATGTAACACATGGTACATCCTGGAGAAGTCTCTGTATGTTACTGAGAACAATATGTATTTGGTTGCAAGTATATGTTCTGTGTATGCATATTTGTTCATTTTGCCCAGTGTGTAGTTCAAGTCTGAGGTTCCTGGATTGACTTTGTGTCTGGATAATCTGCCATTGCTGAAGTTAGGGTATTGAAGTATGTAATACTTCTGTACTGTGGTATTTATCATTCCCTTTAGATTTACTAATATTTATTTTACATATTTAGTTCACCCAATGGTATATCACATCTATAATCACAATGCCTATATCCTCGTGATGAAATCACCCTTTTAACACTGTAGAATGACCTTTCATTCCGTTTGCATTTTTTTGATTGCAGCGTTTTATTTTTTCTCTTATAAGTTCAGTAACCTTCACTCTGTTTTGCCTTACATATTTTCCATTAAAAACAGAGATACAAAGTATCAATGATTTAAAAAGATATAAAAGATCAAAGAAACTAAACCATTTTGAACAGCATTATTGATGATTAGTAATAAAATCATGTTCTAAGATTTTTCTGGGAGGAAATAATACATAACAATATTTTGTTCATCTAATGAATTATTTTTTGGAATTATATCTACCTCAAAAATTGAACATATACATTTTCATACTATTTAATAATGATGCTAAGAATAAGTAATATATTTTATGATTCTTCATGTTTGATAAGTAACTGTCCCCTAATAGGCATGAGGAATTTTTTTTTCTATTAATCTACTTAATTTCAAATACCTTTTGCTGTAGCATGTTACAGAACTGAGAAATATTATCACTGGAAGGCACCATAGAGAAGTTCCTCTAGAGTTCATTTCTATTTGAGGAAGACAGCTATGCTTTCAGTGAAGTCTGAATATTTCATGTTGATTTGGTAATTATATTTACTAAAATAACTTCATTTGTAAAAGATTAAAGAGTAAATATTATAGAGTGAAAATGCGGTTACTAAGATTTAGGACTTTAGAAAAAGAAAATCTCAGAAATCTCATTTTTCAAGTGCTATGTACATGACTCAAGTTCAGTTATTGAGTTACTCAGCTAAAACTAAAAGCTGAAATTTTAGCATTTATTCATACGAAGAATAACAATACTATTGACCTCCCTTCCTTGATGTCAGGTCCACAGAAACAAAAACAAAAACCTTAAAGTACTGCTACTAAACAGTACTGATACTAAAGTAGTAGTACTGCTACTAAACTTTACTTCACAAAATAGCCTGACAAGTGCTAGTCACAGATAAATGACAGCAACGATAGCAAGCATTAGAGTGAGCTCTGTAGTCCACTAGCTAGTGTTTGAGTCCCAAGCTAACCATTTACTAGCTCTGTGATGGGACAGCTTTTTAAACTTTTCTGCACCATACCCCTCCCCTTTGTAAACTGAAGAATATAGTATCTACCTCTGCGTTGTGGTGAGGCTTAAACTGACTTATCACTTCATATATATTAACATCCCCTAAAATACTAGCTATGATGTTTTTATGGATGAAGCTCAAGCCTATTTCCTAATGAACTGTTGAAGATGAGGTTGGAAAGTATTCAGCGGAAGAAAATAGCCTAAGTTAAGGTTTAACCAAAATCTATGCACATGAAAGCGAAGTATCAATAAAATAGCTGCTCTTATTTGGGGCAGTAAAAGGTTCTATGTGCCCATACGTCACACACATTAATCACTGACAAGAACTCATCCCACAAAGGAATTTACAGTCTTCCTTTGTAATTTTAACAGAGTAAAATTTGTCCTGAAGATGGTAACAGTGTTCTCATAGATCATGGTAATATCTTTCATCTGGAGCACTCTGCATTCATTTTTGATATCTTAACATCATTTTAGACATCTTGATCATATTCCATGCTACTCAAAGGGGGGGATGGAGATGCTTGAATTGTAATAAATTATGCACTCTTTTCTTTTCTCTGTTTCCTTGAAGATGGAAAAATATGTGTTTTATATTTTGATTTTCATTGTATTTCTGAGAAATCAATAAATACAATGATAAAAATAATGTTCCAGAGAGATTATTTTATTAAGAAAATTCCTGCCAATATGATATTTCAATCAACATTCTTTCTAAGAAAGAATCTGTGTTTTTAATAGATATAAGAAAAAAGGGGAAAATGGGAGAAAACAACAAACCATTGTTATAAAATGATTCATCACTATAATGTTTGTGTTGGGCAAGGAAGCATAGCCAAATGATTTTCATTACTTCACGAAATTGCCCTCCTTAATGTATTGTTGTGAGTAACCCAGGATTCTCACGGACTCGTCAGATACTCTTTTCTATGTGTACCATTACACTGGTCTGAGAAGTTCCTAAGGGATTTGCTGTTGTCGCTCTTCTTAAACTGGAAGCTGAATAAAATTCTGTACTTTTGAGAACTCATTAGGGTAGCATATGTCTATGTTCTTTTGTTTGTTTGTTTGTTTGTTTTTTCTCCGGTACCGGGAACCGAACTCACGACCTTGCGCTTGCCAGGCAGGTGCTTTGCCGCTGAGCTAAATCCCCAGTCCTGTCTATGTTCTTTTGATGAAAACCTCCTTCAACCTTTTAGCAGAAGTATAGATTAAACTGACAAAAATAAGGATATTGAATGCTTAAGATGAACAAAAGAAAAAACAAAACAGAGACTGACAAAGAAGTAGGTGCATGTAATTTAGCACACAGTAGCTGTAAATTCTTACACAAATTCAATTGTTTTGATGTGTAGTCAAATTCTTAAAAAATCCTATTTAGTTATTATTGTGAACTCTGCAGTCCATCTTTCCCTGTTTCCTTATGTACTAGAAATCATTCAAAAATAATGCAGCTATAATGACTAATTTCTTGTCCTTGGACAAACTCTATATGACTGTCAGAGTCCACCTTCCTGTATTCCAGCTCTTATTTTCTTAATCCTATTCCTTCCAGGAGGAGTGTCCTGGTATTGTCATGTTTCTAACTTCAGCATTTCCCACTTGCTATGGATGCTTTACCATGTTGAATTACATGTTGGAGAAATTCTCCCCTTCAGGAAAATATTCTTATCTTTTACATGGGAACCTTTTACACTGCATTTTTATTTTTTATTTTTTAGGGTATGGGGATTTGAACTCAGGACCTTGAGCTTGCCAGGCAGGTGCTTGTGCCACTGAGCTAAATCCCTGGCCCTACATTGCATTTTTTAAAGAAATTATATTTTATATTTTATTTAAAAAATTTTCTGCATTTGATTCCCACATAACTTCCTCTAAATTTATTTTAGGAATATTTACTTAGACTAGTATATATATAATAGAACTATGTATAAAGCAGTGAGTTTAGGATTTTAGGGATTTTATTTTAGAAACTTCAATTTTCAGAACTTCTATTTCAAGTAGTACCACACAAAACTAAATTTGTTCATTTACAAGTCAACATTTGATAGAGTTGTGACTTATTAAGCTTCTTTTAACAAATACTAACCACTTAATTAAAGAGTTTAAATGAATTTTCTGAAGAAAAATTCTACAAATTTTACCTAATGAGTTCTGATTTCTACATACTCTTTTTGGAAAATAGACATTTTAACTTTAGAGTTTATTTCCTCAGTAAAATTTTGTCCCTTAATTAAAAGACAGAAAAATAAAATATAGTAGAAAAATAAAGACTGAATAGGGAAGCTAAACAAAATTACAACCGCAAGAAAGATATTTTAAGGAACCTATTCGTGATGTGTGAATTTTAAAAATAAACACAGCATTTCACACAAGGCACAGGATTTGACCACGGCCACTGGGTATAATGGCAAGACCGCGCAAACAGAAACTACAGTAGTTTTACATTTGCGGGGAGAGGACAGTAAGCAACAGACACTGAGAAATGAATATGTAAAGAGGTTAGTGTCATAATCAAATAAAACTCACAACCAAATTAATCTGGTGCATCTTTAATGATATGCGTAATCATTATTTTGTTGTAGGGTGATTAGCTATAATTGCTAAAGGGTTCACATAAATTACTATAATTAATATTGTTCTAGAGTCAAACTTAGTATTTCTAGGATCAGCTGAAGAAAAGGAAAAGCAAGTAGAAGAAATTCAACGCTGTTTTAGTACCTCCATAGAAGAACTGCCCAATTAGGAAATATCATCTAGCTTATCTAACAGATGAAGTAAACTATTTTCTGACTTTTCTAGCATTAAATTCTCAGCTCTGGAATCTATAGAACAGAGAATTTGCCTGTCTTGTGAAGAAAAGAACTGGCCGCTAAGGGAGTTGAGAACAAGCTTGGAATTTTGATCTACTTTCTGAAAACAACCTCCCAGGCCCATATTTTCTGAACAGAGCAATCAGGGGGACAAGGCAGGCTTTACTTCTTCTCAGTGCACCCTAAACTAAACTTTCCTGGGAAGAGAAACTCGTCGCCTAAGAACGTACAAGTGAGGTGAAACTGCTGTGCAGACATTTTCCAGCCCCAGCGCCCGGCACCCACGGCTCTGAAGAGGACGCCAGCGCGCCTGGGAGCAGCAGGGCGCAGTCTCCAGGGGCAAACCGGTCAGGTTCACTTTTGTGTCTTTTTCCCAATAAGAAGAAAAATGATTTATAACAGAAAAAAACAACAACAGGTTTAGGGTCAGTCACATTCATGTCTAGTGGTTGCATGTTTGGGGGAAACAATTTCTTTGACTGGCCTCAGTTTCTTCATTTACTGGAGGCGAAAAATACTTTTTATTCAAGTATTTCTTGTGTGGATTAAATGAGACTATGTATATCAGCTTTACAGTCTGGCACACAGTTCTTGGGAGGCAGGCTGCCAAGAACCTTTGAAGCTCCTGCGTGTTTTCCGGACTGCACCAAAGTCATAGGACTGTAACCATTCCTTCACCCAAGAAGTGAAATCCTGCATCATATGAGCTAGCAATGCACCTAGTTTCCCTCAGGATGCTGGGTGTAAAAGTGGTTCGTTAGACACACTGGCATGCCGCTGTTTCTGGGGTTTGGTGAACCCGCTGTTTGACTGATTTGCACTTAAACTATACAATACTGTCAATCTTTGGAGAGGTGACATCCTAATATTTAGTCATGTAACCCATGAATATGGTATATCACATCATGATTTTAGATTGCTTTACTTTCTGCCAGTATGTTAGCTTTTATTCAAAATATCGTACATATCATTCCTTAGACTTGTAACAAATGTCAGTATTTGTAAGTATTCACATATATATATTCCAAGGGGCTGGGGATTTAGCTCAGTGGCACAGCGCCTGCCTGGCAAGCTCAAGGTCATGAGTTCAATTCCCGGTACCAGAAAAAAACCCCAAAACTGAAGAAAAAAACCCCAAAAGACACATATATATATTCCTTTAAGCTGAGGGATTTTTCTTCTAGAAAAGATTCCATTGTATGTACAGACTCTATCGGGTCACCATACCACCCTATACAAGTTGAGGCTTGGGCTGAGTTGGGGGGGGGAACACCTGTAATCCCAGCCCTTCAGAGGCTGAGGCAGGAGGATTTCTGTGAGTTCCAGACCAGCCTAGGTTACAAAGTGAGTTGAAGGCCAGCCTGAACTGCATAGCAAGACTCTATCTCAAAAAGACAAAAAAATAAAACAAAACAAAACAAAACAAACAAGTTGAGGCTTGGGAAACCAGGATTGCTGTGGCAATATTCTTGTTTGCTATTAATAATCAAGTTCTTTTCTCTGACTCAGGAGTCTCATTTTACAGTCAGCAGTCATGAAACTCAATAGTTCTCATCCACACCAAAATTATTTAAATAAACCAAAATAATAATAATAGTAAAAACATAATAAACCAGAATTATTTAAATAGTATAAAACTTTTAATTTACATTCAAGAAAAGATGATCAAAAAATAGCATTATATTTATTCATCTGGATTAAATAACACACAATGGGGCAATTAATCACATGGCTTGAGGGCCGGGGATACAGTTCAGCGGCACAAGGGCCTGCCTGGCAAGCACAAGGTCCTGAGTTTGAGTCCTGGTTTAAAAAAAAACAAAAACAAAAACATGGCCTGACATACTAGATATACTCCCACAATAAATCATAAGACCTATACTGTTAGATACACTAGAATACCAATAGTGACACCAGTATTTGAAGAGTGTAAAAATATATAAAAATTGGGCTCCTGGTGATGCCAGAAAGTGATATACTACCAGACCTAACAAACAGAGATAGACGGGGCCTTTGAAATTCTTTCTTTATAATTTTGCCAAAGCTAGCTGTGGCCCTTTTCCTTCCAGGTTTACTCATGCCATAGTTTAAAAGGAAACACAAACATCACCCCACTATATGTGTTCTATTCTACATGAACGTATATACTGGATATATATTTTCCCCAAAGAAAATTCAGTCCAAAATTTCTCTGTGCAACATTCTGCATAAAATATCCAAGGTGCTTTTCAAAATCCCCAGCACATAAGCAGAAGGAAGCAGTTCACCTGGCTGTGTCCCGTATTTACCAAGTTGCACATAATGGATTCAGGTGGCAAGGAGGGCCCTGAACACTCTGAGCTGCCCCCCGGCAACTGGAATGCTCTGGTTCCTTCCCCTAGTAAAGACAACGTAACAGAAAATGTTTGGGCATTATGATAAGAAGTATAATGATCTTGGAGTATGATAGCCTAATTTTGCATCCCATTTTCTGCCTGTCGCATTTTCTGCCTCTGTGGCTAAAGCAAATTACTTAACCTCTGTTAACCTTATTTTAAAACATATAAAATGCAGATAATAATACTTTCTTGGGAAGATCACTATATCTAGCATAGTAGGTTCCAGTAATGGAACACATCATCATGCACCTCGTCAGCGGGAAGGATGGACGTGCGCCGGAGATCTGATTTTTATATAATTGACCAGAAAGCTTTTTTGTCCCGTGGCTCAGAGGAAGATTACTCACACAAAACCCCAGGTGAGCCCCTTGGGAAGAGTGTAGGGATGTTTTCCCTGGTCTGTACTCACACTCTGCGCATGACCCGGGGAGAGACAACCCCAGGGAGCAAGGCGTCCTTGATCTGGAGTCACAGTATTTCTTCATACCTCAGGGTTTCTCTAAAATTTCCCTTTCACTTGAAATAGGATGGTTTCTTTCTCTTTTAAAAAATCTTCAAAGAAAACGATCCCATTCATTGAGCTTTTACCTCCTCTCTGAGAAAAGGACAGTGGTAACACAAGGTTGCAAAACGTGAATGCACAATCAAGGAGGCAAATTAGCCTCTCTGTCCTGAATCAGACCTCAGAGAAAGATTACGCCCTAAATCTGAGCAGTTAACATCTTCCACGCCATTTCAGCCTGAGCTGCTTCTGGTCCCAAGATACACCTGAGGACAGGGGAGGCTGGGAGGAAAGCTTCCCATTCCTAGCTTTTTGTATTTAATTAACTCCAATAATCAAGTAGAGTTGGAGTCAGAAGTGGGAAAGCAGGTCCTGCCCTGGGAAAAGCAGCTAAGGGACAGTACAGGAACTACGTCGCAGGTTAGGAGCACGTGCTTTGGAATTAGAGATGGGCCACAGCCTGCGGGTAAAAGCTTCACAAAGACGTATGCTGAGTGAGGAAGATAATGCGGACGAAGCATCCAGCACTTCGTAAGTATTAAGAGGGGAAATTTGTATTATTTGACAGTAAAATTTAAGTGTAAAAATATTTGCATTCCAATAATTTCTAAGTGTTGTGTGGATTTTGGTTTTTCCTACTTTAAATCTTACTGAATGAACACACCACACTCCTACATGCAAATGCACACACCACACTGCATCTTTATAAAATACCCCCTAGCAAAGCTGGGTTTCCATACTCCCCTCAGAGTACTTCTGGAGTTTTTTGTTTTGTTTTTTGGGTTTTTGTTTGTGGTTTTTTTAAGTTTTTTTTAACCAGGAATTTAACTTAGGACCTTGCACTTGCCAGGCAAGCGCTGTGCTGCTAAGCTATATCCCTGGCCCTCTCTGGAGTCTTCCAATAGGTTAGCAGGAAGAAAGGGGAAAACTATTCACTAAGTATCTA
Source organism: Chinchilla lanigera (assembly GCF_000276665.1). Classification (NCBI taxonomy): domain Eukaryota; kingdom Metazoa; phylum Chordata; class Mammalia; order Rodentia; family Chinchillidae; genus Chinchilla; species Chinchilla lanigera. The sequence continues at coordinate 6,217,800 of NW_004955472.1, read as the reverse complement.
CTGTGATTTATTGCACATTATACAAGTGCTTCTTGGATGTAATTCTCGGTTTATTCCAGGAGAATGCTTTCCTGTTTTGCAATGAAGAAGTGATTGTCCATCTGGATAACCTTCTTGCCAAAGATCACGCATCTGGTGGTAACGCTTGAACTGGAATGCATATGTATTTGGTGCTAAAATCCTAGCTCTGCAGCTGGAGATCATTTCAAAGTCAATGACGAACAGCGCTTTGCAAACTTCTGTGTTAGAGAAGAAACCCTAAGATATTTGGAAATAAAAACTCAAATCCAAATCCACAGGAAAGAGCCCAAGGGAAGCTCCATATTTCATGAGCATTCTGGGTGATTACTGTTATCCTGTAAGTTTTGGAAACATCATTATAGACAGCAGAGATTAGTGCTCAGAAACTTTTATCTGTTTATTGTATTTTATTTTATTTTGTTTTTTTTGTTTTGTTTTGTTTTTTCCAGTACCTGGAATTGAACTCATGACCTTGCGCTTACCAGGCAGGCACTGTGCCTCTGAGCTAAACCCTCAGCCCCTTATCTGTTTATGTTTAATAAATAACCACTTTCATACAGTTACTTGGGTGGAGGGAGATTCTGTAACACTGAACTTCTATTAATGGCATGCATAAAATTAAAATCAAACTTCAGTGCTTTTAAGAAAAGTAAAGCTACACTACAGAATCTTAACATCATAATACTATAAAATATTTAAGGCAAATAATAAATTTAAGTCAAATTGACTTTTATACTCTGTTCTAGAACAAAGCACAGAATGTTGAATATCACACTGATGTTTAAATACGCTGAAGCTTTTACAAAACACAGATAGAGTACTAGTAATTAGGGTACAGAACAGAGTCACACAGACAACGAAGTCAATGGAGTTGAAGATACAAACTGAGCCCACGCTTTTCCATGCACTGGCTCTGGGCCTCTAAGCAAATCACTGAACTCCTCTGCAGTCAGTAGCTCCATTTACCTACTACTTGAAATAATATCTCCTTTGAAAGACTGGTGTATACATTAAAATACCTTTTATAAAGAGTTATAAAAACTGAGTGTCTTCTACTATCTTGATGTCCATAGAAAGTCTGCTGGTCCTTCTCTGGCAAATCTAAATTCAGGTGCACGTTCTGGTTTTCCATGAAACACAAGATGGGCACAGTTACAAGACAGAAAAACAGCAGAATTTCATTAGAGATAATATCATGGCTGCTGGGTGAGACGCTAGGCTAGAGCATTTCCCTTTGTAGCTACTTAATAGTACGTCAAGACCTACAAATCTTCTTTAACAGAGGAAAATAGAGCAGGATGTCATCTTAATGTCACTCTTCTATATGTATGCAAAAACATCTATTGCTCCTAGCTATTTCTGATCATTTACACTGATGGGGATAATAACAACCTCACAGACAGACCTTATAATCATCATCGAGTCAGTTATTTAAAAATGATGTGGGAATGTCTTGATTAACAGGAGCATGCAAGGTAAATTTAATTCCTGTCCTTTATTAATAAGAATTGGATTGAGAAAGGTAATGACAATAATTACATTGAATATAATAAGTATAGCTTTTCAAGGATGTAATATACTCTGAGACAGAATGTGGTCCTGAAATCCCACAATGGGAACATAACCACTGTGCGGGAACACCCTAGTCACACCCTCAAGGGCATGAAACGCCTTCGCCAAAGTTGTTTATGATTTCTAAAAATGAGCCGCTGCATGTAGAGTCAGAAGATCTGGGTTAAAATCCTTGTATCTTCTTAGTATATTGGGCAGATCATGTAAACACTCTGAACTTTCACTTTCTCAATTCAAAGAAAAAGTAATTGTAACCATCCCATACACACAAAAAGGTATGTAAGCCATAACGTGATCTGTCATTTGTAGTTATAATACTGGTTATTAATATGGCATATGTTTAAAGAGGGTCATCATAATTTTCAGGTGACTTTTAGTATCAACAAGGTTACTTACAATTTCTATAAACGTCTCAATGGTTCTTTTTAAGACACTGGTAATTTCCAATCATCCTAGGTAGCTATAATTAACTCCTAACTTTTTCTTTTCTCTACTTGAAATTAAATTTATTATAATACTTAGGACTCTGGTGCTAATTTTTACAGTACGCCTTTGATCCTTCTCCGAGTTCCACATTATTTATTCCACCTTTGTGACCTCCCTCTGATTCTCCTCAGAGCTTTTACTCTTTGAGCCTCTCTGATTTCCCAAATACAAAGAATACTTTCGTGCGGAGCGAGGTTTGTGTAACTCTGAGTGCTTTCATGTTCAAGTTGTGATCATGCCAGCTGCACAGGTTTGGTAACTTCATCTGTCTAAACATGTTTTACATCTATAAAATTAAAAATATAAAGTTAAATGTACAGTTCAGTATCTCTTGGGTGGGAGGCTGGATGTGAACAGCAACTACACCCAGCTTCTTATACAGCAGAAAAGGCTGGAGCTTCCCAAGACTTCCAATCTCCTCAGGAACATCGGCCTTCCCCGGGAATGTGTCCTAAGTGCCATGGAATCCCAACTTGGCCGGGACCAGCTGGTATTTTTGCTCTGAGCCACAGATAGGAATGTTTACTTTTTTTCCCTATGAAAACAGAAGAGCCATGAAGCGTGGGTTGGTTGCTTTTTCCAGAGGGTAAAACATGTGATCTGAGCATTCTCCCCTAGATCTCACTGTTCTCCTTGAAAGAGTGAGCAGATTAGGGCAAGTGTTTTAGATTTGCCTCATAAAGAGGATTACACAACCAGCACACTGCGGCATTGTTAATTCTCTTTTACTCCATCCCACAGTTGTCATCGGTTCTTTGACCAACATTATGGATCAGCTTTTCTTTTCTTTTTTTCTTTGTACTGGGAATCGAACTCAGGACCTTACATTTGCCAGGCTGGCGCTTGTGCCACTGAGCTATATCCCCGGCCCTTGAGCAACACTATGGGAGAGGGTCAAGTGATGTGTATTTTCTTGTTAAGATCCTGTTCCTACACTCTTCCTCTGCTGTTCACACCTCATCATCAAGATGATCTCAGGCAATTATTTAGGGACAGCACATTTTAAAGTCACATATCACTCTTTCTCTAGGGCCCCTGTTTCCCTGTAGTTTAATGCTGTAACTATTTGCCACCACGGAAGATGCAGTTGCTAAGGAGAGACGGTATCATTAACCTTTATTCAGTGATACTGTTACTTCCTGAGCCCATATACTAACAGCTGACATAGTGGATTCCAGTGAAAGTTTAAATGACGTATGGACGTTACTAAAGTCAAGACTATCAGCAAGTCTAAGCAATGTTTTCTTTTACCTCATACTTGTTGTCTTTATATAGCACTGTGTAATGTATATTAGAACCACTAAACAATCCTGCATTTATTCCAGGCTGTTATGACTCTGGCGACTTTTAAGGTCTCGGCGTTGATGGGCTCATTTTCGTAGTTCCTATAAGTGACCCATTGTTGTTTTCGAGGCTCTCCAGTCCAATACAAAGTGCTCTGATAGCATGTCAACAACATGTCAGATACCAGGGGAGAGGCGAGGAGGGTTATTGTGATTGATTGCTTATTTCAGTCTTTCTGCCCCCAACTTCTCCTTGGATGTTGTATCACGGGTGACAGAAACTGGAGGAGAGACATCCCAATTCACTAGAAGATGTGCAGTGTGTATTTATAGAAAGCAGAGAGAAGAAGAGGGATTTTGGATGATAAATACAGAAATGATTACTTTTAAAAAAAACAAAACTTAAGAGAAAGTAGGTAGAAATCTTAAAGACGTAGAGGTAGGCAGAGAGTTCATGAACAAACTGCAAGGGAAATACTTCATAGAATCAACAACTGGGATCTCATCTTATTGAAAAGTTTTTGCACATCAAAGATATCACCAACAGGGTAAAAAGAAAACTCACGAATTGGGAAGAAATTTTAGCCAACTGTCCCTCAGACGAAGAACTTATATCTAGAACATATAAAGAATTAGAAAAAAATTAGGCCCCCAAAATTGAAAGGCCCAATCCAAAAATGGGCATCTGAGATGAAAACACATTTCTCAGATGAAGAAATACAAATGGCAAATAAATATATGAAAAAATGCTCCATATTATTGGTCATTTGAGAAATGCAAATTAAAACAACACTGGGATTCCATCTCACCCCTCAAAGAATGGTTATCACCAAGAAAAGAACCAATAACAAATGCTGGAGAGGCTGTGGGGCAAAAGGAACCCTTCTCCATTGCTGCTGAGAGTGTAGACTGGTGAAACTTCTGGGGAAATCAGTGTGGAGATTCCTCATAAAACTAGCATTAGAGATCTTCCCCTTCTGGGTATTTTTTCAGAAAAACAAAACATCAAACCACAGTGATGTATGTGTACCCTTGTTTATAGCAGTGCAATTTGTCATAGCAATTCTTGCAAACAACCCAAATACCCATCAACAGAGGAATGGATAAAAAAGATGTGGTATTTTCATACAATGGAGTATTACTCAGCAATATAAAAGATAAACTTGACGTTTTTACAAGTAAATTGATGCAACTAGAGACCATACTCATAAGTGAAATAAATCAGACCCACATGTGTAAACATCACATTGTCTCCCTAGTATAAGAACCTGGAAGAGCAAATAATACCCAAAAGTACAATAAATATTGTGAAAAGGAAAGAAATTGCTTAAAGGAACAACTAGGATGAGGGAAAGGAGAAAAGAAAGAAGGAAGGAAGGGAAAAATATATGTATATACTAGAACAGCTGGGATAATCATTCTCCTGATGTCTATTGGTTTATTGAAAGGAAGTTAATGCTTAATTTTTTTTTCTTGACCAATTTTGCATGCTTATATCTGATAATCTGAACAATTTAAAGACAACAATATTCAATATAACAACTATTGTTGAATTTCTACCATCTTGTTTAGTGAAGGTCTGTATTGTTTCTAATGTTTCTTATTATTTTTTATTATCCTTAATTATTTGATCAATCTTGCATTCTTACATCTGATAATCTGAGCAACTTTGCTGAAGGTAACAATAGGTAATATAACAGCAACTGTTAATTCCTATCATCTTGTTTTGAATTCCTGTATCTTTTTTATTGTTTCTGTGTTGTTTTGTTTTTGTCTTTGTTGTTATTTTTTTTCTCTTTAAATAAAAAAATCAGTAAGTCTAATACTCCTATGCATGAGTCAAGTGGAAGCTTCTGTATTGCTACTTGGTACTGAAATATATTCAACAAATTACTGAAAATATTTGGTCTGTCCAAATAGTCTCAGACTTCAACAGTGACTGAGAGTTATTCATAAGTGTCTTTCCCCAGTATGAAAACAAGACTCCACAAAAGAAAACATTATATAATGCAAACATGTAGCAATGAAAATTTGAAAAAAAATGAAAAAGGAAACAAGGTTGTCAATTAAGAAATTCAACATTAAAATCTTTAGCCTATTTTTCTCTCCCCTTAAAGCCCTGTTCAATTTTCTTTTCAGTGTACCTACCCTTCAGGCAGAAACATTTTTTGAGAAAATCATAGGATATTCTTACTTTTAACAAGGCAAAAATAAGGTGGGAAACAGGTTTAGACATTTCTCAAGCAGAACGAACTTTATTTATAATAACACCAGCTCAGTGCTCAATACAGATAATAATCATCTTGCCAGTTGGCTGAACAAGAGCTGCTGAGCACTCACTGGGCATGAAAGAGCTACACTAGATAACCCTAGGAATTGCAAAGCAAAGAGTTAATGGGAGCCCTGACCTTGAGGAGTTTAAAGTTTAACAGACAAAGAAGGAAAGATTTTTGAAAACAAAAACTATGGGGGCTGGGGATTTAGCTCAGCGGCAAAAGCGCCTGCCTGGCAAGCGCAAGGTCGTGAGTTCGGTTCCCGGTACCGGAGAAAAACCACACACACACACAAAAAAAAAAAAAAAAAAAAAAAAAAAAACTATGTATAGATATTAAAGACCCATGAGAAAACAGCCCATCTCTTCAGAGTAATATAAATTCAAATTCTGATGGTCTGAAAAATGAAATTACCTTGGCTTAAATGTGATGCAAGAAACATAGAATAGTGTCATCTTTTAGAGATAGTCTTGAGGCAGGAGATTAGGGCACAGCAAAGCTGGCTGGGGAAGTAGGCATCACCTGTTAATTACAAAATCCCAGGGCAGAGGCTCAGCACAGTTCCCAAGGCCCTGCACATGGACTTCGTTTTCTTGTAAGAACTGGAGCAGGTTTTACTAGGACAGCTGAGACCTGAGGTCAGCACGAGTGATACGAAACGGACCATTCACCCTGAGCCCTTGGCCCCACGTGGCCTCTTCCATGGTGGCCTCCCTTGTGCTGCAGTATGTACTTCTTTTCCTACTTTCACTTGGCCCAAACTTACTCTGCAGAGCCTGTTTCTTTTCCTATCTTTAATACAACTTTGCTACGATTTGATTTTGTCTTGAAAACTTCTTTGCTTGGGACCAAAAGAACCTAGAAAGCTCTTCCAGAAGGAGATTCTAGCAACCCAAAGCTTGGTAACTGTTTCAGGAAAACAATTTCTCACAAAGATACAAATCTTTAAATAAGAATGAGTACAAATTAAACTATAAGCCACTTATTTCTCCTAGTCAAAAATGAGGGAAGAGGGGCTGGGGATTTAGCTCAGCGGCACAGCGCCTGCCTGGCAAGCACAAGGTTGTGAGTTCGATTCCCGGTACTGGAAAAAAAAAAAACCAAAAAAGAAAAAAAAAATGAGGGAAGAGATTTCTTTCTCTTTTTACTTGAGCATTTAATTCACAAGAGTTGTAAGTATTTTCTCCTCACTTCCTTTTTTTGTTTGTTTGTTTTTTGTTTTTTTTTCAAGTACTGGGAATCGAACTCATGACCTTGTGCTTGCCAGGCAGGCAGTGTGCTGCTGAGCTAAATCCCCAGCCCCTTCTCCTCACTTTCAAGTGTGTATAAATGCTTTTGAAAACCAGCTAGACCTTTTGTCAATTTTAGGTTTCTGCTGTGTCTTTCTCGAAGGACCTGAGACCTGCCTCTTTGAAACATAAACATCGATGCACAGGCACTGCTGTCATGCCAGGAAGATACAATCAAAGTATGTTACATGCATGTGTGACAATGTCACAATATAAACCAATATGCTACATGATTAATATGCAGTAATGGTGCAGGAAAGCAGGACGTGACTGGAACTGGCCGGGAAGGCAGGCATGGCATGTTGATTGCAAACTCCCGGGACACAAGTGCAGAACAGATCCAAAGCCCTGCACCTTTCAGGAGAGCTGGAGCAGCTTTCTGGTAGGATGACCTGGACATGATGCCAGTGTGGGAAATAGAGAAAAGGGACCGTCGTGCTTAAGTGCTTGCTGTCATGTCTCTTCACAATAGCCCACTCTGTGCTGCAGGGCATATTTTTTAATTGTTTTTTCTTTTCTCATATTTTTACTTGGCCCAAACTCACTTGGCAGAGCCTGTTTTTTCCTATCATTAATAAATGTGAAACTTTGCTGCCATTTATGCCTCTTTCAATCAATTCTCTTTCTAGTAAGAACCTAGAAACACCTCTGGAAGGAGACCCCAGCGCCCAAACCCTGGAGACACTAATGAAGGAAGATGTAAGAAATTTGCTCACACTCCCGATAAGACCAAGGAGCTCATACAGTTGGCTACCTGAGTTACTAGGTAAAAACAGGACGAACTATAATGGTGTTGTCAAGTACTCTGCTATTAAGACTTATCATTGTTTATCTTCAAAACATATATTGAAGGAGTTGTTATTAACTTGGCTATATACAAATAGTGCTCTCTTTTTCTGTGTCACTTCTTTTTTATTTATTTATTTTTTCTATTCTGAGACAAGGTCTCCCCATGTAGCCCAGGCTAGCATTAAACTCATGGAGATCCTCCTGCCTCAGCTCCCAAAACACTGGAATTACAGGAGTGCACCACCATGCCTGGCTGTCTGTCCCATTTCTTATTGCATTGCTTAGAATATACATTATATTCTGGATAAATACTTAAACAATAATCATCTACTTTTCTTTCCCTACATTTGTAGAAAGGATTTCTAGGTATAAAATTGTATTTTTAATTCTAATTCTTGAATATATGGTGTTCCAGCTTTTTAAAGTCTAAAATCAAATAGACAACTCTGTCAAAGGAGGGTAGACTTAAAATATGAAATACACTGTAAAATGGCAGTTATTGTCTACTTATTTCTACTTTATTTGTAGCTATAGTCGTGTACCGGGAGCTCTTAGTTTTAGTGTCATGAGGAAGTATTTGTAAAGACATCCAAATGAAACAAGAAAGATTGAAGAGAGGAAAGAGGGAGAAAAGAAAGGTGGAAGAAATGCTTTGAGGAAGCAAAGAGTGAGTTCTAATTCCAAATTTCACCTGAATAGATTTCATTTACCAATATGCTATCCCTATTCTTTCTCCCATCTTTAACTGTGAGTGTTATATATCTACATTACCAAACTATGCATCCATAAATACATATTTGCTCACTTTTAGCATTTTTTAAAATCTTGGTTCTACAGCAAGTAGATATCTGATGTTTACTACTACCTAAAATCAGTGTTTCCATATTTTGCTCATAGGAAGCTTGTTTTCTGGGTTCTTTAAGAACTTATAGGAAAATATTTCCTTAATTCTTTTACATCAATAGATTTTTTGATACCCTTTATACTTGGAAATAATTTTATTTTACAAAGTATATTAGGCTCACATTTTTATTTCTTTGACTGTTTAAAGTGTTACTGTTCTACTGGCACAAGATATCACTGTTAAAAAAAATCTGACGACAATTTAATTTTCCCTTTATATTTGCATGATGATTTTTTCCTTAAATTTTCCTCAGATTTTTCATTTTTGAAGTCCATAATAGTTTTATTTTAAAGTTTTGGTGGTGGTTTTGGCTGGATCACAGTTTTCGGATATGCAATGTGCTCTTTAAGTATGTTTTCAAATCTTTTTATTTCTTCTGTTCCTCTGCTTTGCTTTACTGCTTCAAGAATTCTTATCGCCCCTACTATAGACACTGTTTTTCTATCTTTGATTTTTTTTTTTGGTGTGCTTTCATCTTCTGAAAAATATTATTCTGCTTTTATTGTTTTTAAATAACTGAATAGTTTTGCCCCTGTTTACTTTTGCTGTTGCTCATGTCCATGTTAGTTTCTCTACACTTTTACCATTTGTGACCGGTAACCGATTGTGTCAACATGAGGAAGAAAGGCCCCACTAAAGTGGCTCAGCACATTTCTGGTTGAGCTGACTGCTCCAGGAAGGACTGTGGCCAGAGAGCCATAAAAGAGCAACAAGGAAGGAAGGCTGACCGCTGTGTCTCCGGCGGGGCTCCGGGCCTCACCTTCACCTTGGGCGTCGTCTCCTCAGCCTCCAGCACAGACCCGTGGGGCTCCCGAGAAGGACTCAACGTGGACACTACACTGAGTGCTCCGACTGGACCCTTCAGGCCTCCAGCACGCAGGCAGCCCTTCCGCACTCTTCCGTGCCTGACTCAATCTTGTCAATTCTTATATATTTGTATATCTTGCATTAATCTCTTTCTCTAATACGCACTGACTTATACACCTATTTTTGTTTGTTCGCAGTACTAAGGATTGAACTCAGGATCTCCGTTATGCTAGCAAGCATTCTATCACTCAGCTGTACCTCAGCCTCAGTTTCCCTGAACTTTCAGAAAGAGGCAGGGTTGAGAAAGATTTTCTAACTTCACAAAACTCGCTTCTGTTTTCTTCGGACAGTTCAAATGGTGGCATGGTGGCATGCTTTCTGTAATCTCTTGGGACTCTTCTTCCTGACATTTATTTAGACCTTTTCCCCTTTGATTCCATTTTTCTGTTCAGTTTTATGTTGATTTTACTCCCCGCCATTTTCGTTTTGCTTTGTTTTGTTGTTTCAGCGTGGGGCGTTCTCAGACAAGGGTGCTTCAACCGTTCAGTTTTGAGAGTTCACCAGCTTAGATCATTCTGCTACCTCCAGGTCTTGCTGTGGGCCCCTGGATTTGAATTTGTAACGAGAGCAGGTCAAACTCCATCATTTTCAGCAGCTTTGCTCACACTGGCTTCCTGTGCCTTCCAGGGAATACCTTCCATTTGGTGTTTCTCTTGTAGGAGGAACTTGGTCTCATTCGTTTTCTCTGCATCCTGTAGCGCAGATGCTGGAGCCCCACCGTTCTCACGGCCTTGCGTGTGAAGTCGCGGGTGCTCTGCCGCAGATGCTAACGGGGTTTTCGCCTCTGACATCTGGCTGCTCATTTGTTTTAAGGACCGATGTGCACAGATGCAAAAGCGTGCTTCCGTCATCACCCCTCTCCCCAGAACCCACACCACAGTTTGCGGCACACCGCCAGCTTACGCTCTGTGTTGGGTTAAATGTAAATGAAACAAAGTGAATGATTAAACAGAAAGCCTCACTTTAAACTATACATTATCAGTATTTAATGGTGTAAGTGATAATGGGCATTATTTCTAGCTATATCCAAACTTTTTTATTTTTATTTTTCGAGGTCCTGTGACACATATGAAACATATAGTTTAGGTAATATATAAGTAAAAAAACTTCTTTTATTTCTGTTTTTTTTTAGTGCAGCATTTTTAAAAAGAAGGTAAATAAAGGCAGGACATGGTCACAAGATGGACATGGTCACAAGATGTATAATATAAGAGAAAAAAGGAAAAAAAATTAATACTTAACATTTCTTACCATGAATTTTATGGTGCTAGGAATGAACCCAGGGAATTGAGCTACATCTATGACTTTTTTATTTTATTTATTTATTTTGTGATTTTTGAGACAGTATCTCACTGAAGTCCCTAAAACCTGGCAATCTTCCTGCCTCAGCCTTCTGACTAGCTAGTATTACAAACTTGCTCAGTGTGCCTGGTTCCAGAAGGCTTGTTTATTTGTCTGTTATTGTTTTGTTCCTTGTTTTGATACACAATTCTGCTTCTTATTGTTCAGAATACTGGGATTACAGATGTGTACTTATTTGTATGAATTTCACAAGGAAAACTTGGTAGATGTTCAAAGAAGTCATCTTTGGTCAGAACAAATAACAGTGTCTCCTCATTAGCTTCGCCTTCCTTTCCTCTGGATTTGCATATTCAAAGTCATACTGGTATAATGACAAAAACAGACACTGATTTAGGCCTGACAAGGGTCACCAGACCTGAAGTGTTCTCATGAGCCGGACGCTCAGGGCCAGTTTCTCGTCCTCCTGATCTTATCATCAGGTGTGCCAAACTGTCTCACTACCTATAGGTTATACTTTAAAAGAAAACACTGAGACCCACTACTACCCTTTCTATCCGTAGGCCAAAAGTGCTCCTTCAGTCCTTATGGTCAGCTTCTCTAGAAACATCCACCTATTAACAACAGGTCAGTAAAGAGTCAGCTTTGTTAATTAGAATGAATAAGAATAAACAGAATAAAAAGAAAATTTTTCTGGGTAGAAAATGGTTGCATTAAAAATGCTCCTAAAATATCTTCTAATGTTGCTCTATTACTACATACTATATCAGCCTGGAAATTTGATGCTGGTGTGGCTGTCTCTTTCTGTGACTGAGACACTTCCTCTCCCTCTCTCTTTCCCTCCTTTCCTGCCTCCTTCCTCTTTCCTTCCTGTCCCTCCCCTCTTTTCCTTCCCTTTCTTTCCTTCCCTTCCCTTCTCTTCCCTTCACCTCTCCTCACCTACCCTCTCCTCTTGTCTACTGTTTTCTTTTTCCCTCCCTCCCCTTCTCCCCTTCTCCCTCTTCTTTCTTTCTTTCTTTCTTTCTTTCTTTCTTTCTTTCTTTCCTTCTTTTGCCTTTCTGTGTCTTTCATTACTGAGACGAAGTATATGTAAATTAACGTATGGGTTTGGAATCAAATAACATTAGTTCGAATCACAGTAAAGTCACTTTTACGTATAGGATTAAGGACAATAGGAACCCTTCAATTTCCCATCAGTTAAATGGAGATAGTAATGACAATACCTAATACTCAGAAGCTCTCCTTGTCAATTCTCCAAGGTGTGTGAGAGTCAGGACGACAGCACAGGACGGGCACTTGGTAAAGGTTATCCATTACCCTGCTTTATTCTTATCTTTTCTATTAGTTGTGATCTTCAGAATTCAGAAGTCTCCTTAGGATGGAGATTACACACAGTTCATTTTGTAATCATGAATACTTGGGGAAAACTTTTCATTTTTAAACATAACAGAAATTTACCATATTTTATACTCATAACATTTACCATATTTTATTGGCATAATGGTTTTATTTCTCTGTATTCATGAGGGAACTGGACACTGCTAGAGGCAGGGTGAAGATCTAACTTGTTCACACCTTTAGTACTGAGTAGCACAAACCTGGAGAATGGTGCATAAATGCTTAAATGAATCAGTTTGTCTTCACAAATATGTAGATCCGAAGCGGATGCCTGGGATAACAAATAGGGATCACTATAGCTCATTTTTAAATAATTTGACAGCTGGCTGCTACATCTGTACTTTACAGTACTGGTTATCATGAGCAAATAGCCTTTGAGTAATTGAAAATCCATTCGGTCCCTGCTCTCAGGTAATGGACTGAAAGCACATATGCCCCTCTGCAGTTCTGCCTTCCCTCTATCAGCTCTCCTGTGAGTAGCATCGCTTTGGGAAGTCAGCCTCCTCCAGCAGCGGACTCTGCAGTTACACTGAAGACCAGGTGCACGTAGCATCAGCAGCATGTTTAGCTGCTTCAGAAAGCACGTGAAGAGGCAGTAAAATGAGACCCCCAACCTCACAATGTTCCAGCAAATGAATGGGAAACCGTGCTCTAGGCAGTTATTGATATTAGCAAATGGCCCTTGAAAATTGCACCTTGGAGCTGAAAGTACACCTGATCTCTTTTAGGCTTTGAATCTATTTTATTTTTTTTTACTCCAGTACTATATGTTGCCATGCTGAGGAGGGATAGGGTTGTCCACAAGGAATAGCCTGCGAGCTACATCACCCCACACGACGCTTCCAAAAAAGTGAGCCCCAAACTGTGGTCCCTGAAGATAGGTACAGTAGAGGACTTCTAAAGCTCCAGCGGGCAGCTTACATGCATACGATGGCAGTGCGATCAATCAGACTGCCTTAATCCAATCTGTCTACAGTGACATGTCATGGACATAGAACTGGGATTAAAACCACTTTATTCTAACTCCTTCCATAAAACCATATAGCCTTGAGAGAGGAGTGAGAAAATGCCACGAAGGAAATCAGTGGAAGAACGTTCAGGTATGTTAGGTATAAGCAGAACCAACACAAACTGAATTATACATAAAGATATATTTGAAGGATGGCTGTCTACATAGGGTGCGAGAGCGCCGTGCACTGCTCATAAAAGAAGAATTAGTGGGAGGAGGAGAAAGGGACTTTTGCTACTAATGTGTTAAAATGCCAACATTTCTCCATTTAATGGTGCACTGCACACTGAATAATTCCTTCTAAATCCCACTGCTAGAATCCTGAATCTCCAAGCTTTTAGGTTAATCTATTATTCATGCTGCTTGTTTGTACAATACTATTGATTATTCACTCTCGAGCCAAATAGTAAGTTGATATTTATTCTCAATGCATACTCAGGGCAAGTGCATGAAACATCAAAATTAAATTTTGGAGAGGAGGAGATGCAGGGCAATTTAATTGAAGAAAGGGTCAAGTGTGAAGAATTGAAGAGGAAATGTTTTATGATAAGTCCAGACATTTTTCAGTAATCAGGAATCCAGTGGAACTCACACTACATCTGCCTGTGAAGCCATGAATAGTTATTTTACAGGAAATTCAGTTTACTTTAAAAACTATGAAATCATGTGCTACTTGGGTTCTCTCAGGAGGGGTTAAAGATTGAACCCAGACCCATGCATGTGCTAGGCAAGCTTCCTAATACTTCTCACAGAGTTACAGCTCCAGCCTGGGCGACTCATACTTTTGTAAAGATGAGACCAAGATTAAGTTTCTTGATAGGTTAAAAGATGCTAAGCCGGGCACTGTGGCACATATCTAAGTCTAACACGGCGGGAAGCTGAGTCTCACAAGTTCAAGCCCAGCATGAGCAACTTAGTGAGACTCTGCTTCAAACAAAAATACAAAGAAGCGGAGATGTAGCTCAACATGAGGCGCTGGTTTAAATTGCCAGTACTGAGAAATAAATAAATATGTTAATTATTTTATTAGTTTTGTGTGTGGACAAAATGTCATACTAAGCACTTAATTTTTACAAAGCCAAGACTTAAAACATTTTAAGCAGCTCAAAGCCTGGGGTATTTTAATAAATCAATATCTATCTATCTATCTATCGATCGATCATCTATTGTCTATCACATTTTTTGAGACAGGGCCTCATGGTAGCCCAGCCTAGCTTGAACTCTATCTACTTGCCTCAAACTCCTGAGTGCTCGAATTATAGGCATTTAACACAATAACAGACTAGGAGATGTGCAGCAAGACTAAGTTCCTATTCTTATAAAAGTGTTCTGCATAAAATAATGCACATATCTAAAGCGCTGGAATGAGTTTTTATAATGCTTCCAAAATAGTTTACTAAATGGCAAAAAAAAAAAAAAAAAAAAAGAGTTCACTCAAAGTGGAATTTGTTTTACGTTTTCTGTGAATTGGACTTGTGAATTTGCAAGGCTAAGGCCCAAATTCATGCCACAAGAGTCTTATACATTTTGCAATCTTACATATTGTTATCCTATAACATTTAGAACCCCTTTGCACATATATGTGTATGCATAATACCCACAATCACGTGCATCATACATATATACACACGTATGCATGTATGTATTATAGAAAATATGATTGGTACACTGTGTTGTTTTTATGTGATATCACTGATACTATAATTTAAAAGACAATCTGTCAATTCCATTAAAAAAAAAAAAAAAAGAGAAAGAGTAATTAAACTTTCCTGGCACTAGAGGTCACTAAAACCAGATTACAGATATTGCGTCTGTATTTGTACTAATGCAGAAATACAGAGAGAGGATAGATAGTACACAATTCCATATGGGTTGGGAAGCTGAAAAACAAAGTTGCGTTATGTTCACATGCCAATTCCACATGATGGATACAATCACGAACTGCAACGTGCACTACGGCAGTTAAAAAAATGAGCACAGTAAACTTTAGGAACATTCGAGTTATAATAGAAGACACTGAGAACTACAATTATTCAATGAAAATCAACCAAATTGTGGATTTTCAAATCTAATTGTGAGGGAAATTAATGACTTTCCTATTATAACAGCTGTGCCCAGTCAAGCGCTGTAAACTTCTAGTGCCTTAGACTCAGTCCTTTGTATTTTTTGCACTTCAAAGGACACTTAAGAGCATGGAGCTAAATAACTAACGTGTGAGCTGCTCTGAGAATGCTTGGGAATGAGAACGTGAACTGGGTGGAGGAGGAGGAGAGATGAGGGGAAGGAGAGAGACAGCGAGGCACGGGATCACCCAGGTGCGCTTGGATATTGCCGGTGATGCCAGCAAAGTGGCCGTCGGGGACTGGACAAAGTGTGGAGTTGTGTCTTACAGCGTAGCTTTGCTCGGCAGTTCCTGCTGCTGAACGTGATTTGAACTTTATGTTTATCAGCACAGGAGATTTCCTGGGGCTTTGGCTGGCCATGTCCTAATGGCCTTCTGAAAGGACTGCACAACTGTACCCCACTTTATTCTGAGTAACTTACCCCCTTCCAATACAGATCATTTGCGTGTGTGATTCTCCTCGCCATGTCGGCCAGGTTCCTGAGTCCCAAGGACAGCTGAAGCTACATGAACGTGACCTCTGGGTCTTTAGGGTACATGCTTTGGTGACAGCTTTACAAAAGGTTTGCTGCCTCTTTTAAGTATCAACCTGGTGCAGAAGTAAGGAGATAGGTCCTTGCTCAATTATTTTCTCCATGTGTGGGAAAGGTTACCGATCTCTTCAGCCTCGTATTTCTTAAATATTAAATGAGATCATTGAACTAATAATCTTACATACTATAAATTAAATATTCAGCGAATTGAAATGAGTTCTATTGAGTAGAAGAATCCATGATGGAGCTCTGCTTAGAACTAGTTTTAAGGAAGCTTCGTGACTAGTAACAGTTCTACTTCCAAGCTTGTTCTCTCTACGAAGACACTGGGCATTCTGGAGATGTCCACCTGGCAATCAGCAATTTTATATTTTCTAAATATGTAGGGGGTAAAAATGTTGTTAACTCATTATTTGGAAACAGCCAAATAGTTGAATATTTAATAAGGAAAATGAAAAAGGTTGAAACACCAGTTTTCTCCTACTCTCCCACAGAAAAGATCTACCGAAGTGCTCAGAAGCCCGGATCAGCCAGCACTGCAGCCCCAGCCCCGGGCTCACAGTAAGCACGCAAGACAGTTGTCTTCGATGGACCCGGCCAACAAAACAACCTCCTGTTCTTACTGACCTGAACGTGACCACGGTTTGGGGATTCTGCAAATCCCCCAAATTTTCTGGTCATGGAATTCCTTTGTTAACCTATGAAAGATTCCCCATTTTATGGAGGTCAGGAGTGCACTTTCATGGTTTTCATGTTAGGGGAGCATGTCAGCGCCTACGCTATGGTGAAAAAGAAGAAAAGGCAGCCACAGAGGTGATTATAATTCAAATTAAAAAGCACTTGTATTCAACAGAAAATTTGAATTAAATTCATGGACCCTGAATTGTAACTTCATTCATTCATTCATATATTTTTTGGGCTTTTGAGACACTGTCTTGGTTCTTAGTGTGGGCTGGCCTTGAGCTCACCACATAGCCTGGGCTGGCCTTGAACTCACAGTGATCCTCTTGCCTCACCCTGCCGGGTGCTGAGATTACAGGCGTGTGCCACCACACCCGGGTGTAACATCTTTTACAACTGTGGCAAAAACTAAACAATGGATGGAAATGTTGAAAAAGTTGGAGGGTAATTTTTCAAATTCTGTATTCTCATTTTACTACTTAAAGCAGTAGTTACAAGTTTCCCATACTGTATTTTCTCTGAGGGAAAAACATACAAAGAAATATTATGAGCAGGTGAGCACACTCAAACTCTTTTCCATACATCCCCCTCCTTCTAGCCTGCAAAGAATTATTAAGGGCCCAATGTACCCCCAAACTTAAAAAAATTAATAACGAACTTAACAGGAACCATTTTAGGCTCAGAAAAATGCAATGATGACCTAAATAGACATTGTGCTGCCCTCACGTGGGATACTATCAGAGAAGTAATCCATTAACCGAGCAATAAAGATGGAGCCATCATGGTGTCAAGGTAGGAAAAGGATACCGTGTATGTGAGTGCGGTCATGTGGAAGCTCCTCCTCTCTGCTGTCAACCTGCTGTGTAGAATTTACTCAATGAATATTTGTATATATATTATATATGTCAAAATAATACATATGTTCAAAAAAATATATATATATAGAGAGAGAGAGAGGGAGGGAGAGAACGAGACCTATTTGGAATCCGTGAAAACGACCCTCCCTGCAGAGGAAACACGCACACAAAGCTTAACTACTTCTAATGTTCGGAGCCCCCTGCACAGTGAAAATCATGCACCTCAGTGAGTGACGAGGAAGAGGCCAGGCCCTGCTCTAAGGTCCTCAGTCACCCACCTCTACTCTCGGGAGCTACAAGTGCTATTCTGTTTTGCGAGCTCTTGAAAGATGGAACAGCTCAAGTGATCATAAAGGTGGGGTGAGCTGCTAGGATCAGGTATGGGAAAAACAAGTGTTTTTTCAACTCATACTGGGTGGCAGTAATTCGTTTTTGTGCACAAATTCTCCCAAGACATAATTTGGTTCCACTTTCAGTTACAGGGGCATCTGCAGTATGTTGAAAGGAAGGGTGTGCTATTTAGTTCACAAAGTTATCAACTTTTTATTTTATTTTATTTTATATATACCACATGATCTCATACAAATATGGTTCTGTCCAGGACAGAGAATAGGACAGGGAAGAGCTCACAAAGCAGGGTGGGAGTTCATACAGGTCTGTGATTATCAGTGCCTGAATTGCTCCTGGTGAAGTCCTTGTTCGGAGAAGCTGCCAAAACAAGTGACTTCCACATGGAGAAGAGTTCCTAATAGCTCATTTCTCTCTGAGAGTACATCCCATGATTCCTCTGGCTTCTTGCTCCTTTAGAGCACAGTCATGAATGGTAAGTTTCCATGCATACCAAAAGGACGCCCCTCTAGCCCACAGTCCATGCGGGTCTCTCTTTTGCGACTGGCTGTGGCATAGAGCCATTCTCCGTACAAAGACTAGTTGCTGCAGAAATTATCCACCACCGAATTGTCGACTGTGACTTCATATTTTGTGCAAGCAGGTCCGGCTCAGCCTGTTTCCTCCTCTTGTTAACTTGTTTATATTCATTATATTTTTATATTTAAATTAGGTGAGATGTCTTCTCCTGCCATTTTAATTGAGCCTTAGAAAGTCTTAAGGAACAGGCTGGACTAAAGAACTTACATGAACTTTCTCTAGTCAGTACCTTGGAATGAAATATTCTTATGGCAAAGCTATATATCAAAGTGGTCAGCCATGCAAGGGCAGATGCTAAATAGCTTGTAGCCATCTCCCTCCTTTAATGTGGATATTACCTAACTACGATGAATGACTCAACACTATAATGCTATTTTCCAAATTTAATTATCTTCAAAATGCTATTAGGTTAGACTCTATCCTGTTAAAAGGCTAGAAATTAAAAGAAACTAAAGAACTGCATACCAATTATTTTCAGTTCATTTAGAAAGGCCAGAGCATGAGAACAGGGACAGTGTTACTTTTCAAAAATGAAAAGTGAGCTTTTACTTAAGATTGCTCTTGATAAAATACCCTAGGGCCAAGGCTAGAATTTTCAACTTGCTCTGCAAAAACAAAGCAAAATAAATGTCTCCATGTTCTCCCAATAAGTAACTCTTTGGTAGCTAGAACCGAAAATTTTCATTTACCATTTTCCTCTGAAGTGGCTTGGAGCTAGAAGAGGCACCTGTTCAAAACACAAAAATGTTACATTTCAAAAGAATAAACACAATAAACGCATCAGCTTCAGAAAATATTAAATAGTTTGCATCGGGACGATTTATATCAGTTCAGGAATGAGGAACAAATTTAATTTTATTTAAGATTACACATAAGAATAGACGAAGCAGGAACAATTTAATCCAGACCTATTCACAGAGCAACTGGGTACTGTTTTATGTTGAAAATATGCTTGCGCTTTGAAAACTTAAACATGACTGTCAATGGCATCTGTTGTATATTGCTATTTAGTTCAGAAAGCTATCGACATATTTTATCATGGTGCCCGTAAGGGAGAATCTAGCTATCTTTCACTAGTTTACCAAAGAAAATTGGTTTCCCTTTTTTTCTTTCGCTGATCATTTATTTAGTGGTACAGACAGTGAAGCACCGAGCCTTGTGCCAGGCAAGCACCCTACCAGTGACATACAGCCCCGTCCTTTTTATTTTCTTTTTGAGACAGGGTCATGCGAAGTTGCTCAGGCTGGCGTCAGATCTGTGATCCCCCTGCCTCAGCCTCTCAAGCAGCTGGGATAACAGGCATGCACTTCTGTACCCAGGATATTTCAGTTTATAATATGTAGTCACGACAGGAGAAGTACAAAGCGTATCTGCATGAACTACTATATATTTTCTTGATAGATTATTGTTTTTCCATAGAGCAGCTTTGCAGACAACTTAGATATTTGAGAATTGTTTCCTTCCCATTTCCCCCTCCTACTTGGGCTGGTACGGTGGATCAACAATTCCTTTTAGCTTATTGTCTGCTATTTTCACACAACTCAGAACACAAAACATCCGAAGCTACTGCTGAGTTGATGCATCGCCGAACTCCCCGTGAGCAGTACTTTTCATTATACCTTAAAATATAAATGTGGTGTGCTTTGTCCGAAAGGAACACTGACCACTTCTGTGACTTCAAGGTAGTATGTGAATTGCTAAACCAAAGAGTATTTGATTTTGTTGTTACTTTCACATTTAGAGTAAAAGCAAAGTTTTTCCTGTCAAATCAACTGTGTGGTTCTCAGAAAATTTTCAGCTACTCAGCGCAGGCCAGTATTTCCTCATTGCTTTTTCTAAACTGCAGAGGAAGATCTTTCTATTGTTTTCACCCAAACTATGCTTCTAACCTTTCCACTCTACCTAGAACTTGGATTCAAAGGACAGAGTAAATGAATGCTGGTTCGCAGTATAAGACCGCTGACTGCATCTTTCTCTCCCTCCTTCCCTTTCCCTCTGTATTCCTCTGCCCTTCCATTCCCCTTCCTTCCTTATCTCCCTTCCTTCTTTCCTCTGATGCAGTGTGCATGAAAACCTAAAGCCAAATTTGCATTCCCTATTCTTCCTCTAAAATTAGTAAAATAAAACTTATGTTAAAAACTGATGTTAAGGCTGGGAGTG
Organism: Chinchilla lanigera; assembly: GCF_000276665.1. Taxonomy (NCBI): domain Eukaryota; kingdom Metazoa; phylum Chordata; class Mammalia; order Rodentia; family Chinchillidae; genus Chinchilla; species Chinchilla lanigera. The sequence goes on along the minus strand of NW_004955472.1, from coordinate 6,197,330 downwards.
ACGGTGCATGCCTGCAACCTAGCAGTCAGTAGGCTGAGACAGGAGGATCACTGCGAGTTCAAGGCCAGCCTGAACTGCATAAGGAATTCCTGCCTCAAAAAGACAGGAAAAAAAACAAAGCCTGAAGTCAATCTTATAACATCTAACTCATTGCTTTATCCCATATGCATTGCTTAAGCTAGATGGCAAATTATAGCAAATGGCCATAGCAAAGTAATAGATATTCATGAAAATATAGACTTAGATATTTCAATAAATTTATTCAATATAAATAAGAAAAGTAAACATTACTTTCACAGCTACTGTTGTCACCAAAATTGAAATTCAGGGCTCAGGAGAGATCCTGGCCTCTGACTTTTCACATCAAGAGCAGGACCTTGAGACACTGAAATTTTCACACTGTAATTTTGATATTTCATGCCCTGGAATCAGTATTTAAAGCAGAGTCTTTTGTGATGGAATACTTTTTGGGTTGTACCATTAAGAAATTCAGAGCTAAGAAATAAAGTTCACAGGAAGCTGTATTCTGAATATGCGGTCAAACATAAATACTTAGAGGGGGGAAGTGTTCGCCATTGTGTAGCTAACACTTCAACTAAAAGTGATTGACAGAGAAGTAAAAGACAGATGTTAGAAGTGAAAATGAGAGAGAAGACCACCCCTTTTAAGGTCTAGTTCAGCTTTCAAGAATCTCCCACTCTTCTTTAAGCTTTTAAGAAACATTAGTAGGATAACAAAATTTTCTGTTTTCTGGTTTCTCTAGCTTTTTTTCCTTCAAAGATCCCCCACTGGCCCTTTGGCTTTCTAACTGTCTCTTAACATTGTGTATCAGTGTGAAATCATTTACACGAATTGTGTGTTTTTTGCTTTTTCTGATTCCTATGTGGTGGGTCCTTTAACCAACAACAAAACACACCAAGAGTCCTGTGCTCCTTCAAGCAGTGGCTAGAATTTTCAAACATGACCTCATTATTATACATGAGTTTTGAGGCAGGAGGATTTCAGGTTCGAGACTAACACGGCCAATTTAGCAATGTAGCTACACGCTGTCTCCAAAAAAGGGCTACAGTTATAAGTTAGTGTGAAGACCTAATGTCAAACCTCTAGTACTAGTAAAAATAAGGTGCAGGAAAGGGTTTGGCTTTACTTTTGGTGATGGGCAGAGTTAGACACAAACCTGGGTGTATAGCCCACATATTTCCTTCAGTCCTAAGCGCATTGCAATCTCCATCAGAAAGGCGTGAACTGACAGCGCTCAGAGATAAGCTGCACACCCAGACGCCAGGCCCTCTGTGGACTTCAGAAGGAATTCCTTTAGGGCAGGAGAGGATAGAGCGTGTGATATGCAAACAATGCATTGGATTCCAGGACTGTATTCATGTACCTGTGAATTAACTATGGTGCAGAGGGGGAAAGACAAAGACACTGCAGAGATAGCAAATATTCTGAAATATTTAAAGCTGCTTATTCAAATAACAGCTCAACAAAATAATTTCTGTTCCCACTCTACTCTTAACTATATTCCTAACCTTTGAAAAGTAAACCATCAATCCTCCCCACACTCCACTGTCCACAGGTACGAATGTTATTAAACAGCCGCTAAGATAAGAGGCACGGACTGTTCTTCATTTCACTGATACCCTATATCTTCAAGAACAAATGTTCCCCCCAAATCACTAGCACTGAGCTCATGAAACAAAGGAAAGAAGAACAAACAAAAGGAGCTATTATCTGGCAGGCACCCAGAGAAATTATAAATAAATGATGGAGAAAAAAATACACTGAATGCCAAACCTTATAAAAACAAATTTAGAAGTAGGTAAATTATAAATAAGAACCTCAATACAACTTCTTATTGGCAACATTATGGATAAGTTCAATTGTGTTTAAACTCAAATGTGATTACAAACGTTTTTAAATACCAAGGTAGAATTACTCCAGAGGGAACTTCATATTTTTGCAGGAACTTATAGGCATATTGTAGTTTTCTGAATGTTACAGTGAGGGGAGAATTTGGTAATTCCCTGCCTTATTATTCACTTTCCTTACAGATCCGAGAGAGCACAAATTCTTAAAAAAGCAATTTACTAGCCAAATTCTATGAACTCTGTCCAAGGACAGGGCATTCATGACAAAATATTTAGTTGTGGATCCTGATATGACTTTTCAGTGGGATCCCTAGATCAGTTATAACAATAGGCGACTAAGCAGCAATTTCTATTATAAACCAAGTAAGACAGAACGTGAGAAAAGGCTTTTTATCCCAGTAAATCACACTGTCAGTAGCTTCCCTTCCTTGCTTCCTTTTCTTCTTTCTTTCTCTTCCTCTCTTCCTTCCATCATTACACATTGTTCTATCATCTATAACATACCATATCTCAGATGCTTAAAATACAAGGGCCTAGAGAATGACCAAAGACAATAACAGAATCCATTAGTCTTAGTCACTATTTTGTTTCTGAGACACAATATCTGACACCTCTAACTTACAGGGGGATTAATTTACTTTGGCTCACATTTATAGACCATGGCTAGCTAACACCAAGGCAGAAGCAACACGATAGAAGGATCTGACAGAGGAAATCTGATCACAGCATGGTAACTGAGGAATGAGAGAGACAGAGAGAGAGAGAGAGAGAGAGAGAGAGAGAGAGAAAGGTGGTGAGCAGGGAGGAACAGAGATATGTCATTCTAGGTCACACCCTCAATGACCCACTTCTGCCCAGACCCCAAGTCCTCAAAGCAAGTCCCCTTCATTACCTTCATGATTAAGTTACTTTCCAAAGGTTCTTATGCATGCATGAGCCTTTTGGAGGACATTCTTGGTCTAAGTCATTGCACTCATCCCAGAGAAAGAACAAGCAAGATAATATCAAGGGGTTATAAAGAATATAGCAGGAGTGGGAGCATATCCTCCATTCACAGCAGGGAGGGAGGCTGAGGCAAGAGGAGCCCAATTTTGAATCCTGCCAGGGTAACTAAGCAAGTTCTTGTCTCAAAATAAGAAACATAAAGGAAAAGGTGTAGGGATACAGCTCAGAGGTAGAGTATCACTGGGTTCAACCCCAGTATGGAAAAGAAAGAAAAAATAGTTGAGGGACTGTACATCTGTATGTGGTGAATCATCCACGTAATATGGCAGGCAGTCTCATCACTGTTTATAGTTTTTACTGAGACACCTGACAAGGAGTGACCAGTAGGGAGTGTGATGTGTGAGGGAAAACTCTCTTCTTGTTGACAGCAAAAAGTTTGCTCCTTTTACTAAAGTCACCGTGGGAATTAGAATAATGAATAACAATTGTCCTTTCTTTTGCCTGTAATCTAGACAGTACATTAGGAGAATAATTCAATTTATGATGTTCAACTTAGGCTACGATTCCCTGAAAGGCACTGTAAGTACCCAGAGAAAATATACGTCCCTTTCCTTTAAGTGGACAATTGCTAAACTAAGGTCACAGTGAACACAAAGCCCAGGAAACAGCCTGCAGAGGAGGGAGGGCTCCGTGAACACTGCGTCAAGGAAATTACACTTAAACTGGGTTAGGCAGATAGGGAGAAGTGGGATTTTACAAGGCAGAAAAGGGAACAAAGGACATTTGAGGTAGACAGAAGCACACGTAGAACCCAGGGTCAGAGGCAGTGTGGGCTGCTGTACCAGAGTCCTGCGAACTAGAAGGTTCAGCCACCAGCCATGCACTGCTCATGGTTCTGGGAGCCTGGTGGAAAGCGCACTCTGGCCTCTCCGCCCACTTAACAGCTGTGATCCCCCTCATGAGCTCACCATCCTCATGTGCTAATTGTGTCCCACCAGCTCCTCTTCCTCATATCATTACAGAGAGGGTCATTGTGATTTCATTTTATAACGCTGAGATAACGATCATTCGATCTACAACAATTAGTAGGAAAAAGAGCAAAGCTGTCCCTGAAAATCCACTCTCTTACACTGCAGCTTTGCGGAGATAAATGCTACTCTTAGTTCTTCTGAGGGTAGATTGGTGGTTTTCTTTTTGATATTTTGTTTCCTTGTTAACAAAAATTTATGAGTTCCTATCATTTACAGAGAATACAAAAATGGTAGGCACTTTCCAATGAGAAGCAAACCACTTAACTGCGTGCAGACAAAAATTATACTGCGATGGAGAGAAAACAGGTTTCAGATTTAAAGCGAAGTCAAAAGTCAAAGAGAAGTCAGTTTAACTCACTGCAACACCTTCTAGCTGCGTGAGCCTGCATTAGTAATTTAGGTGATTTAACTTTCTCACGAATACAAATGGTATCTTAAAACTCCACACTTCAGAGTTGTTGTAGAAGTAAGTGTAGAGCAGATATAAAACGTTTGGTGTGTAGTCCACATTGAAAAAAGTAAACAAAGCCTGCCCCCTCCAACTGCAGCTGTTCTGGGGGAAGCATGAAGTGCATCTCAGGCGCTCCATAACTCAGTGTTTACCTGAGGATGTCGGGCCACTGCAGACTGGAGTAAATAAGGATGAGTTAACTGAAAGGTGCTTAGTGTACACTGCCTTTAAACGAGAATTACGCTTTTTTAAAAAAGAAAGCAAGAAAAATATTTAAAAAGAAAGCTCAGGAAACAGCGTGTTATGGTTGACATCGAGATGTCACCCCAACGCCTCATGCACAAACAGATCGGGCTTTTCGGAGGTGACTGGATCACGGGCGTGACACTAATCAGTGGATCTTCCTGCCCTTTACAGCTAAAGGTGACTGGAGAGCTGAAGGCTGGCTGGAGGCGGGGGTCACTGGAGGCGGGGCCAGGGAGAGTCTATTCCCCTCCTTTAGTGCCCCACTCTGCTTTCTGCCGGCTCTGGCCCTCTGCCGCGGACCCCGCTCACTATGGACTCAGACCTCTGCATACTGCGAACCAAGACAGAGTCCTCTGCCTTTAACCTGTGTTGGAGATCTTGTCCCAGGAATGAAGGCAGTAATGACTGAAGAGAAGGAACTTCCCGGGGTAACACTGAGTATACACATATCTGGTTGTGTGCTTCACGTTCACCCTCGCTTTCTCAAAACACCAAAGTGCAATTTGAACAGTTGTGTGAAAGAAGAGTTGGTCCTAGCTTGATACCGAAGTTATACTCAACTCATGGAGTATGGTGGAGGGGAAGAAGGCCACCCAGTGCTGTTTATCTTCAGCAAAATAGGGAGTTTAATAGTAATACAGTAAGTAAAGGGAAGAGATTACGTACACTACAAAAATAGGGAAGTTATTAAACACTCAGAAACTTACACAGTGTGATGCCGGGTTGGAAACTAGTGCATGCCTATAAGTGCTTGCGGAGAAATCAAACACTTACAGCAGACTCTGTCACTTTTGAAAGGCTGGATGATAGAAGAAATCCTCGGCACCTTGTGGGATCTCCCTTTCTCATATTTGACAAATGAGTCAAGAATGCGGAGAAAAGCCTATTTCCTTACCAGGAAAATTTCTCTTCACTGCCTCTTGACAAATGCTTATCTCACAAAACCTAGAACGAGAACTAAATCTAATGTGCTTACATGCCAAATGCAAAAAGAAAAAAGAATCCCCTTCACCACGGAGTATACAGCATGTTCTTTCACGTTTAGAATATTTTCTTTAGCGTGATGATTTGTAGCACCACTGAAAGCCGTTAATAAAGCAGCTGTACATTTTCACTAATGTTGATTAAATTTGCCACATCTCTTATTTACTATGTAATTATTTCTGTAAATACTTTCATTATTGCTGATATAAATATAACTCGATACAAAGCAAACTTGGAGCCTGTTATACATTTTACATTAAATCCCACTGTTGGTGGCACATTCATGCTTATTCTCTAAAACATTTTCCTTTGTTTCAATAGCAAAGTCATGGTCTCCTTGGCCTGACAGATGTTTTCAACAATATCTAAATTCACCAACCATGGGTACGGCACTTCATATAAATTATATGAACTCAAGCACATTTTGCAGTCGTAGACTTGATGAACTATATCTGAAGTCATCTGAGCAGTTTAGCAGGGAACAAAAACCACAAGGAAATTAGGATAAAGCTAAAAGGTACACAGAAGAGATTGCTTTAAGATTGAATTTTGTCATAAAGCAATTACCATTCAAGTGAAACTACCTTACAGTTAAATTTCATAGAAATTCTGTAATTAAATCTTCACTTGTGAGTTTGAGAATTAAAGTTGATGACTAACCCACAGTAAACTCTGTCAAGGAGACTGTAGTGTACTGTTAATAAATAAAAAGTATGAATAAATTCACTGCATTATTTTTAAGAAGATGATATTTGTTGGCCAGAAAATTGTTCTGATGTTGGTTAAGTGCCTGGTTGTTAGTTTGGTAAAAATATGTACATTAGTAGTTACTAGATTATTTCCTTTGCATTACTACCTTATAGAAGCAGGAAATCTAAGCATTTGGTATTTGAGAGTACATTAAGAGTAAAATATCACTTGATCATGACATATACTAATTGACAGAATGCTTTTAAGGATAAAAAACTTTAGTCCAAGTTCTCTAAGCTATAATCATAGAAATCTGTTCTTACCACCACATAGCAACATAAAAATAGGAACCTCATAGTATACGTATACTGTAGGCAAATGATTTTTGACAAAGAATCAATAAAACACTAATTGTAGACTTTGGATAGACTTAGAATATATAGTCACAGCTATAGAATATCACCAGATGGAGGATTTTAAAAATGTTTTTCTTGGTGTTTATGACGTGGAACTTATGCGGCAAGGCACTGAGGATCTGTGCCTCCTTTAAGGGAAGTACATGACGGAAAGGATCTCACTGTTTTCACGTGAGGAGAGAAAACTCAGTTTTGGTGCTGGTTTGGTAATTAAGAACTTTCATCCCACCGTCTCTTATTGTCAGGAAATGCTGATGTCTACTGGGTCTCTCTGTGCCCACTCACAACGATTCTGTGGGCAATGCTGTGAAGATGAAATCAAGTAATTAACAACTGGGGACTTTACTTGAGGTATAACGACAATATAACTTCTTCCTTAAGAGAGTTCACTGCCCAAATTAGACCCTCTATGTTCATCACAAGTTTCCTTTCTACGGCTACAAAAGAAGATCCCAAGTTCTCCAATTATCTAACTTCCTAGCCAATTGATTGAAAAGAGATAAATATCTGTTGCTAGTTCCCCTGAAAACTTACATTGAAACATCAAGTAGATTTGTCTGAAAATCATGCTATGATAATTGAGAAAGAGTAAGGTAATTTTGTAAAGGAAAAGATAAAAATAGTAGTCTGGAGACAGAGCAACGAAATAACAGTTGAGATCACAAAGAAGAAGACATGCAGCCCCTCGCATTAAGAGAGGTGAGGAGGCACCCATGCTCTTCCAAACCTTCCAAGATGCTACCTAGCACCTGACATCACGAATCATGGACATGCTTTATTTCTCAAAGAATACAGTCTGGAAGAACTCTTGCTTCCTTTCATTTGCAGTAATGGGAGGAGATCTATGGTGCTCTCAACCAAGCAGCCTTCCTTGACCACTAACATAAATAAACAATAGAAGCCAGCAGTGTGTATGGACACGTGTTGTACATGTGTAGTGCTAAATTACCAGGCCTATTACAGGCAGTGTCCTGCTCTCATAATACTGACTGAAGAAATCAGAAAAGAACGAACCTCACAGTTTTCAGCTTTTATAGATAATTTGAGGAAAATATATGCCAATTTAATTACCTCTTATTATATATGTATATATAAAAACTTAAAATTAATTACATTCCTCGCAGTCCTACCATCAACAGAGTCCAGTAAAATAAAAATACAGGAAAATATGAAGAAAGTTCATTTGAGTAAGGTATTTTTATTAAAATACGAAAATATTAAACATTTTACTGAATATTTTATGAATGTAGTCATTTTTGAGTCTTTTTTCTGAAACAAAGCAGGATATTAACCTAGAAGATATCGTTGATTCTGTCATTTAAATATGTCATGTTTTATATATGTGTACATAATCTTGAACCCTGGCAATGGTAACTATGACTGCATATTTACTCTGTCCTACATCTTTTGTGTTTCATAATTATAATTTTTACAAGATCAAAGCTGTGTGAGCAAATCTTGCTTATTGATTACCCGCTGTAGTTAGGAGACCATGGAAATCATCTAGGGCAAACAACTAGTAAACAATAAAGAAGTATTAAAAACATATCTGATTGGCCCCTAAAACATGGTTTCTTTTCCAATTCAGTACTTGTTCTCTTTAAGATTCCCAGTCATTACTTACTTGGAAATCACTTATTTGAAAATAATATGCTTCTTGATGTATGAGTAAGGGGAGATATACTGTTAAATTTGCTTAGAAACGAGGAATTCAAAAGGATTAGGCTGTAGTCTGAATCAACAAACTATACTACTTTAATTTTTAAATATTTTGATTAATAAAATTTGCTGAATTAGTACTATATAATTTAATTCATCATAAATATGGAGATAAAGTAATGACTATCTTAACTGGCTAATATATTATCAGAGATCTAAATTTTTAAAAGTTATTTTAGATTTGAAACATAGTAACAGTTTGAACGGACGCTACCAGATATCAATGAAATTACATAAAGACAGTGTGTGTGCGTACTCATGAGCATATACACACACGGCACAGCGTACAGACTGAAAAACACAACAGCAGCAGACGCAGTTCCTCGCCTTTGCCGTGCAGGACGCACAGACACACTGAAGGGCCCTGTTCAAGGAGAAGTTTATGGGGCGGGACAGGAGAGCAGAAAGAAAGAGGGCGAGAGGTCTTATTCCTCTCAACTCTGTCCAGAAAAAGACAGGCAATGCACACTGGAAATTTTATATTTATTTCCATTTTTAACACAAATCCCTATGGCAAAATAATTACAGACTAAACTAATCAGCAAAAGATTTCATAAAACCAGCTAAAAATTAACGATGACTCACTCTACAATCTCCAAACACAAATGTGATCATAAAAATAGTATTTACCTTTAGATACAAAATACTACGATCTCTAGTGATCTGTACGCAGAAGAGAATTACACAAATAAAGAATTGCATTACCAGTCCTGTTTCAGGTACTGATTAGCCGAATGAGCTTGTATGTCATAGTGTTGCTATTGGATTCTTCAGCTAATTGATCTATAGCGAAAACTTCATGTAAACGTGATGACGAATTCCTCAGTTGAATACAGTCTTAGTAAAAGAAACTCCATAACCTCACTTACCCAAAATGTTTTAAAGTACCTCAAATGACTTAAGTGGAGCTATTTCCATGCTGGTTGCATAACTGGAGTACTTATTACAATTTACAGTAGCAGGAAAAAGGTATGTTTTCTTCTACCACTGTTTTGTCACACATTCTGAAATACCATAAACCTCTGATCTTTCCCCAGTGAACGCTGGAAGCTCATGCTTGTCTAGTAGCCGCAGGAGTGCTTTCTAGCATGCGTGTGAATCATCTGCTACATAAACAATGATGTAGACCAGAAGACTGAACAGTCAGTGTATGGTTTTATACATCTGGATAGCCAGTACTAACCACACACACACACACACACACACACACACACACACAAATATACACACACACCACCACCTCCCCTACATAGGGCTACTGTACTCAGCAATTATCTTCATCAAACACTTTTATTTCAATAAGTCACTTTGAACCGAAATAGAAAAAGCAAGTGACACAACAAAATCTTGAGTATCAAATATAAATAAACTTCACAGGAAAAACATATTTTTTGAGCCAATTTACTGTCTACATTTTTCTTCGTATTTGAAAGCAGCCACAAGAGGAAGCAAGATTATTAGAGATCCTCTAATAGAACAAAGTCTGTCATCCATTTAAACACTTAACCTTTAATATAATTTAGCCTGTATATTTGGGAGTCTTCCCAATTTTCCTTTCATTCTGTTTTACTCACATCTTCTGCCTTTTGTGGAGAGTTGTTATTTCATTCCAAGAAAACTTGGAACTTCAAGCTCTAGAGCTGATAAACACAAAATGCATTTCAGTGAGATTCTCAGGGGATTCCTGTACATATTAATGCTGGAGACAGCGTGCAGCCCTATATGAGGAACTGAAAGCTTGCAACACTTGTTCGTTCTTTCAGCCAGAATAAGAGAGGGAGAGCAAGAGAAACAAAGAAAAAGAAAATAAAGGAAAACATTCTGCAGCTTCCTACCCTTAACAGCCTACCAATATCCTGGAAAACAAACCAACAAAGCAAACAAACAAAAACAGCAAGAAACTATGTCTCTGACTGAGAGATTTTGAACTGCAATGTTTATGTTACACCTCAGGGAAAACATTGAATTAGTTATAGGAAGCTAGTTTGTTTACCTGTAGATCAATACAAGCAGGGATAAGCTCTTGTAAGTTGAAGATGTGCATTAGATGGCTTTATACTGAATTGCATTCTCAGTACTGAGGGAGAATTGTCCTGGCCCTTTTTCTTCCCAGAATGCTATGAAGATTCTTTTCTTTCTAGTTGTTGGGAACCCTCTTCGTTTAAGGGACACTGGCAATATGTTCAACACTCCTTTTCTGATTTGCGGTAAGATTTATTCTGAAAGTATATTAATTAGAAAAATCCTGTGGGAATGTTATGGTTCAGTTTTAAAATGTCCCCCACAAATAATCTGTGTTCAGAGAGGAGACTGATCAGAATATGGTGGGTCACTGGGGACACGATCCGATGTAATGCATTCTTGCCCCTGGCTCCTCCCTTCTGGCTTTGCTTCCTAATCTCCATAGGTTGAGCAGCTTTCCTCCCCCAGCCCCTTCTCCCGTGCTGCTTCTGATCATGATGCCTGTACACAATTACATGAGTTTGAAGCCTTTGGAAGTGGCTTGTGGAAGAGGTTGGGAAAAGTCTGGACCAGAGAAACCCTAGACTGTTATAACTTGGGGGGTGGTTCCTATTGGAGATTAGAAGAAAAAAAGCTCATAGGAATGTGGATAATAAAGGCCAGACTCATGAGGTTTCAGTTAGGAAACAGTACTCTATTACAAACCAAACTAGAAGCCACGGATGTTTCATCATGGCAAAGAATTAGTCTACATTTTGTCCATGTCCTAAGACTTTGCAGGAAGCTGAAATTAAGGGGAGTGGACTAATTAATGCAGTGGGGGAAATTCAAGGCAGCCAAGCTTTCAAAGTGTGGCATGGATAATGCTAGGTGCTTCTGTCCAGATTTATAATGATAATCAGGCAGAACCAAAAGATATAAAATTTTGCAAGCTTCACCACAAATGAAGTGTTTGTGAAGTTGTGGCCAGTGAGAATAAGACTGCTGAAAAGGATTAGTATTGAAAAGAGGCCAAGGACTTGAATCAGGACAATAGAAATGGTAGCTTCAAGGCATCTGAGGAGTGGACAAGATCCACAGATTGCAGACTCAAAGGTGCCAAAGTGTAAATCTTGAGAACTGAAACCTGTCTTCCTGCACCAGAAGGACTAGCCGGGGAATTTGTTCCTGGGATTCATTTCACCTTGCTTAGCCATCTAGACACTCAGAGGCTGCTGATGTCCTGGTCCAAGGGGGCTTGGCTACTGCCTGTCCTAATGGTAAGCTGTGGTGTCTTCCATGGAATACTATTTTTTCAAGCATGCAGAATACAAGAGTTATGGGGTCATGGATGTTTTCACACAGAATTTGGAGGAAAGTCTGGAAGGCCATATAACAATGTGACAAGGTCCTACTTCCTGTCAGGAGCCTCTGCAAGAATAATTCATGAAGCTGTGAGAGTGAAGCCAAAGGTTTGGCAGAGACTCCAGGAAGATGAAGATGGCAAGAATATGTAATGTCTGTTGAGGAAAGTTGCAGGCAGTGAGCAGAGCCAGCCCAAGAGAGAGGCCATGTGGGCTACAACCCACAAGACCGTAGAGGTGAGGCTGCCCAAGCCCTCTGGAGTGTACATCTCAGGACAGCCTGCTGCAGACACTACAGACTTGAACTTGTAATTGTGTACATGGAACTACAGACTTGATACTTTCTCTGCTGGGTTTGGTCTTTCTTTGGTCTGCTGTCATTCTATTCTCCTGTTCTTCCCTTTTGGAATGCAAATGTCTAACCCGTGCCAGTGTATGCTGGGAGGATTTAACGTTTGATGTGATTTTTACGAGGGCTCACAGCTAAGACTTTGCCTCAAGTCCCAGAGCAGACTTTGCATTTGGACTTTCCCTCAGTGCTGGAACTGCTAATACCGGCAACTCTTTGAGATGGACCAAATTCATTTTATATGAGAGACATGAAGCTTGGGCGCCAGGGGTGGAATGTGACAGTTTAGATGTAAACTGGCTCTATAAAGTCTCATGTGCTCAGATGTGGGCATGGTTTGAAGAGCATGTCACTGTGGGAATGGCCTGGGTCCCTGCGCCTTTCCCTTTGCTCCTTGGCCACAATGGCGTGTGCAGCTCTCCTCAGATGGCCCCTACCTCACTGTTTCTGCCTTGCAGCCAGCTAACCATGAATTGAACCCACAGAATCTGTTAGCCAAAATAAATCTCTCTTTTAAGTTGTAGATGTTGAGTAATGTGTCCCAGCAACAGGGAAACTAAATAATACAGGGAATAATTGTTACATAAGGTGACCAGGAAAATAACTAAACAGACTGTGTACAAATATCCTTGAGACCAACGGACCAGTCACTACATATGAGCGCAAAGACTATGCTCAAACTGATTGACTGACATATTAGAAATCAAAGAGGCAGCAGAGTTTCCAGATGAAATATTCATGAGGGACTAGCTATATAATTCCTGCATTTGGGAGCTGACAAGTCTGAGAACATTATCTGTTTGACACACATAATCATTTCCTGTAGATACAATGTGAAACACATCTGACTCAAAGTCTTCAAGAGATAGACATCATTTCAGAAGCAGCTAAGCGCTCATTTTCAAATCATAAATGTGGTATTTATATTAAAATTGATATTTACATTAAATATGATCCAGTATCATAACATGACAATCACATTACACACAAATGAGTTCTTAATGAATATTTTTGTAGTGATGAAAATTAATCAAATGACTCACTAAATCTATTGAAATGTTTTAATTTTCATTGTCTATATAAAAATGGGAAGATATCTTCAATTAGTATATCATTAGTGATTTATGTACAAAGTAGTGAGAAGGAATGCACACTTTTGAGGACAGGAGGAATCTCAAGCTTACCAAATGACGGCTAGAAGATATATATATATATATATATATATATATATATATATATATATATATTTTTTTTTTTTTTTTTTTTTTTCTAATTCCCCAAACTTGGTGTCAAACACTGGGACACATTTGATAGCATGTAGAAGTAATGTGTTATCCTGTTTAATTTTTTTCTTCTCCAAGATACTTCAGAAATATTTTAGGCTTGAAGAACAGTTTACACTTTGTTCTAAGGTGATAGCCATGTGCATATATGAACATATCTACATGCACATTTTAGATAACATATCATGAAGAGTGAGTTGACTTCTTTACTCTGACAAATAATGCAGTGTTTTAAATGATTTATTTATAAAAAATTTAATTGTAATGGAATATGCAATAATAACAAATATAGCATGGATGAGAAGAGGTCTGAGAGAGAACTTTGAATTCACACACCTTGAATGACTTTCAGCCTATCTAAGTTTTAGGTCACTCGTTCAACAAATATTGATTAAATACAATGTTCTAGGTACAATTTTGTGTACTGGTAAGTAGTACATAAGCAAAAGGTATTCTTTATCTTCAAAGAACAGGTATAGATCAATGAATTGAGACAGAGATAGATGTTAAGGTATCCATTTAAAGTGCTTCCCCAAACTTTCGAGCGTTCAGACACGGAGCTTTTGAAGTCACAAGGTTGTAGGGGGTTCTCATCAATGGATTAATTGTTTTATGAATTTCTAGCTGAATGTGATTTTATTATTATATTTTTAACAGTTTATGCTTTTTATGTAGGTCTGTTTTCACATATAAACATTTTAAGCCTCTTACAAAACTATTTACACTATTTGTCACCTATTTGAACATTTTAGAGCAACTTTTCTAACAAATATAACTACAATTTATATTTTAAATGCTTTCATTTCTTCTCTTCATTGCTGCATGGGTTGAGCAACTTTCCTCTCCTCAGCCTTTGAACGATGTTATTTCTGCCTTAAAAAAAGCCGTGGACTGAAAGTTTGAAAGTTTGAAACTCATTGAAACATGAGCAGAAAAATTAAAATAAAATGAAAACCAAACAAACACCTCTGCTCTTTTCATTTATGGATGTCAGGCACTTTGTCCTAGCAAAGGTAAGATGACTAATAAAATACATATATAGATATAGAGAGATAGAGATAGAGATACAGAGATAGACCAATATGCAGATATGAATGCAGACACAGACACGGACAGAGAAGAAAAGGGAAGGCTGTGGGAGAACTACTAAACAGCTTCATACGTAACTCAAGTGACAGATGATAGCATCTTACACCACAGATAGCCAAGCTTTTTGTCTTGGCTGCACTACATGAGGACAAGTTGTCTTAGGGCATGTATAAAATACATAATATAGACAATATACAAATAACAAAACATCCTTTTCATATTTTATTAAAACAATAAAATAACTCAAGCTTAGTAAACAAAACATTTACATGCCTGCTTAATAACAATAAACATGCCTCTTTACAAGCACACACATTTGTAGGTAGATGAAACTATTGTTATCGGTGATCACGGCCTTCGCCATGTGTGACACGGGCGAGATTTCCATTTGCCTGACAGACGGGCTTGGGAGGCAGACACATTACTGTACCGCGTACTCCTTCACATAGGTTGTCTTGTGGCCTAGGTAGTTCATGCCTGAGCACCCAGTAATCAAGCCATAAAAATACCATTAAACATCACATAATAGTGTTAAATGGTTGGGCTCTTGCGAGACCCCTTATGAGATGTCCATGGCTGCATGTGGCTCTTGGGCTGTGGGTTGGACACATCTCATAGACCAAGATGGCGGGGATGGAACTGGTGTGTTGTGACCTCTCTGTTATACCCTGTAAGTGCTCTTGAGGTTGAACTGACTTGCTCTGATGATGGGTTAGGTGTGGAGTGTTCTCCAAAGAGAAAAAAATCAGGAATGATTCAAAGATTTTGTTTCGAGCACCTGAAAGGATGGAACTGAATTTAACTAAAGTAGAGAAGTCAACCTGAAGGATATGCTTAAATGTGAGGATTATTAGTTCAATTTTTGGACATGTTTAGTGTTGTATGTCAGTACACAACCAAATATAAATCCTTGAATATATGAATTCGAAGTTTAAAAAGCGATCTTGGCTACAGGTATAGTGCTAGGATCCAAAAGTCGGTAACATTTGAAAATGTAAGACTGGATGATATCACCAGAAAAGTGAGTATAGTAAGAAAAGAGAAAATGCATTAAGGATTAAACCTAAGGGTATTAAAGCTCTTAGAAGATATAAAGAAAGTGCAATAAAAGAAACTAAGCACCACCAGTGAGGTAAGAGAGTAACCAGGGTGCCTGCAGATGTAAGAGCGTGTGCACCCTGAGAGCATGGTGAAGAGCGACAGAGGGACTTGGATGTCAGTTCAAATAAAATACAAACTAAGAAGGGGTCGCTGGATTAGCAGAGAGATCGTGGAAAGAGCACTTTGAGTGATAAGAATTAACACTTGATTTGAGTGGGTTCAAGAGACAGAAATGGGAGATAATGAATATTTGTACTTCTTTGTTGTCAAGGATAGGTAAAGGGGCAAACTGAGTCAGACGATAGTGCTCAAGTAGAAAAAAAATAGCATTCTGTAAATTAGAACGATGTAGTAAAATGGGAAAAATGGATGCTGTAGGATGAAGTATGTCGACTGCTAAAAGGACAAGCTTGCAGAAGTGAGAGATGGGTTGCAGGGACGTACATGGAGAAGTTAACCTGAGCTACTGATTGGAGATTGCACCCACTGCCACAGAGGAGAAAGAAGCATCCACAACTGCTGATGGGTACAGTTTAGCTGCGGTGGTGGGAGCTGGTAGAATGTTTCTTAGGACTGCACCTACGGCCCTGTTAAAATAGATTGAAGGTCACCATTTGGAAAAGGAGTTACTGATGGCATGAGATGGGAGAGGAAAAAAAGCATGCAGTATTAGTTTAAGACAGAAATGGTGGAGCTTTCAATGACACCAACAGCCCGCTGTGGGACACGTGTCATACGTTTGCCAGCACTGGTCTAAGACAATGTAAGCATAAATGTAACTCTAACCTGAAACTAATAATTTAAACAAAGAATTCAGTCTTTTCTTCTAGCCATGTCCAGCTGCACACTTACACGTAAAGAACAGGTTGAACGCTGGCTTTAGTGAGGATTTGTTTTTGTCCAAGAATGAAGCAAGCGAGAAGCAAATGACTGAGTAAGAGATGTGATTGTAGCAACTTCTGATTTTAAGCTGTATAAAATGGAAAATAAGGTTCCTCTCAATAAACGAATTATAGGCACACAAACAAAGAAAGTGAAAATTACCTATACAAGGCAAATATATATATTTTCGCCTTCCTTCTTTAATGCGAAATTGTTTTGATCAGTTTTGCAGGCTTATATCTGGTAGTCTGAACAACTACTTTGAAGATAACAATATGCAATATAACAACTATAGTTGTCTTGAAAGTCTGTATTGTTATTAATATTTTTCATTTTTTATTCTCTTTAAAATAAAAAAATTTAAAAAGATGGAAAAGAAGGGTATAAGGTGTGTGAGAGGTATAAGAGATATTGATATGATCAATGAGCTGATCATTTGGGGCTCAAAAGATTATTGAAGTTAGACAGAAAGAATGGAACAGCTTCTTTTTGTCCAATGAAAGGAAACAACGAAACTGGGATCATGAAGAGTCTGCAGTTACTGGTAACAGCAAAGTCTATGATATAATCACCACCAATCTGTGGCCATAGCATTATAGAAAGCAAGGTCACTGCCAGGGTAAAGGTCAAGATGCAGAGAGATCAAGTTACTGGGACACAGTCCCACTGTAAAACCACGTAGATCACAGTATGAGTCATGCTAGGAAGAGCGACAAGGATCCAGGACATAAATCTTCAAGAGACCTGAAGCATGACTTGGGATAGCAGTGAGGACTGCAGTAAAGACAGGCAATGCTCTGCGTAACTTAAAGACATACGATTCAGACTGAGTGATCTTTTAGGGAACTTAGAGGGATAACGGTTTTATAGCTTTAACAAAGTGCAAAGAAATGACTACAGTGCATGCAGACCCAGGGGCATGAAGGGTAGGAAATGAACAGTCACTCACTGAGAGGATCCGTGACAGGGCAGGCCAAGAAGGAGAGACACAGGGCACACAAACAAAGAAAGTGAAAATTACAAAAGAAATGTTTGGGGAAGCGTAAGTCACCAACATTTTGCCTAGGCTCCCTATGAAGAAAAACTAGCAGGGTCTTAAGAACTGAGAGGGGACAAATGGAATTAGATGAAGAGATACGCCGAGACAAGTGGGGATCGAAATGCCACAACAGCAGCCGCTGGTGGCCCTGAGGTTCTTGTCTAATTACTGAAGACTTCAAGCACCGACAACAGTAGTGAGTGACCTATGTCACAGAGCTGCTGTGAGTAGGAAATACGACACAGCGGTGCAGCGGTTATCCTAGCGTGTGGAATAACTGTAGGGCGCTACTGATATTAGCTATGACCATCATCATCCTCCGCCCTCAGGTTGATATATACTGGGCACATTAGAAATAAAGCATATACTTTTCTAGGAATCAGAGATTTCTGCCTAGAAATGCATCTCTGAATTAATAATGTAAGCTGATGATGAAATAAATACATTAGAAGGAAAAGGCATTTCGCAAACATGTTTTTTTAAAAAAAATAAAATAATGAGAATTATTTTCTCACTTCACACACGGGCTAAGTATTTTTCAGTGATTCTGGGGTACATGAAATGTTAATGCTTTTGATGAAAAGAGCAAAATCAAAATGACATTTTACATGTCAAGAATGAGAAATAAAATAAATTAAGATTCATTGCACTTTTCTAAATCAACTTTGGTTCATAGTTTCTTTTCAGCTGAGGCAGCTCTTTCAGTTCCATGGAATATCCCTAGCTATTTGGGAGGCTGATGTGGGAGGAGTACTTTCATGCAGGAGTTTGAGGCCAGCATGGGCAATAAAGCAAGACTTCATCTCAAAAAAGAGAGAGAGAGAGAGAGAAGAGAAAAAGATAAAGGAAGAGGAGAAGGTAGCAAGGGAGAAAAAGGAACAGGGACTGAATTTGGCTACTGGTATTTCCAGGTTGAAATGTTTCCTGACCTATAATCTATTAGTTTTTATGAAATCAGAGAAATGTTTCCACTCTTTAATATGGCCTACCAAGACAGAGTTTGCAGTTTTAATTTACACTACATTCTTAGTCTATGTCTCCCCGCAAATCGTATTTATTTCCCTTGTACTCTTCCCTTGATTGTCTCTCTGGAGATTGTCCTTTTGCAGAGAACTTTGCAGCTTATTACAAGTCTGTTTGGTGTTAATTAAAATGACATCCAAATGATTTGGGGGTCTGGCTCCACAGACGTATTGCCCTAGTCTACTTGTAATTAATTCTCCACTGAGCACCACCAGTAGCCGTATCATTGGACATGAAGGTACTCAGAAGATTAATGAAACTGGATGAAATAAATGGAGCTGTAATTCGGGAGGACAACTAAACATCCCCACTAAGCAGACACTGCCAAAACTAGCAGACTGTACCTCATCTCTTATTGAACCATGACAGTAAACATTCATCAACTGAAGGAAAATAATATGCCAGCCTTAAAATGATATCTTACTCTACACACAGACACCAGAATATTCTGACTTGTCTTTCCTAATTATCTGTAAGTGACAATAAGGTCATATTGCGAAGGATATACAGCTATTTTCCAGCCAGTTCAAGGGCATGAAGGATGTCCTCAAACTGCTTGATAAGACAGAAAGCCACGCGTCAAAGCAGAAGGACTGCTAATAAGCCACAGCAATATGGCACGACTAGCAAGGGATGCCACCATCCTAGGGAACCTCTCTCTCAGAAACAGGCAGCAAATCTGAAGCCTAATTACGGTGGCCAAGCCCACTTCCTAATCAGATTGCCAGATGAGAGAGATCTCAGTTTGAAGCATTAGCCCTCAGATGGAGCCAAAACTCATGCTGGAAGCATGAAACTTTGATTGCTGCCATAGTAATCACAGCTCTTGCCAATGGCAAAGATGATCGGGACTGGTACAGGCAAGCTGACAGGGTTATGGCGGTGCTTTTCACTAGGGAGGAGGGGACGATGTCAGGAGAGTGGAGACCGACGAAGGGTTTATAAAGACTGACATGAAGAAATCTATTCAGTGGAGACTCACCAGGATCTAAACTGGTAAACATTTTTGAAGACTGCTCTAATTTTAAAGATTCTGCTTGCTTATTTCTACTCACTTTATAACCATTTAATTTTAGTCATTATCCACTTACACTGTGGTCCACATCTGTTCCTTGTCTGATTGGAGCTATCATGGGATAATCTCCAGTCGCTTACTTATTATGTATTTCACCACTTTCGTAAATTTGTGCCGGGCAAAAGCTATGTTAATCATGTCTTCTAAATCATTTGCCCAATGAATAAAATACAGAAACTGAGCCGGGCGTGGTGGTGCACACCTGTAATTCCAGCACTCCAGAGGCTGAGGCAGGAGGATCTTTGCGAGTGCAAGGGCAGCCTGGGCTACAAAGTGAGCTGAAGGCCAGATTGAACTGCACAGCGAGACCCTGTCTCAAAAGACAAAAAACCAGAACCAAACAAAAAAACACCAAACAAGACCAAAAAAATCACCAAACAAGACCAAAAAAAAGACAAAACAAAGAAACTGTTAGACAGTGAAAGACAGGTTTACATAGAATCAGCAAAGAAGGGTCTCAGCATCTAGGAAGCTACATAGCAAGCAGAAAATTCAGAAGTGGGCACATGTAACACTAAAATTATATATTTTATATACAGAATATATGTTAATATTTATCAGTTTTATCTTAAAATATTACATGTTCATTGTGGAAACTCCAAAAAATACAGACAACAAAAATAGTTAAAATCATTTGTAACTTCATAATTCTGACATAAAAACTGTCAAAATAAATGTTATTATGTCTTCACCATATATCTATACCTATCTATCTATCTATCCATCTATCTCTCTGAAACATTTACTTTTAAAAAGAGTTTACAAATAGTGTACAGTTCTTAAATCTATTAATATGATGGTGTATGACTTTTCTGATATACCTTTGAGAATTTTGTTTCAAAAATTATGTCTTTTTCAATGATATATTTCAAGCAAAACAGACAGTGACTCGTGTATAAATAGGTAATTAATCAAACCAAAATAATTCATCATTCCTTTACAGTTGACTTTTCTGACAGTCACATAAATTGCTTTAGAAAGAAGTTAGGAAAAGTTTATAGGTGGGAAGTTCTCTGTGATTATTTAATAAAAATGCTTTGATTAGAACTTTATTTTTTATTATTATTTGTTTTATATCATACCAGCTGGAATTATTATTTCAAATTATTTATGAATTAGAGTTAAGTTTTATTTCTATTACTTTTGAATAAGAATATAGGACTGATGATACTTCCACTGTAAGTCTAAATGTGAATATAATGTAAAAGAAACTAATGACAGTTATGAAAATCATGTTGGGAAACATGCGGCCAACTTATCTGCAGTAGCAAAAAATAGTAAGTGACAATTAAAATACTGGAGAACATACTTTAAAACTCATTGGTAGAATCCCAAAGTCCAAAGAGTGTATACAATGTGAAAGGTGAGGTACGAAACGATTGGTAGCTCTTTTCTTTTTGTTGCCCTATCTTTGGTCACTATTTTTCACACTCCTAGGAAGCATGAACTTCCACACGAGGAAGTTAAAGGAGAAATGCATGTATAAGGGTATTGTCACCATGCTTTTATGTCTGTAGAATCAATGATTTTTTTCTAAGTTTCCAGATTCTGTTATTTTTCCCTTAGAAACAAAAAGAACCTTACAAAATGGAACTCTGAGAAAGATGAAAATGAGCAAGGAATATCACTTGTTAAGCCAATTTCTGAATTTGTTAGGTAGAAAACATGTTCAGAAGTTCAGCACACCTAGGATTTGTCTTGGGGAAATTTCAGCCATATTAGCAACAACGTTTCTTGGTAGCACAATATATCCTTTTAAAATCAGTTACATGGATAATAAACAACACTTTTTTATCGAAAAGAAATAGAATATTATAGCAAAATAAAAATGCATTGTAATGAGGATACTTTTTCAGATGTGTTTGTGTATATATGTATATAAAACTTGCTTCATGAATTGCAATGTGAAATATATTTCCATTTATTCTGGATCACAATAAACAATACTTGAAAATGACTGGTTTTAGTCTCATATGAAAATTAGAATTGGGGTTCATAATTATGAACAAAAGTTGACATTTTAAATAGGTCTAAATGTGATGAGCAAATTCTTCATGATGGACACTGCTATGCTTATTTGGAAAAATAAAAACATACCACCAAGTTGAATCCTATAAATAGATGTTTTAGCTTTCTTAATATACTAGAAGTTGTATGATTCCCTCAAAGTAACATAATAGCATTGGGCATAATAAAACAGAGTTTTTCCAAAATCAGTCCAGTTAATTTCCCAGTATTCAGATAAAATAACCATGTAAAAAGCATAACTATTTTGTGAACAGACTATAAAAATAACTACAATTCAATATATTAAAAAATTTGCTCCAGACAAGAATCTGTGTAAATGCCAGATATGCAGTAATTAGTGTTAATTAAGTGGTAACTAAGTGTAATGATTCTGTCTTAAAGTAATTAGAATGTTAATATAAAATAATCTTTTTTTAATATAAAATAATCTCAATTCTGCATTTTTCTTCAAAGCAATATAAAGATAAGTTAGTGACTTCTTTCAACCCAGTATATCATGGTAACTTACTTAGCTTCAAATTTAGAAGGTACCCATACATAAGGACCACCAAGTAGAACTACAATTTAGCGAGTAAAGCCTCATTCATAAAGTCCTCTTGTTCCCCTTACTTTTTTTTTTTTAAACTCGTGTCATGTCAGTTCCCTGGCCTTTTTCATCTATAACATTAAAACTTAAAATGTGGATATTTGAGGATATTTGTCCTACAGACAAAGTAGGATAAGTAGATAAACTAGTGACTTCTTTAAACTTTTTATATACATTTATTGGAGCTAATATGTCCCTCCCTCAGGCCCTAAATTGCTATGCATATACAGGACAATGTATGAGAAACACAAACAAATGATACCAAAAGCAACCTAAAACTCCATGCAACAGAAGTTTGCACCTTAATTAGACATTGTTGAAAAAACCCCTAAAAATCCCAAGACTTGACCATAAGCTTGAATATACTGGGGCAGCTACTTCCTGAATATTGAAGGCGTTCAACAAAGCTTTACTTCTTTAATCTTTAAACTCATAATTTTGTGCCTTCTTTGCTGGGTTTAGGAAAAAGGGAGCTGAACTAGGAGAATTACTTTCTCACAATTTTTAAAATTAATTTCAATAATTGTCAAATAAGGGATCTCTAGGCTGAGAAAGAACTTGATGACAAGAAGTGGACAATATAATTTAATACATACGTTAATCAGAAGGAATGGTACGTGTCCTCTCTTGAATAATGTGCCTGTTTTCTACAGTAAAATGAGGGGTCCAAAAGACATCCAGGATTAAAAGTGAATCATTAGGCAAATCAGTGTGTGGTGAGCCGTTAAATCACAGCAGAGTGAAATCTTCTAGACAATCAAAGATCATCTTCATCAATTTTACTGTATGAATTGTGATGACATGATTCATACTGCTTCCTTTGAGATATATGATATATTTAATGTTTTGTCAGGCGTTACTGCTGGATGGCTTTCAATTTTAAAATGAGGACAATGGAAGATATGAAAGTACCTTACGAAAAAGTTAAGATTTCATGGGGATTATGTTAAACATTCAGGTTCTATACAGTGTGCATTACGACATATTTGGCTGTTTGATTTTAAATCCTGACTTGTCCTCACTTGTCCCAAAACTATAATTTAATAATTGGGAGATTCTTTTAGCACATGAGTAAGTGTTGAAATATGTTACTCAGGATATTTTAAATTCCAGAAGTTCACCACTGCATTATTTTTTCTCCTATACATTAGATGCATTTATAGTTCTAAGCATTAGCTGCTGCATACATCTTCTTTACAGATTTTCTCCACAGGTGTGCATTTTAGTAGTTTACAACTTGTAGGTTAGTGGGTAATGTAGTAAATTGAATATCAATACCTTAATTGCCCATGCTGGGCTCAAAATGAGGATCCTTCTGCCTCAGCCCCCAAGTAGCTTGGATTAGGGCACCATCATGCCCACCTATACTCAGTAATTTTAGGGGCTCACAAAAATATAACCACCATATGGCTTCTGTTTGTCTCATTCCAATAATGTAACAATAAAGTTAAGGTCCCAAGATCTGGGTAATTACAAATGACTGTTGTGTATATACACTGGTCAAATTACATATAGCTTTTCATGTGAAATTCTACCAATTTTGTGCCACTGTGCTACTTTAATGGTAGGTTAATGCAGAAGGGTGATTCTAAAACTTACTGGAAATTGTGTATCTCTATGATGGCACAGAATTCAAGGAATCATTTACTCATAACTCAAGGGATACATTCTAGTGAACACTGAATCCTTGAAATAATGATTGGGTAGTTTAAGGACAGTAAGATTGTAATAAAGATCAATATACAAGAGCTTTGGAAAAGAAAAGCTCTTAGAATTTCCTAGTATAAATATGCAGATAATTATAATAGAGAATCTCATCTGTTCCAGTTGTCCTATTTTTTAAGAGTAGATCGCTTCTTGGCCTTTTGGCTAAGATGAAGTCTATTTTTTAAGAGTAGAGATAAAACAAATAAAATAACTGAAAAATTATCCCTGAAATTTATAGTTGACAATATTTTTCTAAAATGAAATACAGAGAATTTAAATGAAAATGTATCCTTAAATTCTTTTGGAATTACGGGATTTTCAGAGTTACACCTCAGTCAAACTTCTTCCTGATTGAAGGGAAGGTATCACCAGAGGCAGTAACTCACCTGTGAGTGGCTCCTTACTGCCGAGAGTCAAAGTTTTGCCATGGACATTGCCCCATTTCTTATTAGGTAAATGGTTTCCTTGAACTTTGTACGTCTGCTCAATTAGCAAAAGGACCTGGCAGCATTAAAAATAACAAATATGAAGCAGACGGGTGTGCTTACATGTATTTGAAAGGCTGCTTCCTCTAGGATGCTGTGTTCCAGCTGTATTCAACATCAGGAACCTCTGCACTCTTGAAGTTTCAGTGCATTTCATAACTGGGTTACATCAGGAATTAGAAAACCTGAATTCTAATATCAACCACAGGCAATTAACTTTGAAAAGCTGGTGAGTCTCAGGTTGTGCCTAGAAACTTGGAATGCATCTCCGTACTGACTACAGAATGCTCCTACAGTAGAAGAAATGCTAACTCTACCGTGTGATCTGATTTCCTAAGCAAAGGTACCTGCCCTTTCCCACAGCTGCAAGAACTAGGACAGTGCGTCCACATTAAGAACATGACCAGGGGCATTTTTCTCAACAAATCTCATCAGAAGCCAAGATGACAGAAAAGATCTTAAACGTTAATATAAAGATTCTTCTTCTTCATGCTTCTCAAATAGATTTAGTTTTTGTATACTATCCTGGGTCAGCATGAGTTGATATTTCTCACCCATACTTGCCAAGCCTCCTATAAAACAATTTTCCCTCGGGTACTTGAGTGCTATTATTTTACTTTAAAATTTCATAGAGAGCCATCCTCCAAAATAATCATAATAAAATTGTTTCTGATTTTAGATATAAAAACACATATGAGGCTCATACTTAACATTTATTGAACAGGAAGCCATGCAAAAAGGTACTTTTAAAATTGAGACCAAGCAAAGATTTGTCTAACTAAAAGAAGTAGTTTGGTGCTTTCTTTCTGATAAGAATTTAAGAAACTTGATATTTTCTTTTCTGATTTAAAAAATTAAGCTCAAGCACTGTCATTCAATTCACCCTGCTGGATGCCACTTTGTATTGTTTTGCTAAATCAATTTTTAGCCTTGAAGTAGAAATCAGCCTATCTCCATGCTATATAACATTTGTCTAAGTAACATGTATTTTGAATATAAAATAACAGATTTTTCCTAGTCATTACGTTCATAATTACTTCCGTCAAATTACATGGCCCTTGAGGATAGGAATCTTACTCAGTTTGATATCCCCAGTGCTTAGACAAGTGCCTGACACATAATTAAGATTGCAGGAAACACTGGGACAATAAAAGATAGAGTAAGAACAAGATACATATACAAACCAACAATATAATGGTCTTATTAACCTTATTATTTATAATACAATCATGATACATGGCATAGCTTTTAGCATTACCGATGATTGAAATCATTGTCATGACCAAAAACACAGTGGTAGTGAAAATACTTCATTTATCATCATATTGTAATTTCTGAATCATGGCAGTTATTTTCTCTCAGTGCAGTTTGAGCAATGCCTTAAGCATGCTGCAGAACCGAAAGCTTTTAGAGCTAAATGCATCAATTACACATAATCTTGTGATGCGAGCCTGCCATGGACCCTCAGTCACTCATCCTCGGCCCACAGAACCCATCTGCTTATTTAGGGTGCATCCTCCCACAATGGCAGAGAGGGAAAGCAGTCTTCAGCTGATTTCACTCTCTTGAGTTTTGCGACTGTAAAGCATATTTTTGTGTTGAATGACATTATTCTTATATTTTCAATGACATTATTGACTCTAAATGCTAAGGGTTCTGCAAAGACATAGTACAAACATTCTGACCTTTTGATACGTTATCTTGCATGTATTCTTCCCTGATGATTCAGAAAGTGAAACAAATAATGATCTGAATGCCCACTGACCACAGCCCTGATTTGTTTTTGCTTACTCAAGTTACACTTTCATGCAATCCCAGCCCTGGCAGGGTGTGGTTTGGACCATTTATTCCGTGTGACAGGCTCTCAAGGATAAGGTGAAAGCTGTGTAATTTACTGGTAGAATGAGCAGCCAGGAATATCGTTTCAGCAATGGTAACCAAACTTACAATCACTCAAAGCAGAAATGGAACTACAATCTCTGCTGGCTCTGTTCATTTACATAACACCGTTAAAATGATTTTTTATGATAAAAATTCAGGACGTCTTAACAGTGTAAATATTTCTACTATCATTTTATCCTTTGATTTTTGTAGCATCTGTGTTAAGAAGATAACTACACCCCGAAGACAAAATTTCATAGGTAATAAGAACAGTTACAGTAAAAGCTGGGGCTAAAACTAGTCCTCCACTGTTCAGAGTAGCACTGGCTTCCACCTCACATCTGTATTTTATACTTCTATGCATTTTTATTGTTTATTATATATACTTATATATGGACATATACAAGAGGAGCATGACTTGCACCATGTTATAAACAAATCTTGCAATGAGAAGCTTTTCTTTAATGAAATTATTAGTATCTGTAGAGGTGAGACAAATGCTGGTCCCTGGAACATGGCATAAAATTGATTTACAGAATAGTAATTGCTGAAATGTAAGAACTTTTACACATGTCAAACTTCTTAATAGAAATAAGGACGTTTGTATGCCATGGTTTGGATGTGGTTTGTCCCTCAAGGGAACATGTGTTGGAAGTGTGGCTCTCACAGGGCCTTTGAGAAGAGGGGCTTAAAGCGAGGGGACTGGGTACCTGGGAGCACTGCACTCAGGAGGACTGAAAAGTTAGTTGCTTATTCTTGTGAAAGTGAATCATTATAAAAGAGCAAGTGCGACTCCCACACCCTCCCCCGGGTTCCTACCTTACGCTGCAACTCCTGCTGCCCAGAGGTGCACCTGCCACATGCAGTGATGCAGTGAAGGCAGCACTCATCCAGTACAGCACAAGCCAGCACCACCCCATGGCCTTCAGAACTGGAGCTAAATGAACCTTCTGTTTCCAAATTACCCAGCTCCAGGTATTTTACTCTAGCAACGGAAAGCAGACTAATATGCCGCTGACAGAAGGAACACATCCTCCATTACTAAAAATGTGACAATCCTCAACATCTACCAGAACTATTTCTTTCTCCAACAAAGTTGCACCAATGTTTTTTCTAAACTGTAATAGTTTACCCAACATTCCTAACATCTCTTGTATCCTCCAGTCTCTTCTCCATGGCACAGCCACAGCGACTGCCTAAAAATACTAGTTCTGCGCGACTATGGCTCTTATTTTTCATTTCATCATTTTTGATTGTCAAATCCTCTCTATTGGTCACCATTCTCCAAATGTCTTGGTCTTTCGGTTCCAAAAAATCTGTAAGCGCTTCTTTATCTCAGAGTTTCACATCATTCTTCCTTCTATGTGGAACACATTTCCATAGTCCTGAGAACTTTGCTTTAGCCCCTAATTCCAATAACACAAACCAGGTTCTCCCAGTATAAATTCACACATCTATCTACTTTGTTCTTTTTGTCTGAAAAATTGTAAAAACATTAAGGTTCATCACTACCTCACTTTCTGAAAGGAAAGTGAAAAAATGAAAAGTTAAGTCTGATTCAGACACACTGATAATAGAGCAACTGATATGATATGTATTTTATTTACAAGGTGAACTTATAAACTCAATGATAACAAAATATATTTTAAAGTTAGAAAAAGATTTCAAGCTCAAACCCCAAAGGTAGAAAATAAAACTAAAATCAAACTCTAATTTCAGCTGACTTTTAAATGATAGAGAATTGTATATAGGGTTATTTCAACTAACAATTGAATTGCAAGTCATACTAATA
This sequence comes from Chinchilla lanigera, assembly GCF_000276665.1. Taxonomy (NCBI): domain Eukaryota; kingdom Metazoa; phylum Chordata; class Mammalia; order Rodentia; family Chinchillidae; genus Chinchilla; species Chinchilla lanigera. Next base: position 6,169,355 of record NW_004955472.1, on the reverse strand, counting down.
CCACTTCCAGCAGGGACTATAAAGAGTTGTTATCGCATATACCATCCTTTATAGATTAATTTGGATGGTTGTGAGAACTGTATTGAAAAGGATTCGGAGCAGAATTCAGATTTATCAAGGAAGAGTGCTATGATTTAATAATATGTTTTCTGGGCAGAGAATCAGAAAAATGGTGATTCACTTTACATTGGAAGTAACAAAGGATAAGAGAGTTGAAGTGACTTCACAGAAATAAAAAAGTAAAACTCATAGCTCAGCACAACTGATACTTTAGGGCCTCTGTAACTCCCTGGTGTTTACCAATGTCTTAGTAGTAAGTAAAATAGTTGAAATTTGTTTTACTTCTGGATACCAGGGTATCCTTTACCTTCCTGTACTCCCCTGCCTCACTGGTCATTACTGTTGGGTGTATCACCCTCTTTGCAGACCCTTGTATTGTTGGGTTTCTCAGGGTCCTGTGTTCCTTCCTCTTCTTACCTACATTAACTCCATCCCATCACCTTAAATATTCTAATGCTAGGGGCTGGGGATTTAGCTCAGCGGTAAAGCGCCTGCCTGGCAAGCGCAAGATTGTGAGTTCAGTTCCCGATACCGGAGAAAAACCAAAAAAAAAAAAAAAAAAAAAAAATTCTAATGCTAAGAATACTTCCATAAATACAGCTTTATTATGAAAATAAAACCTTAGGCAGGTACTACAAAGAGGGGAGTTATATGCCAAATTATATTTGCTTTTCTATTTTGTGATTATCTGATAGAACCTACTTTCAAATAGGGGCTTTCAATGAAGTAATATTTTCACTATAAATTACATAGATATTGCCTTTTTCCATTGATGATACATGTGAATATAGAGAAAAAGTTAATATACTACAGTTAAAAATCTCTGTTTCATGATGTCCAATCATTTGCTATTGTTCTGGGTACATCACACTTAAACTATGCCCTAGTAAGATTTCTGATAGATAGTATGGAAGAAAATCTGTGCACATGTCCATGCTTAAGGGCCCAGTTCAATATGACATATGATCTAAAAATACTATGAATATTTAACATTTAAAAGTATTACAGTAAAAGATACAGTTACATTAATCCCCCTCAAAATACTCCTCCTTTTTTGAACACATGTATTCCATCGTTCTTGGAACTTTCTGAAGCAGTTCTAGAAGTCCTGTTTTGTGTCTTTTTTGTGCTATTGTGGCTGTCTTGATGTCCTGAATTCATTCCTAACATTTAGTTTCCATGGTCATTCAGGCTTCAAGGAAGAGCCACAAGTCACACCGTGCAGATCCAATGAATAAGGTCCATAAGCACGATGTTTTTACGAGCTCGCCTTTCTGTTGGATGCTACTCAGCAGCAGCGTTCACCGGATTTTTATTACATCTTGTACTGAGGACATCCACGACTGCTTTAGAAAGTGGCCAGCACATTGAGATATGTCCTTGTGTAGTGAAGGGATATTTTGAGGGGGGATGAACAGCAGTGCCTCTTTTACTGTGATATTTTTATTTAAAGATTCACTGTATATATTGATCATATCTGGTACCCAGCCAGATCTGGGTATAACAGCCATCGAATGCCATCAAATGCCACAGGCATATACACCATGAAAAAGTGAATACTTCTGTCTTTGTCACTCCAGATAGCTTAAGAGAGTCTAACACTCAAATTGAAACAGTAAATTCCACAGTGCAATATTGATTTTTCTCAGAAAATGGCTTCTCATTACTCTCAAAGTTCAAACTTCAGGACCAAAGTAACTTCTTTATTCTGTTGTAATAAAGGTGAGAGAGAGAGAGAAACATGCTCTTAAGAACTGTGATATCAACGAGGTCAAGCTTGTGGGGAGAGGAGGGTCTGAGTGTTGGAGAAAAGAAGGCACCTAGGACTGTGGAGGAAGTACCCATAGCACATTTCTGCCTCTGACAGCCTTAGCTTTTGTGGAAGCTTATGTTCATGAACACCATTTCTAAGAGCTCTGAAGATTACACAGTGTAGATATTTAATCTTGTGTCCACAGAGTCGTAGATAATTACACTGAGAAAGGTTTTGGAATCTTGCTGCCAGCTACAAGAAATACACGTTTTCACTAGTCAGTTTATCTAAAGAGTACTCCAGATAATGAAGTGTTTCTCTATACCCAGAAGTCTTTCCATAAAAAAGAAATAATATATAGCATTCAGTGGAGGCCAGTCATGATGACACAAACCCATAAGCTCAGAACACAGAAGGCTGAGTCAGGAGGATTGCCATGAGCTCAAGGCCAGCCTGAAATGTATAATGAGAACCTGCATCAAACAAACAGACCCAACTGATACTTTCCTCTTCCTTCTCCTACCTTCCTTTCCTCTTTTCTTCCTTCCCTCCTTTCTTCTGTTGTGCCTTTCTACTTCTCCATTACTTTCACGCATCTTCCTATATTTGAATGATATTTAATTAGCAAGATCATCTACTGTGTTGTGAGCACTGGGAAACAGACCAATCAACAAGCAGAACAGGTCCCTCATTCACAGTGATTCTGTGGACAGATAATTAAAAAAAACTAACTAATGAATAAGGCAATTGTACTTTACAGTAAAACCTATAACAAGTCAGGGTAGAAAATGTGTACCAACTATAGGAGTCTACATTAGAAAATCAAGCATGGCTTCTGAGCTGAAACTAAAAATCTACACGTGCATATGCTCGACATGAAATACTTTTTGTGAAGAGGAGCAAACAAAGTAAAAGCAGAAAAACTGTGCTGCATGTGAGAAGCTGGAAGGTCGGCATGATTATGGAGAAGTCATCAGGGGAGGCTGAGGGTGGAAAGAGAGGCAGAGACGAATGCAGAGGCCAAGAGAGCTGCACACGGTGCCTCCTGATAGCAAGTCCAGCATTACTATACAGAACACTTCTCACAAGACCAGAACCCAATCATAGATATGATAATTCTGAAAAACAGGACTTTAGCCCAAGATTCTGATGCTGCCTCTAGGGATCCTTTTGTGGTAACTGTCAAACACAAACAAATAAACAAACAAAAAGCTAGACAGCTGCTTGGGAGGAGGGGGACTCTGCCCTGGATACCCCTACCGTTCCTGGAGCGACACTTAGCCACTTAGCCTCAGGGAACTTCGGGAGCTCTGGGAGCCTTGGTCTGGGGGAACCCTGGTGCCTGGCTCAGACTCCTACACTGTGGATCAGGCAGCAAGCCCAGGAAGGGCCCAGGACAGGGCAACAGGCTCGTCTGGAGGAACCCGGGGCAAATTCACTCTATCAAGGGGAAATGCTTTGCCTACAAACTCATAATTTACAGTGGGTTCTGTTATATAACTATATGCTTTGCTCCTATGGTCTAAAGTACAAAATAATCAGTTATCACATTTGCTCAGTTTCTAAACTGTGCTTATAGCTACATTTACTACTGTAGCTAGGATGTCAAATCTGTTGTAATCAGTTAGCCTCCCTTGTGTAACAATATTGGGAAGCAGTGGGGTAATAACCTCACCACAGCCCTACACTAAAGTCTAGGGACTGAGCTAAATAGAAACCAACACACCACTATCACTTAATTGGGAAGGTAGAATTTTGGGACAGACACAAACCATGAAGCTACAAACAGGAGATATTCCTGAAGTACGGACAGTTCCTTTAGAGGCCTTCGTATTGGTGATACAACTGTCTAGTGTCAAATCTCACAAGGATCACCACAGAAAGGAACATAAAGTTTCTTTGAAATAGAAAATGTCAAAACAAAGGAGCAAGACGCAATCTCAAACATTTAGCCTACACAGAACAACTCTAAGAGACATGGATATAGAAAAATTTGGAGTCACAGGCCTGAAATTTCTGAAACGATAGCAAATGAAGTAACGAAAAAATTCCATCAGGCTACAGAAGAAATCAAATTAGAAATTATCTCTTGGGCTGGGGATATAGCTCAGTGGCATAAGAACCTGCCTGGCAAGCACAAGGTCCTGAGTTCAATTACTGGTGCAAGCACAAGGTCCTGAGTTCAATTACTGGTACCAAAAAAAAAAAAAAATCTCTCAGGTTAAAAAAAAAAGAAATGACAACCATAATAAAAGAATGACTCAGGAAATTTACAGAAGACATAGTAAAAAAAATAGAGGAGCATAGAAAAATGATGGAAACCTTGATTAAACAATATAGGAAAGAATTAGAATGCATGAAACAGATTCAAAGAGATATCCCGGAAATTAAAAATTACACTGAAAGCAGGCAAACCTGTTTGGATGAAACTGAACATAGATTTTTTTCAGACCTTGAAGACAGCACAGCAGCTAGTGATCATGAAAGGAAATATCTCTTAAAAATAACAAGGATCTAGGAAATAATGCTACAACAGCTGCAAGTCGAGGCAAAGAAAAAAATACAACATTGTTAAGTGTCAATGAAAAAAGCAGGAGTCAACATGGATGACATAATTAGACTATTTACAGAAGTAATAGAAAAATTTGCCAAGCACGGGAAAGTAATCTGACATAAACTGAGGCAAATAGAACTCCAACCCAGCCAAAACCAAAATAAATCTGCACCCAGACACATAATAATCAAGATCCCAGAAATTCATCAAATGAACAGAATATTCAAAGCTATTAGAGAAAAGAAATTGATCACCTATAAAGGAAAGCACTTCAGAATCATGGCAGACTTTTCAACACAAACTATCAAGTCAGGAAGAGCTTCTAATGAAGTATTTCAGGTCTTGAAAGAAAACAACCTCCAACCCAGATTGATGCACACTGCAAAACTACCTTTTAAAATTAATGGACAAATACGATACTTCCATGACAAAAAACAACTGAAAACATTAATGATCACCAAGCCAACCCTACAAAGAATACTGAAAGATATTCTAGAAAGAAATTCACACAATTCCAAGAACAACAATAGAAAGGAGCCATCAAGCAGAGCAAGCAATTATGCAGAGGGGAAAATTAGGAAAACAAGAGCAAGAAAATATCATGACAAATATAACCCATTACATATTAGTTATCACCATTAATATAAATGGCCTCAATTCACCAATGAAAAGAAGCAGGCTGGCAGAGTGGATTAAGAAACAAAATCCAACAATATGCTGTATACAAGAAACACATTTAACTCAAAAAGTAATTCACAGACTGAAAGCCAAAGGATGGAAAACAATATGCTATGTGACAGGAAACCAGAAAAAAGCAGGGATAATTATTCTGTTTCCAGACAATGTGAACTTCAAACCAAGAATGATCAAAAGAGATAAAGAAGGCCACTACATTCTTGTTAGGGCAAAACTTCAAGAAGAAGAGGTAACAGTCATACATATGTTCGATTCCCAGTACCAGAAAAAACAAAAAACAAACAAAAAAAACCAGTCATACATATGTATGCAGCAAATAAGGGTCTCCCAACTACGTAAGACAATTATTAAAAAATGAAAAATCAAATAAGCAATAAAACAATTAAAACAGATGTCAATACCCCATTGTGACAAAGATACAGACCAACGAGACCAAAAATCATCAAAGAAATATCAGAAATGAACCAAACCTGTGAACTGATGGACTTAGTAGGTATTTTCAGAGTGCTCCACCCAACATCATCAGAATATACATTCTTCTTAGCTACACAGGGGATGTTCTCTAAAATAGACTATATATTTCCCCACAGGACATGCTTAAATAAATGCAAAGCAATTGAAATTATCTCATGCATACTATCTGACCACAGTGCAAATAAACTGGAAATTTATGGCAAAAGAAACTGTAAAAGCTCCATAAACAGATGGAAATTGAATAACACCCTCCTAAGCAACCAATGGGTCACAGATGAAATTGAAGAAGAGATTAAACAACATTTACATTCAAACAAAAATTCAGAAAAAAGTGACTGAAACCATTGGGACACAACAAAAGCAGTCCTCAGAGGAAAATTTATAGTGGTGAATTGTCACATCAGGAAGACAGAACGAGCAAAAAAAAAACCAACTTTATGCTGCACCTCAAGCTTCAAGAAAAAGAAGAGCGAGTCAAAGCCAAAGCCCAAAGAAGGCAGGAAATTATAAAGACCAGAGCAGAAATTAACAAAATGGAGATTAAGAAAGCAATACAAAAAATTAGTAAATCAAAGAGTTGCTTCACTGAAAAAATAAATACAATTAATAAACTCCTAGCCAAACTTATCAAAAAAAAAGGAAAGAAAAAACTAAAATTCATGCAATAAGGAATGAAAATGATGAAATCACTACAGGTTCTATAAGAATTCAGACCATTAATAACTACTTGAAAATTTTGCTCTCAGGCTGGGGATTTAGCTCAGCGGCAAAGCGCCTGCCTGGCAAGCACAAGGTCGTGAGTTCGGTTCCCGGTACCAGAGAAAAACCAAAAAAAAAAAAAAAAAAAAAAAAGAAAAGAAAATTTTGCTCTCACAGGATGGAAGCTGTAGAAAAAAATGTACAGATTCCAAGAGACCTATGATTTACCAAAGATGAATCAAGAAGATATAAAAATTCTGAATAACCCAATATCAATGAATGAAATTAAAAATTTAACTAAAACCTTACCAACAATGAAAAACCCAGGTCCTCATGGATTCACAGATGAGTTCTATAAGAAATTTAGAGAAGATTTAATGCCAATTCTCAAATTCTTTAATGAAATTGAAAGGGAAGCAGTTCTCCCTAACTCATTGCTGGAGGCAAATATTACCCTGATACCACAACCATTAACAGATACAAACAAAAAAGATAACTATAGACCAATCTCCCTATTGAACATAGATGTAAAAATCTTCAATAAAATATTAGCAAACAAAATATGGCAAATCATCAATAAGATAATACATTATGAAGGAGTGGAATTCATCACAGGAATGCAGGGATAGTTCAATATATGCAAATCAATAAATATAATATACCCTATCAACAGAGCCTAAGACAAAAATCACATGATCATCTCAGTAGATGCAAAGCTTTTGACAACATTCAACACTCACTCATGATAAAAATCCTGGAATAAATGGTCTTCACCTCAATTTGATAAAAGCCATCTAGTACAAACCAACAGCCAACGTTATACTAAATGGACAGAAACTGAAAGCTTCCAATTTAAAATCAGAAACAAGACAAGGATGTCCACTGTCACCACTCCTATTCAATATAGCTATGGAAACATTAACCAGAGCAATTAGACAAGAGTGAGAAATAAAAGGAATAAGGATAGGAAAGGAAGAAGTGAAATTATCATTATTTGCAGATGACATAACACTCTACATAGAAGAACCCAAAAATTCCACCAAAAGATGTGTAGATTTAATAAGCTAATTCAATTACATAGATGGATAGAAAGACAGCACTAAAAAATCAATAACATTCCTGTACACAGACAACAAATACAGTGAGAGAGAAATTAGGGAAACTGCACCCTTCACAATAGCATCCAAAAAAGTGAAATACTTTGGAATCAATCTAGAAAAGTGAATAGAAGATTTATACAGTGAAAATTACATTACTATGGCATAAAAACAGACCTGAGGATCAATGGAAGGGATTGGAAGATGCAGACACAACTATAAACACATTCAGCCACCTTAACTTTGACAAAGAGGTCAAATATGTTCACTGGAAGAAAGATAGCCTCTCAAATAAATGGTGCCAGAAAAACTGGCTTTCCACATGCTGAAGACTAAAACTAGACCCGTGTCTATCACCATCCACTGAACAATAGTCAAAATGGATTAAAGATCTAAATATTAAAACAGAAACACTAAATGTACTGGAAGAGAAGGTAGGCAGAAATCTTGAAGACAGTGGTAGGCATGGAGTTCATGAAAAAAACAAAACTGCATGGGAAATACGTCAAAGAGTCAACAATAGGATCTCATCTTATTGAAAAGTTTTTGTACATCAAAAGAAATCATCAACAGAATGAAAAGAAAACCCATGAACCACGAAAATAGTTTAGCCAACTGTCCCTCAGACAAAGGGCTTCTATCTAGAACATATGAAGAATTTTTAAAAATCAGGTCCCCAAATTTCGTTGACCCAATCAAAAAATGGGCATCTGCAATGAATACATGGTTCTCAGATGGAGAACTACAAATCGAAAATAAATATATGAAAAAATGTTCAATATCATTGGTCACTTCAGAAGTGCAAATTAAAACAACACTGAGATTCCATCTCACCCCAGGAAGAATGGCTGTCATCAGAAAGTCAACCAATAACAACTGGTAGTGAAGTTGTAGGGAAAAAGGAACCCTTCTCCACTGTTGGTGGGAGTGTAGACTGGCACAACTACTGTGGAAATTACTGCAGAGATTCCTCAAAAACCTTGGATTGAACATCCCATTCAAACCAGCTATTCTCCTCGTGGGTATTTTCCCAGAACAATTGAAAACATCATACCACATTGACATATGTGCACCCATGCTTATAGCAGTGTAATTTGTCATAGCTAAACCTTGGAAACAATTTAAGTGCTCATCAACTGAGGAACAGATAAAAGAAGATGAGATATTTTTATACAATGGAGTATTACTCAGCTATAAAGATCAAGTTAAGGCTTTTATAGGTAAATGGATGCAACTAAAGGCTATATTAATAAGTGAAATAAATCAGACTCACATGTGTAAACATCACATTGTTTCCCTAGGGTAAGAAACTGAAAGAGTAAATACAATCAAAAAGGTACAATAGATATTGCAAAAGGGAATGAAACTTTTTGGGAAGAAGAAAAAAAGGAAGAGAAAAATTATATACACAAGGTAACTAAGAATTTTAGTACAAATTTCTATTGGTTTATTGAGAGGAATAGTTAATGCTCAATTTTTTAACAAATTTTGCATGCTTATATCTGCTAATCTGAACAACTAATTGGAAGATAACAACCGATGCAATATCACAACTGTTGATTTCCTTTCATCTTGTTTTGAAATTTTGTATCACTTTTAATATTTTTTTTTATTTTTGATTTTCGTGGAAAGGAAATGAAAGGAAAGGAAAGGGGCTGGGAAAAACAAAATCCTGGACAGAAATAGGAACATTTAAGATTAGTGGATGTCTTATAAAGTCAGTTACATACAGGCAAAAGTTAAAACACACAAGATGAGAAACCTGGAGAAGTTTTGAAATTAAAAGAAAATTTCAGAGAAGTTGCTTCAAGAATCCAAGTGATAGTTGTAACACTTTTAAAGTAGAATGTTGGACTTGATTAGTAATTTTCAAACTTGGTGTTTATTTTAGTATGACAGTAATATCTATTGTTTTTTCTTTAACTAAATTTGGACAAAGGACACTAGCAAAAAAGAAGAGAAAAAAAAGTGAATATGCTGTAGTTAAAATAGGATAGATACAGGGTTAGGGGTCCCCAAAGCAAGTCTTTACATACTATCATAAACCTTAGGGCAGCTATGGTCGGTATCTATGATGTTCCAATTGTTCTTCCAGCCATGACTCTATGCTTATATGCCAAATGTAAATTTTAAGAAGGAAAAACATGAATAAGCAATATATAAATAAAACTGTTACTTTTGATATTGGGAGAGTAATAAAACATTACAGGAGTAAAGAAGTTTTTTGGCAAAAACATTCACGTTTTCCTATCTTTGCTTTGGCTTGCATCATATACCACAACTAAGCAACAAGAATAAAGTCAAGCAAGTAGACTGAAAGATGAGGGGCATCAATCCCAGGGCAAAATGGGAATTTTGTTTTGTTTTTTAATCAGAGTTATGGATAAAGCAAAAAGTGGCAAAGGAGACTCAGAATTAGTGTCAGCAGGTAATATTTTAACCAAACCATGAGGAAGACACAGTTAGAGTTCAGGCAGATCCTGTCCTTGCAGCCCGACTTGGACATCATCAGGGGAGTTAACAAGTCATGCACTGGTTGCCCTTAAGTCTCAAGAAAGTCTATCAGTCTTCAGGGCCTTTAGGAAACTAATCTGGGTCAGAAGTTTGCCCTCATCTCTAAGGGGCCCATCCATTCTTATGCATCAAGTCTTCCCTCACATCTGTCAGTATGTGGTTTTCTTCAGCCTGTATTTTCTTCCTTCTCATCTTCTTGGTCTTCTTCAGAAACTATATTTTCACCAAATATTCTAACAAGGAGAGTAATCTAAACCACATGGTCGAGGCTGGGGATTTAGCTCAGCAGCAAAGTGCCTGCCTTGCAAGCGCAACGTCATGAGTTCGGTTCCTGGTACCGGAGAAAAACCAAAAAAAAAAAAAAAAAATAAACCACATGGTCATCATCACAGACATTCTCTATGGTACATGCTATATAGGGCCCAGTATGGCAGAAAAAACATGTGACTAGAATTCTGCTGAAAAACTTAATTATGTCATTAATGGTGTAGATTTAGCCAAGTCATATTCATCGGTTTCCCCATGTGAGATGTATCTTCCCTGAGAAAAACTAGGACATGGGACATCGTTTCCCTGAAATAATCCTTTAGTGTTCCTAAGACTCCTGCTATGTTAAAGAGACACTGCAATTGCACAGAGACCAAAATGCTCTGGAAAATATTATCAGAGGGATGTTGGGACCTGGGCAACGTGTTATCATCTGCAGAAACTTCTTCCTGTCTGTGTGCTGTCAGCTGCTTTTGGAATGCTGTTCCTACAATAAAACAAAGCAAGCTAATGATGTCACTGCCATGTAGTTCATAAATTCGTCTCCCTACATTAGGGAGCAATATGGAATGCTACGGCACACAGGCACTACTGAACACTCTGACTACTTTCTTGGAAGCAGCTCTCTGCCCTGTCATCACTGAGCTTTCTGAGAGGTCCTGAGAAGTATCAACGGCAGCTTCGTAGGATTTACCCTGCATTTATGGTTGAGTACGCAACCCTGTAGGATTCTACCAAGCCACTGCTATTGTTCAGCATGCACCTGTTCCCACCACGTGGGATTTTCTGTGCTTGCTCCTCCACCTGTGTGTGCTGCTTGTTGCCCCTCCTCCGCTGGTAAATAACAATTACCTCAGCACTTCTATAATAGTTCCTAGGGGTAAGCCTTAATACAACTGGCATTTTATTCAGTCTCCCCAGGACTTCTTCTACTCCCTTACTACACTGGGCTGTCAAAGGCACACAAGTGATAATACTGACACCTCTGTAGAATTGCAACTGGTCTTCTATGTATGTCTACAACTTATGCATGCACAGATGCAACCAACCTCAGAGGAAAAATATTTGAAAAAATGTATCTGTACTGAACATGCAGAGATATTTTCTTATTATTTCTTAAATGATATAAGATTACAACTATTAACAGAATTCACATCCATTAGGTTTTATGAGCAACAGATAAATAATTTAACATATATGGGCGGAAGTGTGTAGGTTATTTGCAGAAATGTTATCATGTTATCTAAGAGACCTGTGCATTTGTGGATTTTAGTATCTGTTCTGCAGGCAGAAAGATCTATAACCAATTCCCAACAGAAACTGAGGAACTACTGTTTAATGCATTACAAAGTAAGAGCCTGATATCCAGAATACATAGAAAAACTCCAAGAAGTCAATAATAAAAGCATATAATCCAATTTAAAAACGAAAATTGATCTAAACAGACAATTCTCAAAAAAGACATGTAACATACATATATGCACAAGATAGCTAAGATAATTGTACTACTAATTTGTATTGGTTCACTAAATCGAAGAGTTAGTGCTTATATTGTTTGATCAATCTTGCATGCCTATATCTGCTAATCTGAGCAATTACTTTGAAGATACCAATACAATAGCACTATAATAACCACTGGTAATTTCCTACCATCTTGTTTTCAAATTCTCTACAATTTTACTGTTTTTTATTGTCTTTAACATAATAATAACAAAGGGCGCGCAAGTGGTTGAGCAGACATATGAAATAGTGCGACATCACAAGTCATCAGGACAATAAAAATCAAAACAGCAATGACATATAATCTCACCCTAGTAACAATGGCCATTATCAAAAAACTAAAGATAACAAGCGATAGGACAAAGAGATAAGGGTACCTTTCCTGACTGTTATTGTGAATGAAAAGTAGTACAGCCATTATGGGAAACAGGACAGATGCTCCTCAAAGCAATGACACTAGAATGACCATATGATGCAGCAATCCCACTATGGGTTATGCATCCAAAAGAAAGAATGTCCATCAGCCGATGAATGGATAAAGAAAAAATACATACAGTATTGCCGATAGAATATTATTCAGCCATAAAAAGAATCAGATCTTATCATTTGCAAAAACATGAAGGTAACTGGAGATCATTTTATTAAGGGAATGAGACAGAGATGAAAACAAAAATAGTACAGAAAGCACACTCGGGACCTGGGGCTGGATCCCCCTGCATTCACCTGGACTTAGGCAACACCCCAGGGCCGCCCTCCTTCCAGAAATAAGAATGACAAAGAAACGAGGAAATTCCTAAACTTCAGCCCAGGGCACATGCGTGTTAGATGCACTGGTGAGACCTACAGTGACCTTTCCTCACTTGGAATTTATTAAAATTCACACATATGGGCTGCATACCATGCGTGTAATTATAACCGAGTAAATTACAGAACAGTCATGGGCCGTAAATACAGTTGAGAGACCCAGGGAGAGGCGCCCTCCTTGGGACACGCAGTTTTTCAAATCCTAAAGTCTAACTGTTCTCCCTCCCTTTCTCCCTGCTGCAGGACACCACTTCTACCGCTTGGGCCACTACTTTTCAGTTTCTGCTGGCGGGAACTTGCTAGCTCTGAGTACAGCTTCCCCTGTTAATTTCAAGGAAGGTAGCTGTTTTTTCCTCACCATCAGGTACATAACTTGGAATTCTTTTCTCCGTGTGTACAAGAATCCGGAGTCTATCTCCTAGGAACCCCTCACACACTCTATCAAAAGTATCGGATGCTCGCACTCATGTGAAATCTACACAGGTGACTGCATAGAACCTCCAAGTAGAGTGGTGGTTATGCCAGGGAGGGAAGAGTGGGGGTGGGGAGTATGCTTGGCATGGGTTGATCAGTGGGTGATAAGTGAGAGCTAACATAGTTGTACTACTGACTTCTATTGCTTTATTGAAAGGAACAGTAATGTTTAATTGTCTGATCAATCTTACCTGTCTATATTTGTTTACCTGAGTAACCAATTCAAAGATATTAGTATGTAATACAACAACTATTGTTAATTTCCTACCACCTTGTCTGAAATTCTGTACTGCTTGTATTGTTTCTGTGTTATTTTGTAAATGGATGTGTGTTTGTTAATATGTTTGCATTCTTTTATCTTTAAAATAAAAACAGAGTTAAATGGCAGAAGTTCTGGTGTGCTTTTGCAAAATACAGTGATTATAGATAACAGTAATGAACTGTATATTGCACAAAGTTGGAAGAAAGGATCTGGAAAGATTTCACCAGGAAGAAATGGTAAATGTTGGAGGAGGCAGTTATGTTTAACCAGATTCAAACATTACCTGTATTCAGCTATTATAAGGTACTCCACTAATATGCAGATTTTTATGTTTTTATGTAGCAGTTAAAATAAACAAGATTAAGAACTGTATGCCATATTAAATGAGCCCCGTAAATAACACATCTTCAGAAATTCGGAGTCTTCCTGATTTGGGAGAATGTACACAGGGCACAGAGACAGAGGCAGAAGGGACCCTGGGCACATTTTTCCCTTCTCCTTTTTCAAGCATCCCCTCAGCTTAAATTCTGCACCTCTATACTAGGCTCAGATGCCAAAGACAATGCAAATGAACTGTGGACATGGCCGTGCCTTCAGGGAATGACAATCTACTGAAAATGTTCAAGATATCAGGACCTCTTTGCACTCTGAGGAGGATAGCAGATTTCCCACAGTCCTTCTACGTGTGATACAGCAGGACTGAGGCTCTTTGCCCCACGCAGTACCTTTCCCAGTGGTTCTCAGGTGGGGAAACCCTTGGTCTGGATATGCTGTAACTATGCATACTCATATTGGTGCTGCTTCAGCAAAAGCAGAAGTATAGGGAAATTTTTTGAAAAATCAAAGTAACTTCTAATAAAAGAGTTTATTATCCTGCCTTCAGAAAATATTCTCATTTTTATGCAAGACTCTGCATTTGTTTTTAATCAATCCTGTTTCCCTTGAGCTATTTTGTAATTTTTTTTTTTTTAACTGTCAGGCTTCTGAAGAGTTTGTTCTCACTGCTTCTACCTTTTCTCCTCTATTCACTGTGCAGTGTATTGTGGTTTGTTTTCAGTCCCTAGTCTTCCACTAACAATATTCCTGGAGAGTTATAGTCTGTACTGAGAAAACTTTTGACTTCTTCTCTTCCTTTTCTCCTTCTTTTCCTTTCCCATCTCTTTCTCTTCACTTAATATATCATGAAGAAACAGCACACATGCTGTTATCTGTGGCATGCAGCCTGACACTTTTTCCTGCATTTGCTAGCCACTTTTTTAAAGTCCTGTTTATCATGGGCATAGCTATGTATGTGTGCACACGCACAAATACACACAGTTAGTATAAGAATCACTATCACATTCAACCAATCAACAAGCCAAAAATCCTGGAGGAGAAGAATCATGTCAATAGTAGTAGGATGTAGTATCTCAAATGTTTTGAATGAATTAGAAAATTTTCAGAATTATTGAATACCAAATGCACGTGTAATACTGACATGTCCCATGTCAGGGAGAAGTTCAAATTGATGTTGAAATTTTGTCTTCAGAGACCAGGTACTAAGGCTCTCCAGAATCATTCATAATGAATTCTGGCAGGAGAAAGAAATGCAGCACCATTTAAGAAAGCAACAGATGGGAGTTTGTTTCACTTCTGTAAACTAGAATAGTTAGAGGATCATATTTAAAAATCAAGCTTTGTGTTAGTAGGATTTGTTAAATTCCTCGGATTTGGTGAATTTATGAACCATAACTAAGTTCAGATCCAGATGGATATAAAAATATCCCCTCATTCCACACCAATGAAAAAGAATATTTTTCAGTAGTTCTACTCAAATATATCTACTTGTTCAGATCTCACTAGAAAAATTACATTGCTTCTCCAGCTTCCAAATATATGTCTTTGTTTTAATATGATTTTTAAACATATCCACATTTTAATAGATAAATGAAAAATGTAAGTTTTTCTTATACTTGTAATCTATCCCTGCTTAAACAAATATAAGAAAATGTAATAAGAAATGGTTTGACAGCATGAAGCTTATCTTTGAAGATATATGACTGAGCTATCAGGAAAGAGGTGATTGAAAATTTCATGGGAAGTGGCACTTAGTCTGAATCCCAGCACTCTGGGAGGCTGAGTCAGGAGGATGGTAAATTCAATCCCAGGCTAAGTGACTTTGTGAGACCCTATCTCAAAAAAGAAATAAATAAAAAGGCCTGGGATATAGCTCAGTGGGTTAATGTAGAGGCCTTGGGTTCAATCACTAGTACCATGAAAGTAATGTGTGAATATATACAGAGAAAAGGGGGGAATACTTGGAAAATGGGAGACAGATTCAAAACATATTTACAATTATTTTAGGGACAGAAAAAAGGGAAGCATCAAGAATGAGGTCAGAATTTAAACTGGGAAACTATATGAAAATAAAACTATTAAGTGAAAAGAAAATGTAAAAAGGTATTGAGGGAGAATAGGTTTATTTTATGTATTTAATGCCATTTACACTAATAAAGTCAAAGAACCTTGCCTGAACAGCTCTGGAGCTAAGGAAAGAGCTTGGACTGTGACCTCTGTAACAGTTTCTCTCTCACACAGGGAAACACACTTTTATGGTCAGGAGCAAACTAACTAACAGTTGTAGAAACTCGAGAGTGGTTAAATTACTCTAGGAGAATAGAGTGAGGGTCTTAGGTCGGTATCTGATCCTGAGTAATGCTGCTATTTAAACATCCACTTGTTTGAAAAGTGCCCCAGAGAAGCATTCAGAAAAGCCTGGAGAGTAAATAGAATCAAATGTGAAAATGAAAACTGAAGATAGTTTCAAATTGTTTCAATTGTCAATAGTTTCAAATTGTGGACAGCAGCAAAGTCAACTCAATTAGCAAATGTGCCTAATACCACACAACAAAGTCCTAAACCTGGAGGAAGGATCAAAAGTCCTTTTACATAGTTCACCCCATTGTACCTGTTTATTAACATTCCCGGCTTCTTCAAAGCTTCAAAGTGTAACAACATATCAAGTAGGTGACGAGGTTTATCTTACATGGGGCTGCCTCTCTATGAGAAGAAGCAGGAGCGCAAAATCTAGAATTAACCCGAGTGAACAGAATCCCCACATCGGTCTTACGGATCCTACCCCAAAAGGAAAGCTCAAACGAGAACGCTACGTATTCCCTGAGCCGTTTTGCCAGGCGCAGGGGTTTGATTCAGTAAGAAAAATGCTTGGACAGATTAATTTATTATCACTCACCTCTTTAAACTCAATAAAAGAGTCATTGTTATATTTTATCAACCTCATTTTCTTTCTAAATCAGGAATTAAGATATCCTTTGCAATTCAGGCAAATGGTAGGTGAGAGACCCAGCTAACAATTGCACAGAAAGTCCCATTTAGTGTAACATTAAATAATAACCTTCATTCACAGTGGCTAATTTTACATCCGAACAACTGTAATATCCATCATTACAAGGGGTCTGTGCTCTGCTAATTTTATTCCAAAAAAATCCTTTCAGAGTATTTTTGCCAACTATCATAGGAGTTGCCTGGCAACTGTTAAGAACAAATGCGAAGAAAGAGTGGTGATTTAATAAAGAACTCAGACACAATCAAAACCTTGTAAAACGAACTAGGTTTCTATTTTATTCAGAAAAAAATAAATGCAATCCCTTGCGCTGATTTTAAATACAAAAAATTAATAACTTACTGTGAATCCACCACAGGATAATTAATAAAGACAGAAAGACATGGAAACTAATGAAAAGCAGCCAACGAAGCGTTTAAGATTTTGTTCCCCCTACCACAATATAGTATGTTCAGCTCTTAGATCCCAGAGCTTATTCATTGATTATACTCACTGGCAACATATTTTAGAAATGTGTCTGTAGATATGGTGAAACAAATAAGAAAATTATGCTTTATCTAGCATGATACCATGGGAATTTTAGACGTTTGGGAATGTAAAAGATTCATACTGTTTTCCTAAGTATTAAAGACCTCATATACATTAAAAACATGGCAAGCGGCCGATCATCAGCAGGCAATATTAAAAAATAAGAGAAAAAAATTAAACACAGAGCTCAGTTATTCCCCAAATGCACATACAGAGGTTTAAAATGAAGGTTGGGTGCATACCAGTTCTTTAGTATTTACAAAGAATGGTCTGATTTCAAGTAATAGCCGTCTTAACTATTCGGATACCCAGCTGTTTCACGTAATCATGGCAGAACAAAGATGGGCATCTCAGGGACACTACAAAGGACTCTTCAGGACTTTGTCTTCCTCATCGAGTTCTCTCTGCACAGTTTCTTCCCTCTAATACAGTTCTCTACATCGTAGCAGGAGGACCACTAGCTGATCCCAAGATGCAGTTTTCAAAGATTCAATACCAGAAAACTGTTTCTTCTCTCTCACACACAGCGTGAAAAATCACAGAAGACCTTGGGTTGGTCAGGCTTGACTCAGGAGCCTATTACAGAAACAGCTGCGGGCAAGGAGCTGCGCCTGTGATTGGTTGCTCTCAGTGAAACAGAACAACTAAAAAGAATGACTAGAGTCTTCCAAAAGGAAGACAATGGAGAATCTTTAGGCTAGACATAATCACAGAGAACGTAAATGCGCTTGGCTTTTGGATTTCTGATGTTTGGTTTGCCATTTTATGTGACATTTTCACAGATATTCAAGCACTTCACTTAGATTCCAGCTCTACTGATCTTTTAATGTGCTTCACTCTTCTACTTAGCTTCTTGTAAAAGGGTTGGAAAACTGCAAAGCACGGAGCATGAGGATCATGTGGCCAAAGCTTAGCACAGCCTGAGGGGCATGACTTCCATCCCTATTCTCCAAAAACGAGAGATAAGTCTCACTCATCGTCGACAGGGATTGAGCCCTGATGCGCGTGAGTTATGTCCTCACACTGTGCCACTCATACGTTCAGTTCATTAGATCTGACTCAATACTCAGAGTATGAGGCTGCTGATGTGAAACCCCAGGTAAGGCTTGTGAACCCCACGAGTTAGAGAGCAGGTGACAGCTAAGCAAAATCCCCTGCTTTTTTTTTAACCAAAGGGAATTAAACTCATCTGCAACACTAACTTTTCCTTCTGGAGGCGTCAGGTCATTCCCACACCTGTTATAGGAAGTTAAATGCTGCTTCTGGGAACCTGCCCCTGCCAGTTAGCAAGCTTAAGCCTGGAAGACATGAGCGTCCTCATTCGCACGTGAGCGTCAGTGTAGAAAAGACGGAGCACGTGCATGTCACGGTGCAGTCTACTCAACTGAAGAACGGTGGAGCTCAGAAACACTGTGTGAATTCCAAAATGATTATATTTTCCTCAAGATAGGCAGCTTCAAGTTTTGACCATTCACAATACGAATCAAAAGAGCTATTGTCCACATAAATGCATAAATGTTCCCTTTTCTGTTGTCAGAGATTTTCAGATGAGAGTTCCCTATTTTGACTACTCTTCATGCCCCTGACCCACTCTTCTTCCTTTGAAGAATCCTAAACCCTTCAGCATGCCCAGCTCCAGGGCCGCACCACGCTGTCCTCAGCCTAGTCCATCACACTTGCCTCCTGTGATCAGGCCATCAACAAAACAGTCTCACTGAACCATCGTTCCAAGGACAGACCTGCACTCTCCACCTCTTTGCTCCATTCCTGCTGAGCTTCATGGATACCCTCTCATTCAATACGTTTCATTCTTGGAGGCCAGCTAAAGTTCCACCATTTTTGTAAAACTTTCCCTCATGTCTGCCTGTCATCCCTCTCCACACCCCCACCCATTTGCTGGCCCTGTTATCTTCCTCTACTATGTATCCAGAGTATTTATAAAAAATATTTCATCACATAATACTTGATATGTGACATTTGTATAATCTACCATTATTGCACATCGCAATCCTAAATTGGTTACACTTTGTGACTTTTTTTCTTGCCTAGCTGTGGGACTCCATGAGGTCAGGTCTACTTATTTCATGTCCTAGCATTCAGGCTGTAGGCAACAGAAACCCAGAGCTGATGATGCATTCCATGGTGGACGGGACTCTTATTCCATTCGCAGTGACCATCCTCAAGCCAAAGACAGACTTAGCAAATCTCTCACATGGAGTTAAAGTTGGTTCAGCAGTTTCTCTCATCAGAGTAGTGCTGCTCAGAACAAAGATCAAAACATACATCACAGAGGAAAACTAAGCAAGAGGAAAGGAATTATTCTGTTCTAATGTAAACCATGAAATCGGGAGCCCAGCTCCACAGCTTCTTTGGGAGAATCTGAAATTTCCCCCAAAGCTCCCAGGGCTTTTGGAATTACACATTCCATTTATTTTTCCCTCTTATTCTTGGTAAAAGGAGGACAGGACATATATAATTTGCTTCTCTGCACCTACAACTACTGCTAAGTAAAATCCAACACCCTCTATATAAAATGGTTATCTACTGCTTTTGATAAAGTAATTCCAGTTTTCTCAAAAATT
Source organism: Chinchilla lanigera (assembly GCF_000276665.1). NCBI lineage: Eukaryota > Metazoa > Chordata > Mammalia > Rodentia > Chinchillidae > Chinchilla > Chinchilla lanigera. The sequence goes on along the minus strand of NW_004955472.1, from coordinate 6,149,748 downwards.
TTAGATTGTCATGTATAGGAACAGGCATAGGGATCACGTGGACTTTGATTTATTACTATTTTAACTAGGAGTACACAAGGTGAGGTGAGACTAAACCTCATGAAATATTTAAGTGTCAAAGTGAGTATAGTGTAGGCATTCTAGAATACTGTAATGACAAGTTCCTGGTTTAGGAAAGGGTATGTACTGGAGACCAGATGGACAAAAGTCTAAGAGAAAGCATGGTGCAGCTCCGGTGTGCTGCAGCGAGCGAGGCGATCACAAAGACTTAGAGAATTTCTAACAGCAAAGAGAAGATGGTAAAAATGACACCAGGAAGCCGGGCAACTAAATATAACATTCTAAATTTCTCATTATAGATTCTGAAAATAGATGCAAACTAGTAGAAAAGCTTTTTTTAAAAAAAATACATCCAATTTTACACACTGACATATGTTAAGGTCACAAGAATAAACAGGTTTCAAAAATGGAGTCCACTGTATAAATTTCTAGCATTGAGGATTTAAAAATTAAGGAAGGATCACTTTAAAAGCAATCTGCCCCAAACTGGCAAATATAGCTGGCAAGTATCAGCAAGAATGTAATTGATCTCCCATTCTAGATGCAGTTGAAAATTGCAGTCCTGGGGCCATTGGAGAGCCACAGAATGGGCCTAGAAAGTTGGATGTCTACCCAGCTTTCACTCCCTGAGAAGCCACGGGGGCCTTGGCTCACAGAGCTGTGAATATTCAGCAGAGGCCAATAAGAGTTTACCACAGAATAGCAGCAGTCACAGCTACGGCATCTCCAGGCATGTCAGAAGCGGTGCCCCATTCGCACGCACACACGCCTGCCAAGGGGTGGAGGAGCACATCCTCATGACGGAGTCTTCAAGGCTTTCTTTTCGATGGTTCTGTCGCGGGAAGGATTAACAATGCACAGCTTGCTGCACTGTTGCTTTCACAGCTTGTATTTTTAGGATGCCCAGAAATCTTCAGGAAGCTGTCCGCTTTACTTAAATCGCAGAAAGCAATGCTTTCTGTACATTGTGGGTAAAAATAAATAAATCTTCAAAAGAGCACGTTGGTTACCCAGAGACAGGTGAGTGGCTCTGGTATTTGGAGTAAGCACCCCACGGGGACACAGACTAAGGGTCACACCTTGGAAAGGCCTCCAATCATGTTCAATTATTTTAGACTCAGAAAAAAATGCTTTTTTTGAGACATGGTATTTCTACAGTGTTCAGGCTGTCCTTGAGCTCACTGTGAATGCCTGGCTGCCTGCCTCCTGCCTCAGCCTCCCGAGTGCTCTATCACTAAGCTACATCCCTAGACCTTTCTATTCTGAGACAAGTCCTCATTAAGCTTCCCAATCTGGTTTGAAACTTGCAATTTTCCTGCCTCAGCCTATCAAGTCTCTGGAATTATAGGCAACCACTAGTGTTCTATTTTTTTTAGGACCTTTTAGCATTTATTAGGCCATATCTTATCATTGTTTTCAGCTGTGTATATTGATAAAAGCTTAGACGCTATTCACATTACACATTTCATCACCACACCATGAAACTAAAACCTCTGTATTGCACTGGCCATCAGAATAATAATAAAAAAAGTCTGAAAAAACCCCAACAAACAAACCAGCTGACACCACTGGGATCAGAGAAGAGCCATTCCTAAAGAGCTCTCCCAGAATTGTAAAGTTATGCAAAATGTCCATGCTTGCTGTTCTCATGGCTGAGAGCTTCGATGGTAGCTTGTTTCCCAGCTGACAGTCAAAACATACAGAGAAGCAACCAGAGGAGCTGGGAACAGACGCTGGACTCTATTCTTTGGGAACACGGGCAAACTCATGAGGAGACTTGGAGGAACCGGGTTAAAAGACAGAACTTTAGAAAGTGAGCAACAAGAAAGAACATCTGTTTCCACACCTAGGGCGAAAAGCAGGAGCTTGCTCCTCGGATAAAGCTCCAAGCCCAATTAGTAGGCACATGATTAGGGCAAGGTTAGACAGCATGACCTAACATCTGCGGAGCTAACTGGCTTTAAACGCACGACAAGGAAGGAACATCCTGAGGGACTAGAAATTAAGCGTGTTATTTTGAGTTTTATGCTACAACATATGCGAAGCTTCCATTCTCAGAATGGCAAGTGAATCTCAACTTTTAGAGAACTCTGATTTATTAGTCGAGCCTGCCCAGAGAACTATATCGAGAAAGAAAATGAGGAGGCATCTAGGCTCGGCAGGAAAGACCGGGGCCACTGATTAATGACGCCGTTGCCAAAGCAGAGCAAAGCTGCTCCATATTCACACCACGCATTTCCTTAGCATTCTGTTCAACGTGACTCACTACAACACCGTGATGTGGTTCTCATCAAAAGGCCAGTAGGACAGCAAGTGCGAAATACTTCTCTTGCTTTGCACAGTGCAGGGTCAGTTATTTCCCACAAATCAGAAAGGATCTAGAGATTAGTGTTAAACTGGTAGTCTGAACTCACTTGTAGTATGGCCTTAGGAAAACACCTGATCTTTCTTCTTCTGTAAATAAAGGAAACCGAAGCTTCTGAATGGGATGTTGTAAGGGTAAGCAGGAAAACTCCTAAGAACATGCTCTGTGGACTGTGACAGCCCCAGGCACATTAATAGTTATTAAAACCTGTTTTAGGAAGTTAGGCCAAGGCTATAATCTTATTCCAGTTCCTTTAGTCTTTATACCTAATCTATCACAATTGCAATCTGATCTTCCATTATAAGGAAAAGTTCATTATTTCTTTTCCCACCAGTGCCTCTTCAGTTTCTTTCCTGAGGAGATACATTTCTTGTTTTTTTTTTGTTTGTTTTTTTCCGATACCAGGAATTGAACTCAAGACCTTGTGCTTGCCAGGCAGGCACTGTGCTACTGAGCTAAATCCCCAGCCCCAATTTCTTATGACACTTTCATCAAAATGGGTGGATTTTCTTGGCCAAAGTGGGTATCTAGAATTGGGTGAAGCTATGGGTTTGACAGAGAAGCCATAGCTTCTGACAGAGTCAGAACAAAGAGTGGAGAAGAACTAGGCAGACAGACCTAAGGATGAGGAACTGGCCAGAAAAGAACACACAACCTAGAAATGTGGTAACTGGATTTCCGTGACTTGGGAATGAAAGTAAGAGTCTGGCTAGCAGGAAAAAACTCAGAGAGGTAAATAGGCAAGAGGTACAGGGAATACATACCAAGTAGAATCTTTCTACTAAACTCCCACTGATCTCAGGAACACTGAATTATTTGTCTAAGGGTTTTCTACCTGAGTTTCCTGACTTCAGTCAGTGAAGTTCCTCTGCATCTTTTTTCTTTCTTTTTTTTTTTTTTTTTTTGTACACCGAAATTTTCATATAGCCATTCTCTTCAGAATTTAAGGATTTCTTTAAAAACACTGGAAATCTAGCATCCTACATCAACCATCCTATAGGAAAATGAGTCTGCTTGCTATTTCTCAAATAGTATGCTTTCTATCTCCACTTACAGCAAACTTTCTATACCACCCTCAGAGCAGCTAGCATTCCTTTCTGCTACTTTCCAATTACTGAACTATCGTTCATGGTGGAGGCCAACCTCATCTGGCCCCAGTTTCGTGACAACACGAGGAGGAATTTCTCTTTCTCGTCAGGGTCTTTTCTTGAAATATTATGCGTTAGGCCATTATCAAACATTTTTCCCAGTGTCTTTAACAAACACAGATGTCTGATTTCCTCACACTAGATCATAAATTCAACTTGAAAGTTTATTAACAATACTGTAATCTTTTTATATCTCATGTAACAGGTTACCCATATTAAAAACCCTTTCCAATGTTTAAGTAAATATAAAAACCTTACTAACCTAATTAGCTTATGAGATATTTTTGCTATAAATGAATTTAGTGATTTGAGAAAATAAGTGAAAATTCAAGAAAAAAAATCAAAGGCAAATTAATTTTTGCTCTGCAGAAAAACACCTCAATGCATTATTCCATTACAACACAAACATCAAACCTCAACAGGGATTTCTATAATGTTCTAGTTTAGATCTTAAAATATTTTTCCCTTTGTTGGATGATTTTTAACTACAATTTTAAAAGCAGAAATTTTCTCATGTACAGAAAATTTCTAGCACTCATTCTATCTCTTAAAAGTTAATTCCTTTTGTTTTCACAATGACATTTTCAAAGAAATCTTACCTTCTTCAGACTTCAACTGAAGACATACTGTTTCAGCCAAACTGTGGAAAAGTTTTAGTTAATTAATATTAAAAGTTACGTTAATAAAATAGCGCACAGAAATAATTTTACCTGATGTTTTAATTTAAACATATTTTGTGAAAGAGTTGAACTCCTAAGTGAATAAAAGAGAATAAAAAACAATGTAGTTCTCTGGGGAAAAGAGAAAGAAGAGAGAGGGAAAAAAATGAAAGGAAAAGAAAAGAAAAGACACAAAACATAGACGTGAAAAATTTGCCTTAATGAAACCGAGGTAAAAAAAAAAAGAGAAAAGAAACTGAGGTAACTCTCTTGTCTCACAGTCCATGTATTATGGTCTAGAATAAGACTGTAGATTCTAGAGTATATCATCTCTAGTTTGAATTAATTTGCTTCTCATGTTTCCCAAGGTAATGGATCCATTTCATGCAATCTATAGTTTTGACTCCTGATCACCTAATGAAGAGTATGAATATAGCAAGATGATATTTAGTACTATTGTACTAAATTGTATGTGTGCATCAATATTTAAAATAACATGATGATAATAAAAGGTATGTAGTGCCCTTCAGGAAGGTAAGAGGAAATCTCTCAGTACGTAGGTGAAAAGTTATGGCCCCATACTCTTTTCAAACTGTTCTCTTGAGTAGGGAAAAACCTGGTAGGAACTTCCTGAAGTTGTTTTAGACACGATAAAATTACTTCAAAGTGTTCTTTCTCATAAAAAATGGAAACACATAACTGATTGATATTCACAGGAAGGGTATTCCATCCATCAATGCCACTTCCTGTGATTTTGGCACAAATGGCTCAATATTATTTTCGTTATGCCAAGGCACGAATCTACAGAGCAGAATGGGGATTCAGTTAAAAGAACAACCTTTGGGATGTTGAACACTTTAGGGTAAAACTTCTAAAGGGTTATAGGTAAAATAGGAGTTGAATTCTTAGAAAGGCACCCCAACCCATAGGAACAGGCTTCAGCTGTGAGTAATCTGCATGGCCAGGCCAGGGAAGACCCACCCACTGGTCACTTAGGGTGGTTTCTGTCCAGCTTCTCCAGTGCCACCAACCTCACTATCACACAGGCTGTTCTGGTGAGATCCTCTGCATAATAATCACAAGACTTTGAAAAAGTCAAAAGATTGTTATACATCTTGCTATTTAAAAAGAGAGAACTCATACAAACTAAAAAGCTGAAGGATGGATTCTCTCCCACAGTCACTGTCCCTGAACTCGACCTAGCCGGTTTTTCATCTGCAGCTCTCTTAGGAGCTGAATGAGGGCATCTGCAGAACTCGGGGGAAGAGTACTGCATTTATCCTGCCAAAAGTTTCAATGTTTGAAGATGCTCCAGAACAAAGAGAATTTGAGTTGCATTTTTGCTGGCTGTGTTAATGACAATAAAATTGGACAGATGACCAATTCAATGCTGATAATACACACTGGGATTCATGTCCAGGGAAACAGAAAATATGGCAGGATAAATGATCACCAGGAAGTCAGCCTGCATGTAAGACCAAATGTAATTTGACTGACACTCCCTTTCATTTTCTCAGTAGGATTAAGATGTTTGAGAGAAAGACCCAGATGAGGTCTTAGGTACATACAAGCCTAACCGGCAGAGCTGGATGGTTGAGGGGTGCCCTGCAGTAACAGGACGATCATGGGAGGTGAGTAGGGATCCAGTGGAAATTTAGAACTTCACTAGCTCCAACTCAGTAAATGAAGCATTTGTGAACTCCGATTTCAAAGTGGCACGGTCTTGGGGTTACTTTGTGGGGAAATTCATTCAAAACAATATTCCAAGATTACTGAAAACTAAAATGGGAATAAACCATTAGTTTTATGAATAGTCCATTACAGCATTAACACTTTTAAGATTATTTAAAACCAAATTTTGGCACAGCAAAAGCAGTACTCTGAAAGATGTCAAGTTAGCTTTGTGGATCAGTTCCACAGAATCCTAGAATAAAAAGAGATCTAAAGGTCATGTGACCAGGCTCTCTACTCAGGCAGGAATCTCTGCAGGGCAGTTATAGCGGGCATTCATGTGGGGCCATCTTAACTGCAATGAGAGGGAGTGAGTCATTAAGAATAGGACAGTTCTAATTCCTCACTTTAATACTGACCTTAAATTGTCTTCTTTGACTTCTATCTACATTTTTAAAATTGTATCTAATAAATTGACTTACTTTCTGAGGCATTCATTTATGTTCCCCCTGAGGTAAATACTAGCTGGAACCCTTGGGCAAGTTATTTGAATTACCTATGCCTTAGTTTTCTCATCTTTAAAATGAAGAGAATACTTGTAAGCATTTCACAAGGGTAATGTGGTTGTTAGAAGGGAAGTGTGTTATTACTTGTAATGTGCTTAGAATAGGCCAAGACAAATGCCAAGCCCTGGACACGTTTGTGGACTGACCTGAGGACAATTTAACATTTACACAAGCATAAGGGTGGTAACAAATATGTTAACAAGCATACTTAGATTTATGAAAATTAAAGAAAATCCATAGAATTAAAATTTGCAAAGATAAAAAGTTCTATACAAAAAGTATATCTGAAATACTATTTAATTTATAAAATGAAAAAAATATAACTTAAAGATCATAGGAATTAAAAGATTTGTAAAGCTTCTTGACCTAAAACTCTAAAAATCAATGCAGAACAGGAAAACAAGATGTACGATATAAATTGCATGAGCAGAAGATATTTTATATATATATATATATATATATATATATATATATATATACACACACCCACACTATTATATGCTAATAATACCCATAATCATGTTTATCTTTGGGATCAGGGTGGAAAGATTTGGAATCTGGATGTTGCATTTTAGAAACTCTTCTAGAAAATGGAACTATGATGTATGTGTATGTATATTTTATATGTGATATATATGCATATACACACACTGCAGTTAGTATATTATAGCAGTTATAATACAAAGGAAATGCTAAGATTGCCTTAATGGAAGTAAATGTTATAGTCTCATCCATAAGCTCTAACTCCAATAAACCAAATGATCTTACCCTTTTCCACACCAATTAGCAGTCTGGTTAAATATAGATCTTAGAATAATGGTATTAAAAAACAGAATAAAATACAGCTGATTATAAGGAGTATTAATTTTAAATGTGATTAATATAAAATTTAAAGTTAGAACTACAATGTGATATGAAAATATCTATGATTTTTAGTAGTGATACTGTCACAGTCCTCCTGTAGTTAATTGCTTGTATTTATAATTGAAAGAAGTGATAAGCTTTAAAGATTAGGTTTTGGTAGGGGAGGAAATACATATTTCACATTCTGAATTGATTAGAAACATATACCAAGAATTACTATGCACAAGGCTGTCCAATTCTTAGCAGACTGTCTAGGTCAGAAGGAATCTATAAGAAGACATGGAGCAGGAGTTTGAAAATGACGCCAAATAAGGACGCTTAACCTACAGGAAAGAAAGCCTCGTAAATACAAAGGCCTTCAGATACAAATGCCGAACTTCCACCTGTGGCCAGAACTGTCCTCAGCCTTGTACATTTACTTTCATGAACAGGTCAGACTTCTTCCTCATCCCTTGCATTCCCTCATCCAGCTTCCTCACGAGGGCGGGACCTCAGGGACTTCAGCCCTGGGGTCGGTTAGCAGCCTGGCCTTCGCTCTTATTTTATCAATTCATCCCAACACTAATTACTGAGTTGCTACGCTGCATACGAGTGACACAAGAGGCTGTGAAGGATTCAAATGAGAGATGGGAGAGAAAGTGTGAAAGACAGACATTTGCCTACTGCTTACTTACCTTTGAGGCACGAGAGGGGAAGGTATAGTACTGATATATCAAATAATGATTCATTTATTAGCTGCCCTTTTCCAGACAGTTAACTTTAAGGAAGCAAGGAAACATACCAGACACACCATGCGTAGCATAATTATAAAACCATTGGAAATACACAATCAGCACCAATTCTAGTGAAACACAACAAGATAGTTTTGAACATCAAGGCTATTTTGTACAATCCAGGATAAAAATCTCTGTTTCGATAAGAGCTAAAAACAGAAAGCTACACACTCATAGATGAGAGGATGACAAGTTAGGTGTAGAATAATGATAAATGGGGACATGTTACTGGGCCTTGAGGGAAGAGCATTTTAATAATTGCACAAGGGGGGACGTACAAGCCTCCGGGGCAGAGGAAAGACTGGGCAGGGAGTCGTCAGGTTCACTGCGGCCGCGGGGACAGTAAATGTAGCTGTAGCAATGCACGAGGGGATGGAGACAAGGAAGGAGAGAGTATAGGGCAGAGCTGCACAAACCGATTGGCACAGACACCCGTTCTCACCCTTACACACACGTGCGTGCCCACACGCGCACACACACATGCACGCACGCACACACGCACACGCGCGCGCGCGCACACACACACACACACACAGTGGAAAACGAGGACTATCAGCACCGTGCCAGCACGAAAGGGGAAGTACTCTGCACCACAGTGGAGCTTTCAGCCATGAACATCTTTCAAGAAAGGGCGAGAGCTAGGTTTGCTTGTTTGTTTTTGATGGACAGGACTGCCAACTGCCCAAGTCAGATACCTCCTGTCTGGCCAGGCTTAGAGATTTGACTTAACACAAACACAGCCGTATACACTTAGTACCGTTTATTTCCTTAACTCTTGATTCCTACAGAATACAGAGGAAGCAAACACACATAGACTTTTAATTTTCCTCTAAAAATTAACCAATGTACAAAGACTGTTGTCAACAAAGAGAAAAAAGAGATCATGAAATATCAAATTTAACAGGGAAATTTTAACAAGCAGAAAGAAAGTGACATCACTTGGACATTTACTTTCATCCCACAGATCAGGAACCCCCCTCACCCCTGTTATTCCTTCAGCCGGCTTCTTCAGAGGGACCTCAGCGACATTACCCTGGGGGTTGGTGAGCAGCCTGGCCGTTTCCCTATTTAACAATGTATCCCAACACTAACTACTGAGTTGCACGCAGTTGCATGATGCTAAGTACACTTACACTGAGACACCAGGCATCAAATGCCCCCAAGAACCTTGTACTAATCTTATTCTTTATTACTGTACATCATATTTTCTTATTCTCTTAGAACAAAAGTAGCCTTCAGAGAGGGAGTAAAACATTGCTTGTTAGGAAGAAGGAGAGATCATATTCAAACCAGGCCAATCTGAGATGTTCATTGGAAACCTCAAATGAACCTCAGAAGGAATTAATAAAGGTGGATTGTTGTAAAAAGGGTGGCAGATGATTAGAAAAATAATGATAAAAAACAGTAGAATGTGTAAAGCAATAATAGGTCACACGTCCAGATAAATGGAAGAGAATGGATGGGTGTCTCAACAAAAAGAAAGAATGGAAAAAAAAGCTACATTATCAATAATATAAAATTGGACTCACGATTATCTTTCATTCAGAGGTTACTCGTTACAGAGCTGACACATTCATTGGAATAGTTCTGTTTCTTCTGTATCACTCAACAGTGAGAGGACCTCCAGCCTTAATGTAAACTTTATTTTACATTTATTGTTTCACTCTCTGATCTACATAGGTTGGTTAAGAATGTTGAAGCAAATTTTGGAGAACCAGGTTTGAAAATCACATATAATGATGAAGAGAATTCGGTTATGGTATTTTCTTCTCAATTTGGTGTACTCTGTGTAAATGCATTTTATTTTTTTCTCAAGTTTAATTTTAGAACTCCTTGACTTGCTCATGCTAAGTGGAAACCTTTTAGTTAATTTAAATTTGATTTTTAGCAAATTATTTTCAACTTAGTGGTAAATTAATACCAGTAAAGCAAAACAGTTGGAATTGTCAACGTGTTAAAAGAAATCCCATTCTTATTAGCATTTCTTTGCATATTTACCTGACATAATGAAAACAAATGCATTCATTTCCACACTTAATACTTCACTGCTGATGACATTTTTCTCTACTTGCACATGCTTTATGATTGTTATAAATATACTACGGTTCCATTTACATTTCTTAAAACTTAAGCACAAAAGAAATCTCCTATAGGAATCAGCCCAATAATCCAACTCAACTCAATAATTCTGGAGTTAGTAGAAAGTGTATGGAATATATGAAGCATATGTTTATGTACTCTGCTCTACAGAACCCAGAAGTTCTTAGATCTGCCCTAGTAGGATAGCTTGAGGTAACATGAACACTCCCCAGGAATTTTCCATGGAATACACCACCGCCTTGTATTATGCAGCAGAACATCAATGTTATCCATGTACCACATGCTGATTTAAAAAGGGGAAAATCACAATTGTCCTAACCATGTGCTTTCTGTATTCTGCCACCCCCTGCCCAGCCAGAGATTTCTAAATAGTCCAAAGGGTGCTTCCCGAGTCACACTTTTGCTGTATTTTACTCACAGAATCACTCTTTCCCTAAGTACTTGATTCTTGTTTGGATTAGAATACCTAGTACATTTTATTCTTATTATAAATTTATATGAGTGTTCTGTTCATCTTTCACAGCACTGGCTCGCTGAAGGAGCTCATGTTTTGAAGTGAAAGACAGAGTTAGTAGTGGATGGGATGGTCTTTAAAAGTCTTTCACATCCACAACCATAAGCTACTTTACATTTTTATGTTCATAACTAAAGCTGCAGGGGAAAGAGGCTTCTGCTCTAAAGCAGAGATGGACTGTTATGATATAGCTCCATGCCAGACTGTAGTAGCAGGTCTGGTCTACTCAATTTTTGAGCAACAACACACACATACTCAGCGTACCCTTCCATCCAGAGAACCCGTCGTGTTCTGCCATAAATCTTTCTTTCACAACACACAGGTTCTTAATCCCAGAATCTGACCATGACTGGGATTCTCCAGGTTCTTCTCAGAGTTCCTTCATGAAGCAGTCCTGTGAGCAGCATTTCTGTGATACCCCGAATACCAGTAAGGACAGATTACCCTTCAGAGCCTCTACGGAATACTTCACAATGATCACGGGCTGTTCTACTTTGCTATGCACTTAAGGTGAAGACTTCCAACAATGTCAGTCATCTGTTGTAGTTTAAAGAATTGAACAGATGTAAATGAACCCAAATCTAAGAAATAAAGCCAAACATGGATGTTAAACTAATATTTCTAATAAAGTTTTGCTGAATTATACATGTGCAAATAAAAAGCTTCATATTCTTTGACGGTATAAGTGTAAGTGTGAAAATTTCTAAAACATCTGGAGTTGCTGAGTATTTACAGCCTGAACTATTTTTCCAGAAGATTATTCAACTTCAGGAAATTAACAGATAAAATCAAGACTCACTAACAGCATATAAGAAAGAGTAGAAGGAAAGCACCTTTTCTGCTTCTTACAAAAATACTGGTAAGGAGGATTCTGACAATGTATAAGATGTCACCATTCTGAGCATTTCCTCTGTCCACCCTGTCTCACCCTGACCCTCATCCGAGGGTCACTGAATCCCTCTTCCAATTACACCCATGGATTGTATGTTCTTTTATATTAGCTGGACCTATACAATCATCCTTGATGTGGAACCTTTTTCTTTTTTCATTTCTTCTGTATCCTTTGATGTTCTTACCCCAGTAGTAACTATAAGGTAGATGACTAAACAAATTACTGGTTTGGTAGATTAAAAGCAATATTTTAACACTAAAAAGACTGACTTCATATCAAATATAAATTTAAAGTCAAAAGGAAACTTTCAGAATTCTTGGAATTGAAGCTACACCATAGAACTATTTTTAATAAATGATTGCAGCCACTTATACTAAACAAGAGATACTGAGCCAAGAAAGAAGAACCATTTAAAAAAATCATCATATTGCATTCATAATTCTCAAGGCAGTTAAGTGCATACATTTTGTGCAAGTTTAGAGTCTGTTGCTATGGTAATTGTAAATGTGAATTTCCATGGAGAAATGCCAGGAAGGTTTAAATGTTGCTATGTATCTATTTTATAACATCAAATGAAATTTCTTATACCACAATTTTATTGTATTCCCAGATATAGTAGTGTTAAACTGATGATGTGTGTAAATTAAACCCTAATAAAAATTATTTTAACTGGTTGTAAAAGTTGCCTAACAATTATAATAATCAGTATCTGGAACTAACCACATCAAAGAGTTTCTGCAGGGGCTAGGGATTTAGCTCAGTGGCAAAGCAACTGCCTGGCAAGTGCAAGGTTGTGAGTTCGATTCTTGGAACCAGAAGAAAAACAAAACAAAACAAAAAAACTTTGGGGCTGGGGATTTAGCTCAGCAGCAAAGCGCCTGCCTGGCAAGCGCAAGGTCGTGAGTTCGGTTCCTGGTACCAGAGAAAAATCAAAAAAAAAAGAGTTTCCACAAAGATCAACCTAATGATTCCCAGCATTCTTCTGACCTTCACGCTAACTTCATTTCTCCTAATCTTTATAATAAATAGTCTGGTGGAATTTAATTCTGTTCAGTGTAGTAATTTCTCCCAATCTGCCATTGATCTGATGGAAATTGCCTGAAGACTGAATTTTACATCTATTTCAGTTTTTGGCAACTTGGAGAATTTTGGTCTAGGATGGGTGAATTCCGTGATTTCAGTCGTCTCATACTAAAACCAGTTTGGATGAGAAAGAAGTATACATATGTGGCCTTGTTCAGTGTTATACACGATATTTGGTATGGGCCTTAATAAATGAATGCACACACACACACACACACACACACACAACACACACACACAAACTCACACACACACAAAATAAAAATTTTGATTGATCCATTAATGAAAGTTGTGCACAGTAGGATTAAGAAGGAAAAGCAAAAGTAAACCTGGGCCTTGATTGCTTTCTGTGAGCAAGGAGGTATTAAAACAAGGTAGGAGACAGCGCTGGGCAGCTGAGAATTAGTAATTTTCAAGGGCTGAGTTTGCAAGGCTGTTAAATATTTGTAAGTTGGACAAATATAATCAAGAAATGAATGAAAAAAATATAAATTTCCCCAGGGCAAGAAAAATTTATAGGTACCACTAAAACTTTCTGTGGGGGTTTTTTTGAAAAGTTTCTCCAAGCAAGCAGTAAGTAGAAGATAATAGATACTAGGTAAAATGTTCTTGCTTTAATAGAAGATGGCTATTTTTCATTTCTATTGAAGGAAGAAATATTATTGAGAACCCATTACATCACTTAAGCCAGCTATCATTTTCCACAGAGTCCATAATTCAGTCAAATTCAGTTTTCTATCAGGAAGGACTTTAGAAATATGCTTACATGGCAATAGAGGAATGAATGAATGCTTACTTTACATCCTACTGGCTTTTACAAACCTAAAATATTTATTTAACTACTTACAGTCCTAATTTCTATGAAAACAGGTTGAGAATCAGCTGTCCAATTATGCAAGGCCAATTGTGTCACACCAGCTTGCTACCATTATGGTTTCACTTCAAATTATATTCTTTTCTTCACTTTCCCCGATTCTCCTCCTCTTTGTCATCTGCTAAAATCTTGCCAATATGTCAAGGCACAAGTTAAACATTATGTGCTCCTCAAGACACTTTCTAGCCTAAAGACTCAGATTTTCTGCTATGTACTGTCTTTGTTATCTTCCTAATTATAACTCTATCATGTCACTAATCACAGTCTCTGGTTTATTTTTTCTCTATCTCTTTTCTCACTCAGTTCATGATCTCTTTTATGTCAGATGCCAACTCTTTCTCAGAACCTGAGTGCAGCAGAAACAATAAATCTCGAATGAGGAAGTGACTGAGTGAGTGATCAGAAGGTATGTTGGATGAAAATGCCCTCCTTATAATAGAAGCCAACCCAGCCTCACAGTACCAGGACAACAACAATGGAAGAAAGGAAAGTGAATGAAAACTAACACGTTCAAAAACAAGAATCTTAGGCAAGAAGTTCTGGCCTTGTGCACATGAACTTAAACTTTCTTATTTTAGCTTCATATTTACTCACAACTGTACAAAGATTTTCTCAATCTTCCTTGCCTTATATCTTTTTAAGGATATGTTCCTATATAATCAAGGTAATTTTGACAAAATTTTCCCAAAATGTGAATACCACATACCAGTTCCACTTGATATGCTGGGAGCCTCACTTTACTAACCAGTCGCCTAAGATGGGGGAAATTTGTGCAACTCTATAGTTTAGTCCCAGAAGACCAGCTCTCTATTTCAGGCCAAAACTATCCTTTGAGAGAAAAATGTGCTTTCTAAACTGATGTTTGTGAGTATGTTTTTGAACTATAAGATCAGGCTTCAAAAATATATCCCTGTGTTCTTTTCTTGCTGTGTTTATTCTGTTTGTTCAAGCCAAGAGCGAGGACATAAAAGGATTCTTTCTCAAGAGACTGCATATTAGAACGGCACGCATCTGAGTGCACAGAACGTTCAGACTGCCAAGAACAGAATCAAATACCTGAATATATAGTTAGATTTCTTGGTTAATAACATTTTACAGTTTCCTGCCTGCCCTTTCACAATAGGCCTACTTCCCCAAACAGAGCAAAGTAACTATTAGAAATGCTGTTAGGATAATGGGGGATGTAGCAGGGTACAGTGCCAGCTGGCCTCCATGCTGAGAACTGCATTTATAGACAGACAGTGGAGGCTGCCTCCTTTGGTCCTATAAGACATTTTTATTCAGACAAATTGCCAGAGAAAGATGGGATGAGAAAAACCTAGATCTAAGGTCTATGAATTTATAGACCCCTGGTGAATGGAGGGCCGGGAAGCAAGAATGGGTTGGTGAAGCTTCTAGAAAACAAATACCTAAGTCTAAATCTGAATTTACTGTAATTTTCTGTAAACGAAAATCATTTTTGGAAGAAAAAAGAAACAAATTTCTAAAAGCTACTGATCTTCCAAATAAAGGATACAAAATCAGGATAGGGGTAGAAGAAAATATGCTTGACAATCAGCCATTACTTTAAGCCAAAGGAATTTATATGACGTCCAGAGACCCTGCAGATCCACATTCAATACGATTTTTAATGATATGAAGACATGAAGACATTTTCCTTTGCACCCTCATTTTAATCAAAAGTAAAAAGCGAGGTTTTTAGCCACTCAAAAGCTATGTGAGGTGTGATAGCAAAAGAGACTGAGTGTAGAAGACATGCTAATTTAAACTGTCTTGCATTAGGTCAGACATTAAAGAGATGGGATATATATATATATACACACACACATATATATGTGTGTGTGTGTGTTCATGAACTTAAATTGTTCTATGATTTTAAAAAGATGGCCACATTAGTGTTTATTTTAGGAAAGATCCCCGTGGTCATATTTGTCAGAATTTGCAAATACAATCAAAATTTTGCAAACTCTTTTGCAAACTACACTGTTTGCAAAAAAAGCTTTTGTAACTCAAGGTAATACTGCATATTATTTCTTTGCTTTATAAAGTAAATTAGGATAATTATATTCATAAAATATTTTATTTAACATGTAATTATAGTATCATATCTCCATGGATAAGTATATATTTCAAAAGTCTCTGCTTCAATTCTTACTGTGACAATACTGGTACATACTAGCTATGGTGAGCCTGTTAGAGATGCGTGCCTAAACTGCAACCCAAAACCCACTCATTTACTGCTGAGTGCCAATGCTGAAATTAAACCTGAATCCTGAGATATTAATTTAGAAAAAAAATTCATACATTAGCATATCTTGTCTGAAATGATAAACAAATAAAACACATGGCATAGGCTCACTACCACTGGTATATACCATAGTCATAATCAATAGTTTGGAGAATCAATCATTTTTAGAATGCAAAATTGTCCCAAGAGCAAAAGTGGTAGCACCATGAAGTTATCCAGTCTTGTCTACCCTAGTAAATCTGTATTATTCTTCAGGTTAACAATCTGCGCGTTATGTTCCACTGTACTTCTGCACTTTTTCCACTATTTCTCTTCTATTTCTAAAGTCTGTACATTCTAGCAACATGAGATATATCCCTGAACTACTTACTATTTCTCATCTCTACTCAACTGGAATAAGTTTTAAAATATTATTCTTTAGGTTTTTGTTTTGTTTGTTTGTTTGTTTTTTCCGGTACTGGGAACTGAACTCACAACCTTGCACTTGCCAGGCAGGCGCTGTGCCGCTGAGCTAAATCTCCAGCCCCTTAAAATACTATTCTTTGAAATGACAACTGCCCCACAATGACCTCCTGGCTTCCTTTCACTGTTCCCCCTTCCAAACCATTCTTCAGGTCTATTTTTTTTTTTTTTTTTTTTTTTTTTACCATTCTTCTATTCTGCTAAAGAAACTTTATTGAGTAGATCCTATGGCCTCAGTTCCCAGGTCTGAGGAATGTGTCATGGATGTGTCAGTGTTTGAGACTTGAAAATTAATCATCAGTGTTAAAAGGGAAAAATAATCCTCAAAATGAAAGAATACTTGAAAATCTACAGCCATCATAGCAACTAATTCAATTTAATTAGTTATAGAAAAGCTGTACAGTATTTAACTAGGGATCTGGATGGGTTAATATTCACAATAAAAGTGTGCTATGAAATCTTGAGTATGGGTTTATTTCATGCCCATGTCCCAGGCTTCATCTCACACACTTTCCCACCCATCTGCGTTAATGGGGCAGTTGCTCTGAGAGAGTGAGAAGTCCCTTCCCATCTCTGATTCACTTTTGATTCCAAGCGTCTGAAGGAGTCTCCAAACTCTTCTCAATGCACATTCTTTGCAAATTTTTGGTCTCAAGAAAGTATTCCTTGTACTTTCCCTTCCCCTGCATTTCCCTCTCCTCCCCTCCCCTCCCCACCCTTCCCCACCCTTCCCTGCTCCTATGTGTTTTTTCCAATGAAATCTCTTCTTGATTATTCTCTAAAGAAATTCTTCCTTAAATTATTCCATGACCTTAAAAAGTTTACTCTTTCATAGCACTACTTATCAGTCTTTTAATTACCATTTCATCACCATTTCTTATAATTGTCTATATCCCCAGTAAAACATAAGGCATCTAGAGCAGGAAACAGGGATGGCTTCTAGGGCGCGCCCGTGGAGGCAAGGGGGACCAGGGGGTAGAGATGCCCAGTACGAGCTCCTGACTGGCCACAGAACACTGGCTCCCCCGTAACTGTTGTGCTACCTTAGTAGCCAAGGATTCTGGGCCTCAGAATTTTTCAGCTGTAAACAGGGTAAGTATATTAGTAACTTTATACTCAGACAATGACATTTCGTGGACAAAATTGTGAATTTCTATCTTTAGGAAGCTTATGTTTAGTTACAAAAGTAAACACTCAATAAGGAAACAATATAATATATGAGACTGGTAATAAAAGCAAGACATCTAAGATGTCCTAAATTTAATTCTAAAGGCTGGAGACTAGGGGGGAAGACACAAAGGAAAGTACTGTTAACCCCTGCCAAGGAAACCAGCAGAAAGAGTTTTTCATGCAACCTTGACTTAAATTCCATCATAGCCATCACCAGGTCCATCGAACCCTGTAGAAATACAAACTTTCTAGATTATTAATTTCAGTCAATCCAGAAACAACAATTGCCTCTTACGCACTGCCTTCTAGCCAAAGCTTTTTCAATTTGCTTAATCCTGCCCGTTCTACCTACAGCCTGTGCATATTACAATGTTTTCCTTTTGCAGAGTTTGTAAATGCTCTTAGTTCTGGCGCAGTGGACATTTTCTGACTGCTTTCTAGCCTTGCTGCTGGTGTGTCCTAGGACTGTTCCCAGGACCTGGTCCTTTCTGTTTTTGGCTACCATCAGTAATGGCTCAATAAAGCTCTATTTCAGAGGTGCCTCTGTCTGGACAGTTGAGGTTAACAGTGGCATTTACAATAGGACAAACAAAGCAGAAAGTAAGGATAAGAAAAGCTGGGGTGGGTGGACTGGAAATTGTAATTTTAAATAGGGCATTCAGAGAAGGCAAAAGATAAATTAAGCAACAAGTGGTTAGATTTATTGAGTATTTAGAGTCTCAGGGATCAAATAAGAATGAACAAGGACTTAGAGGAAAGAGGATTCAATAAGAGTGCATATTTGGTTTGCACTGTTTGGTCAAGTATAGGCAAGGACTAGCCATTCAATAAACAGTAGCTATTATTTTTGGTCAGTCCATTAACTGAAAAAGAATAAAGGATGCCATGCGTGTTGCGTCAGACCTGACGAGAACCTCTTCCTCATTTGGATAATCTTTTAAAATGGTTTTGGGGTAGGAGGGCTTTCTACTCAGGCTGTTCTAGAACTTCATGCTTGTAAGTGCTCCTACGAGGACATACCATGAAAACAAGCTGGCTAAGGTCATGGAGTTCTCTAGTTTCCTGGGAAGAAAATGGGGTAACTCTGACCTACTATCTGTCAATGAGAAAAAGCCTTAAGGTTGGTCTGAGAAGGACTGAATGGCTGCCTTGTTTCCTGAGTTAACAAATTAAGAAACCACCTATAGTAACAATGGCTGTATATTTTGAAAAATGTATCACTATTCCTTGCTGTAACTCTGAGATAAACACGATTATTACCTCTTTTTTTCACAGCAGGAAACTGGGGATGAGTTAAGATCTAAAAATTTTAAATTTTTAAATCCCAAAAATTTAAGAGCACAACATTAGGTAGTTGATGAGGTCTCTGCTATTACGAACACTGGGCTACAAAGCTTCTCCATTATTTCACGTTCCTGGAAACTCATTAAGGATAAGAAAGACATACATTACTAATGCAGCTGCTGGAGAGGAATGCAGATTACCTTGCATTCTCTACCACCAACCCCTACTCGCTACTGGATATTTCCAAGTGAATTTCAAAGGATGTGTCAAGTGTATAAAAGTGGATTCTCTAAAGGGCCCACAAAGTTCCCTGACGATTCCAGCCAACTTCTACAGCACGCCAAGGATGGTAACCGGTAGAAAGAGAAGGAATGATTTTCTTTAGAACAATGACCAGCCCTTACATCCGCGGCTCACCCGTCCCCCTCCTTCCAAATTATCCAAATGTTTCTATACTTATTTGTGGATCCCTCAGTCAGGAAGCATCATCTGTGAGGCTCGGCAAGCAGTCCTGTGCATCCCTGTACCCTCCATACAATACCAAAACCGTATCTCGGAAGGTATTTCACTTATGTTTACAGTGTTACTCTGAGATAGGGAATAAACATGAAGAGTCTTTTATTGACTCTTGTCTGGGTTTGGATTTATTGTAGAAATGTAACAACTAGAGGACCTAAATTAATATTTTTTATGCTCTTTATGACATATAATGGCTTTAAAATAAGAAACATGTATTGAAAGGAACAGTTAATGCCTAATTTTCTTTTCCTTGACCACTTTTGCATGCTTTTATCTGGTAATCGGAACAACTAATTTGAAGACAGTTATATAACTGCACCATTTTGTTCAGTGAATCTCTGCATCATTTCTAAATTTTTTATTACTTGTTACTGCCTTTAACTGTTTGGTCAATCTTGCATTCTTACATCTGGTAATCTGAGCAACTTTGGTGAAGACAGCAATACGTACTATAACAACCATTGTTAATTCCTGTCATCTTGTTTTGAAACCATGTACTGTTTTTGTTGTTTTGTGTTGTTTTGTTTTTGCTTTCTTGTTGTTATTTTGTTATTATTTTTTCCCTTTAAAATAAAAAAATAAAAAATAGGGAAAAAAGTAAAATACACTAAAATAAGAAACATGATAGTTTCTGGAATGAAACTGTGCTAGGGCCACTCATGAGAGCAGTGAGACGAATTCTGATTCAGGCTATTGCACTGGATCTTCTCTAAATCCTGTGAATATCTTTAGAAATTAAATAAATGCAGCACAATAAAATAAGAAAAAATAAATTTTTCACAAGCATTCCAAGCTTAGGAAATAATATTAGGATGGATTTTAGGAAACAGTCAATATTTTATTGCCTATAAAAAATGGCAATCATATAGCTCAACCTAAGAGTTGAGCTATATGATTTAAAGTGCTTTATTTCCTATTATTCTGATCTCGTCTGTATGGGTTTCTATATATTTTTTCTATATATTTTTTCTATATATTTTTCAAACTCATTCATTTTCCTTTTTTTACTGTTCTTGGGCAGAAAATTTAATGATGGCCTGACCCCCTAGGTCACCAAAATAGGTAAAAACATCAGGCTTAATAATGGAAAAGAGATACATAAAATGAAAAGAGATGGTGGGAAAAAAGAACTAACAGGAGCATGAGATATATAAACTTAGAGGTATTGAAAAGTCTCACGGAGCCAAAGGGAAACAGGCAATTACAAAGAAAGATTCCTGTGAAAAAAAGGGGGCAGAGGGACGGAATACATGGGTCTTTGCTCTGGAAAAATTCTCTGTTTATGCCGAACTGTAAACAGTTGAAAGCTGTCAGTAAATGGTGCTGTTTTTACATGTTAGTTTAGATGCCTCTTGTTGTCATTGTATTTAACCTACTAAAAGAGGATGTATTTTTTGCCTGTGTTCTATTTCCTTTTGTTTTTCTGGGTTTAATACATAAAGGGAGGCAGACAGTAGTAAAATCAGAGCGATCTAGGTTCAAATTAATTTGCTCTACATCAGTACTGACTAGGGTACCTTATTCTGAGTGTTAGTTTGCTCTGTCAAATGGAGGTAAGTATGTTCCTGTTTATATCACGTCTGCTTTGCGATATCAGTAACTGTCATGCCCGTGTAGCCATAAAAACATCTTCAATTTAAAATAAATTGCTTCTGCCTAAGGAGAAGGAAGAAAATAATGTAACGTGAGAATGCTGGTGGCATTAGGGTGTTGACTTAGGGATGCTTTTAAAGTTCAGTGTAAAAATTTATATTGCAACAATAATGGAAATGCATTTATAAAAAGGTTTAAATTTAATTTACATATTTAAATTAAATATTCATTGCTGCATATATTTAAAAGTCAAAAAACACCAAACATTTTTGTTGTTATATTTCATCCGGAAGTAATTCATTCTGAAATCACTGTCTGTCTCTAGTAGCTTCTGGGTATGTATTACATCACAGAAGATTAAAGTCTTGACCTCCACTTCTCAATACCAAAACTGCTACGTGGGCAGTGAATATCATTGAGTTTTGTGCATTCTCAGAACGAACTAAAGCACACTCTTGACATTTGAGATTCAACACTCACAGCCTGCATTTTAGGGGTGACCCTAACTTCCAAGATATGTATAATAGACAGTTCGTAATTTTACAAAAAAGTGGATTATTTGTAGAACCATTTCAAGGCTGGCGTGAAAAGTGAATCACTGAATTTCTATAAGACAGTATCCAGCACAGGGTCTAGAAGACACATCTCAAAACAGTTTTACTGCCTTCTCTTCATTACCATTTACTCATTTCATGGAGAAAGTCATATGCTAGCTAGATGTTCATGAGTCTGAGGACTGACAAGTTCCAGAGAAGAATCATTCACAAATGCTGTAGTCTGACTGTCCCTTTAAAAGTTATACCTGAAATCTCTTGTCTTGAAAAAGTCAGACAAATGCATCCAACTTCTGTAATGTTCTTTCAAGCCACAAAACGTAATCACTAAAGGCAGGGGAGAGCGTTCTTACAATCAAGAAAAAAAATGTGCAGCACAGTGGGATGTGTCTGGATGCTGCTGAATTGGGGCTGAAGAACGCCAACCAGCATACCTTGCTGAACATTTCTGGCACGAAAAGTTTCGTTTTTTCCTGATAAAATCTCTGAGTGCTGTGAAAGCAATGAAACAATATATACTCACCATCCAGATTTCCTTTGGGATGAAAACAGAAATAAAGTAAGAATTGCTTTTTATTAAATTTTCTTATTAGGTCTCATGAAAATTAATTACTCCTTGAGAAGACTTGATGCAAAACACATATGTTTCCTATTTCTCACATAGCACCTTTCCAAAAATTAATTATAGCCAATAGTTTCAATTTAAAAAGGAATAATTAAAAGAAGTGTGGGGGAATGAAAAGGTAATGATACCATTTTTAAATTAATTGAAGCATTTAAAATTAAGGGGTATTGCTTAGAGTTTAATTTCTGTTAAAATTAAATAGCTTATATACATGAATATTCAATATTTATATTAAATCTGATTTTGAATGCTATAGTCTGAGAAATAAGTTTAATTGGTCATTTCTCTTAGTTCTTTAGAAGAATCTTTCAATTGTATAATTTGTAAAATCAAGTGAAAAATTTTAGGTAAGGAATTTTTAAAAATTGATAACAATGAGCAGAAATACAGCCATCTGTTAAGTTTTGTCTATGTGAGGGTTCTTACTAAGGTCGTAAACAAGGTATTCTCTAGTTACTAAAGTCATTTGGTGCTCTAATTACATTAATGCACTGGAAGTATGGAATCCTTCTAATGACTTTTAGGGTTATAATGACAAAGTTCTGGAAGATGATACAATATCAGACACATATGTTCACACAGGTGAGGGTGCAGAAACACACACTCCCATCAGAAATAACGACCCAGCGTTGGGTCCTGAGTCTAATTCTACCCATCACCAGCCACAGTCAGATTCTCACTGTGCATTTACCTTCCTCATTCCAGTACTGATGCCTGAGAAGATAAACATGTAGGGATAAGCAACATTTCCCTGTTTGTTTAAGTAAATTTAAGTGTCAAGTGAAGGTATGAGTCAGCTTTTCCTTGTAATCAATATGCCTTTTCTTTTGCACTTGAAAACCTCTTCAAACTGCATTGATATGAGTTTACCCTGTTTCATCCCACTACTCCCAAAATGGGTGGGACAGAACTACTGGAGATCAAGCACAGAATAATTTACTTAAAATGCTTTTTGCCATTAACCTAGTTCTGTGCTAGACCAGTCACTTTTAAAAGTTCTGATTTGTTGCCTTTCTAGAAGTTTTTCCCTCCAGAATGACAGAAATATATTAGGTAGAGGTGGAGAATCACTGAAAAATGACAAACTCACCTACGAGATAACACTGCAGCTAAAGAAATAAACAAACAAATTAGAGCTTGGTAAATTCAACCCTAAATACTGGCAAGATTAACGTCCCACTCAAAATGCAAATTAAGACAACCTGTTATCCCATCTTACTTCAGGAAACATGGCCATCATCAAGAAATCAAATACTAACAAATGCTGGAGAGGTGGTGGGAAAAAAGGAACACTTCTACATTGTTCGGGGGAGTGTGAGCTGCGACGTCCACTTTGGAAATCAGCATGGACATTCCACAGAAACTAAAACTAGAAATTCTATTAGTCCCTGCTCTTTCCCTTCTAAATATCTTCACAAAAGACTTAAAAGACATCATATTACAGTGATACAGGCATACTTATTTATAAAGCCATAACTCATAACAGCCAAATCTTGGAAGCAGCTTATATATCCATCACAAATGGATAAAGAACATATGGTATTTATACATACTGGAGTAATGCACTGCCATAAAAAGATAAACTTGAGACATTTGTAGGAAAATGAAAGCATATTGAGTCCATAATATTAAGTGAAATAAATCAGACATACAAGCTTAACTATTGCATATTTCTCTTATATGAGAATTGCAAAATATAAAGAACAAAATAAAAGGTAGATAATAATAAGTAGGGCCATAGATATTTGCAAAAAAGAAGGGGGCCAAGATATAGAGGAAATGGGTAGGTATGGGGAAGAGGATGAGATAAAAAAAATTATCTAATTATGTGCATGTACCAATTCTCCACAAAGTACAATCATTGTGTGCTATAACCATGTGTCAATAAAAATAAAAACGAGAAAGATTAACATCCCATTCAAGAATATGAAAAAGAAAACATGAAAAACTTCCAGTTTATATGCTGCCGTTTTATGGCAGAGAAAAGGAACGGCGCCGTACTCCTGTGATGGGTCCTAAAGGTTTTTCAAACAATGAGCCTTATGTGACTACTTGTATGTCAGCAGCCTCAGCAAATACGGGCCTAAGCTGATGAGAATGGGACGAAGTACACTTCTCTCCCTAGGAGGGGGCAAGAAATGGGAAATAATGATGCAGATCACTACAGGCTTGCTCTCTGTGCCTCACTGCGCACAAACATTGCTGAGCATCAGGAATCTAGTCCTAGGCTTACAGGTCTCGGTAGTTGATAAAGAAATATGCCATCATTGTCAATAGAAGCCAGCACAGCTTAAGAATAAACACCTGAAGTTGGTGCAGACTTGTCTTTCAACGAATATGTGTTGATGACCCATTTTCTCCATTTAGTCAAACTTCTAGGTCAGATTCTTTACAGCAATCACAGAGTTTAATTTATAGAACATCATTTGATCTCAGCTGCGTGTGCGACTCATGGGCGGTTCTGTCAGTTCTCGTCCATCAGCTGTGATGATGTCTTTCCTTTCTTCCCATGCTCCTCATCCCTATGGGACATACCCGAGCCAACAGCACTGTTAGACGTGATTTTCTGCTTTGGAAGGAACTCCCCAGTGTCACATGTCAAGACCAGAAAATTAAATTAAATGAACATGGGCCCACTGTGCATTATAGCTCATCCTTTCCGCATGAAAATTTAATAAATGAGTATTTACACATCCAGATACAGTTATTTGCCTAAAATTGTATATATTCATTTTATATTATGTGGAGTTTAAGTGTAAAGTTTCAGATCCTATAACTGTGAACCTGAAGTGAAGTGGAAAATGTCACAGCTCTATAACCATTTCAGTTCTTCTGCCCAGTCATCGCCTAAACGAAATGGCTCTCCCCAAGAAGGCTCTCTGTTCTGCTGTGTTTTTTTAAATTCTAGGTTGTATCAAATCAACGTGCTAAGGAGGAGTTCCACTTTCCTTCAAGTCTCACATGCTGACGTGACAGTGAGAGCATCAGAGGCTGTGGGAGGATATCTTACCTGAACGGGATGAAAAGAGATTGACGTATGGAAAGATACTTAGCTTGTTATTATCTAAAGTTGGTTGTACTGATGGTGGTACAATTCTCTCAGTGAACAAAGAAACACTGAATTGTACAATTTCAATGAATGAAATGCCTGACATATGTATATCCCAGTAATGTTGTTAAAATATACAGCATATGTAAAGAGACTCAAAACTGCTCCTCTAACCGGTATTATTTGCATTGATTGTATATAGATTTCACCTTATAAACATCTCTGGAATGCGAGTTATCGCCTTTACCTGGGTTTCATTTTAAAGATGATTTTGAAATCCCCACCTTCTCTTCCCTCTTCCTGTGGCATGCGTGTTTTTGCCCTGTTCTATCCCAGGTTGTATTTTGAAGTTCTAATCCCCAATGTAATCACAGCAAGAGATTGTTTCTTTGGGAGCCAATTGGATCACCTAATAGGAAATCTGAATTATGATATAGAGAGACCAAATGAAATTTTCTTCACATAAAATTAATCTGTTTAATTCTTTCTCTTGTTCTGAGAACACGACAGAAAACACAGAGGCCTTGGAAGGGAGGTGGTTTCCACTTTCACACTAAAGTTTTATGCTTAGCTCTTTTTCTACTACTGCCAGTAGATAAACTTGGTCAAAAGCATCTTGCAGCCATTGTATTTTGAAAAGTCATCCTTTTAAAAACACAAACCCACTGAAACTCCTCTCCTTGATGGTTGAATAGTTTTCGTGTAAAAGTGCATCAATTTGGGATCAATCAGAAATAAACTTTACCTAGCAAACTGTACATACCAAAATACCTTAGTGAATTAGTCCCTGGTGTAAGCTTGTGTCTGAAGTGTGATATCACCGAGAAGCAGGCTGCCGCTGTGTGTCCCACACAGGCCCACAGTAGTACCTCCCATTTTATCTAGAATGTCGTCTATTCCACATTCCCACTGCATTTCAAACTCAGACCTACTTTACACGAGGAAGCTTTTCTGATCTTTAAAATGTACCAGAGACTTCGCAAGCCTTGATCCAATAGCGTCACACTGCCTTGACACAGATGCCCACGTATGGCATAGTGCACAATTAAAAGAGGAAGCTGAATTTTTACCTACAGTGCTAAAGGTTGACTCTATTTTTTTGAGAAGCCAGAATGCATTCACTTGCTAAGCCCCAAATTCTCGAAGGTCTCTTCCACAGAACTGTAGTCCTTTACGCTGGTTCTTTCTGGGCTTTCCCACAGAACTCCAGTTCCCAGCTCTGCAACCTTCTCCCCTCTTCTGTTACATTCTCCTCTAACCTCCTATTCCTTCTTCCACCCCATCCTTCACCTCCCACTTCCATCGCCTGCCTTCCAAGAAATCTGCCTGAGCTATGTATCGTCACGGCTGGATTAGGCCTGCCTCCTTTGCGCTCCCAGAGCACCGCACACTCCCTTTTGCTATAGAATTGTGCAAAGCAAACGTTCACAAACATTAAATTCGGCAGAGTTAATCTGAGCAAAGCAAGAGGCGTGCACTGAGCAGCAGAGAGAAGCAGGTGAGGTTTGGCGCACGCTGTCCTGCCACACAAAAAATAGTGTTTATGCAAGGAGGAAAAAGGAAATGAGTGATTTAAGAAACGGGTTGTTTAAATACATGCCTCTGCCTGTATGCACAGGGTCTGACCATTTGGCGGCCTGGGATTGGCTGAGCTTTGCCCTCTTTGAGTGCCTGAGGCTCAGCTTTTGGTATAAGAATATACTCTAGCGTGGCTGCACTTTGTTTACTCAATTAGCTTGCAGCTCACCTCATACGGATTCCATGTATAGCCAGCTTTTTTCCTCCTCCTTTTTTTATTACTATATATTTGTGACACACAATAGATACATTCATTTAGGGGAATTGGTACGTACACATAGCACATCTTGGTCCTTTTTCCTTCCCTTTCCCTTCCATACTTTGCTTTCTCCTCCCAATCCCAGATCCAAGTACAGAGGGAGTTTTTGGCCATTTTAATAGTACTCATCGCAGTGTTCTGCAACTTACAATTCTAATTATATATTCTGTCTGTTCCACCACTCAAAACATAACATATTGCCAGGCACATGGACCGAGTTTGGCAAAGCCCTACTGAGTGAATACAGGAGTACTTACAAGATCTACAGTTCCCTTTTCAAACAGATCCTTCTATAAAAGGTTTATATATTTCATTAAGTGGGTTTTTAAAATTTTACATTCAGTTGCTTCTAATAATTAGGAAGAATATACAAGGCACTCTTCCAGCCATTTCAAGATAGTGATAAATGAGCGAGAAGAATATAACATCAGTAATTTTTAAAAGTAGAGTCTCACCTGCGAATGATAAAATATAGAAATTCTGTTGTTACAGTAACAAAGGCCCTGCTACCGATAATGTTTAGGTGGCAAGGCATAGCTCCATAGAGTGGGGACTGAAAAATGTATTTCCTGATTAACTTAGGAACCTGGTATCTGTGATAGTCTTTATGTTTCTTCTGGGTAAATATACTGGTTATTCAGCAATCTCTTCTGGAATCCTCTCTACTGGCCACGTACCCTCTAAGTGGGACTGTCCTATGCAACTCTTTGCATCCAGTGAATTGGGGACAAAATTGACATCCCTGGAGAATTTCATTGCTAGTTTGGAAACCTGTTATTGTATCTTACCGCAGCAGTCCCCAGCCTCTGTGGCATCAGGAACTGTATCAGGAAAGACAAGTTTTCAGTGGAACAAGGAAGGGGTGTGGTTTGGGGATGATTCCAGTGCCTGACAGTTACGATGCATTTTATTTCTATTATTCCCTTACAACATAAGAAATAATTACGCAACTCACCATTGTGTAGAACCAGTGGAAACCCTGAGCTTGTTTTCCTGCAACTAGACGGTCCCATCTGGGGGTGATGAAGACAAAGTGCGTTGCTTACATACAATCTGCTCTGTGATCTCATATGGCTGCTGTCACTGAAAAAGCCATTCTTCATAAAGATAGAACCGTGGAAACGGCAGCAGGCTTTTCAGTGCTTTTGTAGCAACCTCAGCATATTCCTCCTGGACTTTGATGCAGAACCTATGAAGGGCTGAAGTGATCTCAAACATACTTTTAAGGCCACCGTCATGTTCAATCTCAAGCAGCTGATCCTCCTCTACCCGAGGAAAATTGATTCACCTGGCTCATTCACAAATGAGTTGTGGATCACTCCTCCCCATCTTGGTGGTCCTTTGTAATTGGAAATTAACGTTCACAGTCCTTTCATAGTTAACACAGGTGGTCATGGAGCAGCTGGCCCTGGTTCAGTCTCTTTCAAAATTTCTGCTAAATTTTACATCTTGTCAAAAATCCCATTGCTCACTTAACACTTCCATAATTCCAGTTTGGTTTCGAATGCAGCCCCGTTTTCTGATGAGTTGAACACATTTGTTCTCGCCTGAATGACAGGCTCAATTCATTAAACAGGTTGACTATGTCACACAGGTAAGCTAATTTTGAAACCATTCTATGTCACATAATGTGCTGACAGCACTTTTTCTGAAATTTTTGGTGGTGGTTCTCATAATTCAAAAACCCCGGCCAGTGAGCTACCTTTAAAAAGCCATCTCATGACATAAAAAAGAGAAGACATATATGCTCAGTGTCCATCTCCTTGCAGAACACCACGGACAGATGTGAATTAAGGGCATGTACTTTAAATTGATCATTATAACCACATACTCAGAAATGTTCGTAAGACATTTCTCAGATGATCAGCATTTTTCTACAGATGACAGAATGCATAGACTTACATTCAGAAGGGACTTCTTTCACCAAATACTGAAACCGGAAACCTTGTCCCATCGCAGCAGGCGTTCCGCCATGCGTATCCCAACACAAAACGACCAATTCCGATTTCTTGATACATAATCACTTAAAGACTTGAACGTCTCTGCAGGTGTGATGTGGTTGGTAACAAAAGTGTACATGACATACCCTCAGGCATACACTTCCCAAAATATGTCACACAAAAGCAAGCATTATGCCTTGTTATCAACATTTGTAGGCTTCTCAACCTGGATTTCACACCTCATGACTCACTGAACCCCTCTCACGACTGTGCCTCAATATTTTGTTACAGTATTTCATCAGTTCAAGTAGTTTTGGCACTGCCCAAAAAAGGAACATGTGCCACCTTTTGAACTTCAGTCTCTCCCAAAAGTTCAAAGCAAATACCCTTAGAAGCAGACACGATCCACTTTTAATCCAGTAGTAAAGGCCTTCTTAGCTTTAGGAATAGTTAGCTACTAAGAAAGAGGGTCTCAGTGCAGATACATTTGTTGAAGTGCTGGTTTCAATAAGATCTTCTGTTCGCTATATTCACATTTTTTTCTTTTGAAAACCTCCAAAGCCTTGTCTTTCAATGGAGGATGTGTGGTCTCTAGGAGGCAAAGCAGTCCTGAAGGCTTCCTGATGTCCTTGAACAGCTGCTCACCGTTTAGGGTACAAAATGCTCCTGGACAATGTTAATCACCTGTTGCAATGAACCTTTAATTCAAGTAGGACTCTCGGTATTTTATTTCAAATGCAGTTTTCTTTTTATTGCCTGGCTTAGAATCTTCTGCTGTCTTTCGATTTCAAAGAAGCTCTCCAGTGATGTTTTTTTTCACTTTGTTTTATTCATTTCAGCTAGGATGAGCTTGTGAGCTTACCAAAACTGACGGAGGCAGTAAAAAGAGTGGGAAAAAGACCCAAGTATATAAGTGGCAGAAAATAATGGATGGGATACGTGTTGACTCACGTAAGTGTCACAGTCTGACTTAAAGACTGCCACAGATGCAGCTGCATGATTTAGGCTCAACTCACTTCCCACTGTAAGGGCTGCCACTAGACGCAGCTTGTCACTCATGCTAGGCTTCTGATATGAGTCTTCAAGCAATAGATTATGGCCCGTGTGCAGGTATAGCTTCAGTGCCCCAAGCCCTAACATCATCATCATTACTCCATACCCTCCTCAGTTCATCGTGGCGGATTCTCAGGAGGACTGCGTGCTTACATCCCGCATGTGCAGTCCACAGTAGGGTTTGAGCTGCTAAGAGAAGCCGGTGTCCCTGGTGACCAGGCAGGAAGAGAGGGGAAGATGTCCTTGCTCATGCGCTGCCTACCTCCCACTGTGCGGCCTGCTTCCTGAAAGTTCCGGGGTCACCCATCTCACATAGCCTCTATTGTAACCAGAAAATGGAGAGCACACCAACCATTCTCGGGGTCCCAGAGCAGGGTTAATAAGGGACAAGAGCCCTAGCAGCAACCACAACTCTGGG
The DNA here is from genome assembly GCF_000276665.1 of Chinchilla lanigera. Lineage (NCBI taxonomy): Eukaryota > Metazoa > Chordata > Mammalia > Rodentia > Chinchillidae > Chinchilla > Chinchilla lanigera. The sequence continues at coordinate 6,119,427 of NW_004955472.1, read as the reverse complement.
ATACGTAGTTTGAGTGTGAAGTAAACCAATATCGTAGGGTTGCTTGTAACTTTGTCATCACCTAGTGTAGTCTCACTAACAAAATTCTTTTTCGTGAGTTGTTCAGATAGGAACACTGGTGTATCTCTGGTTCTGAGGAGTGGGACCTGGCAATTACAGAAGAAATTATAACCGTCACATCAACTTTCTGCACGTATCAGGCAGCAGAAGTCCTGCATGACAGTCACTCCCCGTAAATGCATATTGTGGCAAATGGCAAGTGTGTGTGTACACATATTCCCCTACATGTCTTCATGAGGTGATCAAGTATTTGGAGAATGCTGCTGCTGAAGTGCCACAGAAGGAAAGGGCAGGCTCCTCATCCACCTCACTCACCACGTTTGGCACTGAGAGATTTCTGGTGCTTCCCATAGTAAAAATGGCGGTTCCACGATTTTAATCCATTCAGGACACTGCGGCAGCCATGACAGCGCAAGTAAACATAGCTATGAGAGAGGGCTTCCAGAGTGCGGCAAAAATGATGGGATGAGTTTAAGTAGTGAGGAGGAGTAGGGAGAAGGCAGTTAATGGCAATGCATCTTCTCCTGTAATAATCTTTTAAAAAGTAATCATTAACCACATTTTTCATCACGTTATATAACTATTTTCCCACCTAAGCCATTACTTTACTGACGCAATAAGGTTCACTAAGGTATCAACCCCACACCCTGCCCCCCGCCCCACCACATCACCACCACCAGCACCAAAACGACCGGAAAAGAAAACGACAAAAAAACCCCAAATCACCAAGAGCTCCAAAATAAAGCCATCTCCTAAGGCAGCTGTGTTAAAAGAGGTCGGAAATAATGAAATGTTAACCTAAGCCTCACTTGGTGCGAGAGTTTTCATACTCTGATAACAAACCATCACATCCATTGACTTAAGGAACGCAAGCTTTTTATTTCTGGAAGTAAAAGTTGACCTGGATCTCACGGAGCTAAAATCAAGGAGCTGACCCGGCCTTGTTTGTTTCTATAGGCCCTAGGAGACCATTCATTCATTCACATTTACGCTTCTAAAGAGTGCTCATATTTCTTAAGTGATAGTCTCTTCCTTTACCCGTAAAGCCAGTAACATTACACAATGTTTCTTCACACTTTCTTCTGTTTTTATGTCCTCTGGTCCCCTCTACTTTCAGAACACCTTGTGACTTTGTGGGGTCTGAGCAGGTAATCCAGGTTTGTCTCCCTATTTCAAGGTGAAGTGATGAGCAACCTTAAACTCATCTGCAGCTTTACTTCTTTTTTGCCTTGTACAGAAGTAACATATTCACAGGATGCAGAGATTAGGACGTAGCCATCTTTGGGGGTGAGAAGCTGTGAATTTGCCTATAACGTGAGTGTAACCTGTGAACCCACAGGAGGGTATGCGCTGTTTCTGAACTTCATGAGCAACATAATACAGTAGCTATTTTTAATATAACTTTACTTACTATAGTCAACATTTCCCTTGAAAAGGGTAATTTGACCCCATTTATAGAATAAGAAACATGTTAAAAACAGCCTACACCATTTCTAGTTTTTAAAACCCCTAGAACACTAAGTTAAAAGAAATTATGGTACTTTTAATTATTTTGATTGAATTAACACTTTAATCAAAAAAAAAGTATGAATAAATATATAATAAAAGGAGGGGTTATTTACATATATTTCTACAAATAAAATTCCATTCATATTTAGCTTCTATCCTGGTACTGTCAAAACACTACCTTGGGGCTGGGGATTTAGCTCAGCGGCAAAGCACCTGCCTGGCAAGCGCAAGGTCATGAGTTTTGTTCCTGGTACCGGAGAAAAAACAAAAACAAAAACAAAAACAAAAACAAAAAAACACTACCTTATTGAAAACAAATTTACAGTAACAACTGACACATTTAGATCCAAGAAAACGTATGTTCTGGACCTGCTAATTTGAGGATAATTTTTCAGCACATGATGGCTTCTATCAGTTTCAGTTGAAGTGAGAGGGATTGTTTCCACATACCATTGCTCTGCTGGTCAGTTGCCCAACACTTCCTTTAAGAATAAACTATAAAAAGTGGAAATCAAAAACAAAATGGTACATTCCACATCTGTTATAATGGCTATCATTAAAGAGATAAGAGGGGCTGGGGATTTAGCTCAGCGGCACAGCGCCTACCTGGCAAGCGCAAGGTGGTGAGTTCAACTCCAGGTACCGGAAAAAAAAAAAAACAAAAAAAACAGATAAGAAACAAATGCCAAAGATTTGGAGAAAAAGGAACTCAGACTGCTGGTAGGAAAGTAAATTGATACATCCATTATGGAGAATGATATGCAGATTCATCAAAATACTAAAAGTTGAACTTCCGTAGGATGTAGTAATTTCTCTACTGGGTATATAACAAAAGGAGATAAAGTATTTATACCCAAAAATTCTTGCACCCTGAAATTTATTTCAGCACTATTTTCACTCACCAAATGATGCATACTGTTCACCAAATCACTGGATCAGTGATGGTGAAACTTTCTGGAGACCAGGTGCCCCAAATGCAACCCAGAACCCACTTCATTATCAAAACCTGCCAACACTGCAGTTAAACCTGATACAGAGGTTTTAGTTTAGAAAAAACAACTTATACACAACACGTTTCATCTTACAAGAAAAACAATAGCATGTTTGATACAGGTTTGCCACCCTTGCACTAAATAAAGAAATGTGGCATATTTTATCACCATGGAATCCTACTCGGCCATAAAAGTAATGAAATCCTGCCATCTGCAGCAACATGGACAGACACGGAGAACATTATGCTGAGTGAAGGAAGCCAGACACAGACAGACACACACCACACTCCTGCACGATTTGTGCAAACCATCGGTCAGCCTCGTGCAGGGACAGAGGACACAGCAGTCACCAGAGTGGAAAGACACAGCAGTCACCAGCACGGAGGAGGGGACAGTCACCAACCAAGAAGCATCTCTAGGGACTGGAAAGGGCGCTGGGAAGGGGTGGCAGAGCCGCGATCAAGGGTGCAAGGGTGGACGGACATGATCGATACATTACTGCATTTAGGTAGACACTGACATGCAGCGATAAAGGGAGCAGGCCGAAGAGAGAGTGAGAACAGACACGACGCAAACCTGGCCTAGGCTGAGCACCGAGTTCTCGGAAAGTAGCCCCAGAGAGACACAGAGGTGAGGCCTGCAGGCTTCCTCGGGGAAACTCAAAGCTGTGCTGTAACTAGCACCGTCTGGCGCCCTAACCCTGAACAATGTAACAAACACACAGAAGAACTGAACACCCTGATCCTTCCTTTTACCCCTTCCGGAAATGGCTTTGATCTTCTGAACCGTGCCATCGCTACGCACCTTGTTTCTCAGTCGGATCAATATAGCTACCAGACTGTACTTGTAATCCTAGAGGCTGAGGAGAGTTTGAGCCAGGTAATCCATGACGTGATTTTGTCATGAAAACACAGTAGACAAAGGCAACCTAAGTCTCAGTGGTAACCCACTTTGGGGGCTCCTCCTGTCTCTTCGGAGCTTTCTTGTAATAAACGTTTCCTGTTTTTAACCTCCTTTGTCCTTGAGTTCATACTTCAGAGCCAGGAGACAGGAACTCAGCGTGTCTAACAGGTTAGAGATTCGTTCCCTGGAACAGTGTGATGGATACACACATGAAGATATCAAAATTAATCAAAATAATAAATGTATTAATAAGAATCTCAAAAAGACAGTCCTCAGCTTACAAGTAAAATTTCTGTTAAGTCTACAGAATAATAGAAAGGTTCGTTTATAAAACACTCTGCAATTAACTAAGCATCTGCACGTTATACGAGTGCTGGTACTACCTGCATATGTGTGATCAGGCCGGAATTGAGTCTCCATTTCTCAGAGGAGAAAGCTGGGACGGACAGACACGAAGGCCTGGTGGAGACCTGGAAGCAGGTTAGCAGCACCACTCCTGAGCACATCTCATTCATACACCTTGTTTCTAACACAAAAATTTCTTTATAAAAAAATGTTCAATTTAAATTTCCATGATGGGTTTCTGCATCTTTGTGCAGTGGGTGGTGCAGAGAGACTCTATGGCCATTAGGGGCCGGGATGAAGACAAATAAAGACACTCCGAAACTGCACTGGGTAACAGTCACACACTTGGACACACTTGTGTCTTATCACACTCAGTTTTACAAGTTTGAGCACATTTCATAGAAGAATCACTCATCCAATATAAAAGTAAATTAAAACCTCATTTCATAGTATATTAAGAAATAAAATAGTTGCCAAATATTACAGATAAAGCTAGAGATTAGGATGCAGTCCATTTTAGTGATCAGGAACACATGCCCCAGACATATCAGTGGTTTACATCAGTGCCTCACAATCTCCCACCTGTATAAACCAAGCCACAGCTTTCTCTATACGAAAGTGAGGAAAGACAAACAAATATCCATGGTGGCATCATAGCGGAGTTGGGAATATTCATTATGAGATAATTTATATAACGTAGTTGTTCTCAGATGAGAGTAATCCCTTCTCCACAACCAAAGGGCGCTTGGCAATGAGGAGACACTTTCTAGTGTCAAAATTTAGAGGAAGCTGCTACTGCCCCTACTTAATAAGAAGAGAGTGGGAAAGCTCATAAATACCTGACAATATCCTAGAGGACAGCCCACCAAAACAAAGAATCATCAGGTCTAAAATATCAATAGTGCAATCTTGAAAACTGATTTAAGTTGGTATCCACATAGTTCTCAGTATTGTTTTCTATTATTAATATTAAGGTTAGGGATCACGCTAATGATTAGGAACTCAAAAGTGGCCAAAGTATGTCTCTGAAGCCTTAAGAAGTCCAGTAGCTATAATTTTTGAGTATAGTGACTATGTTACAGCATGTATTCACAGTGTCGCCACTCACAGAGCACTATGGAGGCATAGTGTTAGCTCTATTTGTGGGAATGAAGGAAGGCTCCGTAGAATAAAAATTCCCCTTGGACCTTTCAATATGACAGACATTTGAAAGTTAGAAATGGAAAGAGGGCTGCTGGTGTGAAGGCATGCAGAAAAGATGCTGAAGTGTTTAAAGTATTCTAATAATAAAAGGTATAACATTTACCAAGATGAAAAAGTCTTCACATTTTGTCCTACTTAAGACACTAAGTTCATCAGTATGAGTAAGAAATATGAGGGGATACGGGTATGACTCTAGTGCCTGAGTGGATTATGAAGGGTGAAGAGAACCTGGAAACTGGGTGAACAGTAAGGAAAACAGGGTGAGAATCTAGATGTAAGGATGTACCACCTCAGAAAATAAAGGTGGACTGGGGAATAAAGGACATAGAAAACTTGAGAGGACGTTCACGGGCAGAATCTGCAGTTCTGGTTATCATCTGAACACTGCGGAAGACCGGAGCTATAAAAACCACTAAGTTATGATACCTTGTTCTGGACAGCCAGCACACACATGTCATCAGCAAATATGAAATAGTGTGAAAGAATATGAAGTGGAAAACCCAGCATTTAGGAACAATGTGCTTATGTTTTAATGTCACTGTCTTGAGGTTCTTTATAAATAAGCTTATAGGTTAAAAATAGTCATTGATAAATACAATTTCAACAGAGCTGCAACATAATTTCCTGATTAAAATAGGTAGGTAGCATCCACTAGCTACAGCATCTAAACATATAAACACGAATAAAGTTATGTCTTTAGCTAGAAGTCCTTAATTTGTAATTCAAGATTTTTAAAATAAAATTTTGTATATGAAAGAACACCACAGATTTTCAGCAATCAAAATCTAAGTAACTGGCAACTTTTCCAACTAGAAACAAGAGTAAATACCAGCACATTCAATCCTAGAACTTCAATTCGGTTGAATACCAAAGAGAACTGCTGGCTGCTAACGCTTGCAAATTCAACATTATGTTCTCTGGCACAAATAACTGAAGAGTCACATAGCTGAGCCAGTAATAGAAAACTGCTTCCCAAATATTAAAAAAAAATTAAATTGCAAACAGAACTTTACTTCCAAATGAATGCAGAGCCAAAGTTAGTGTATATTAAGTAATTCTCTGTTTCAAGCTATAATTATCGATGTAGGCATGAATGATATTAAAATAGGCACTGACTTATGCTCCCGATCGACCGCCCAGTCTCCCGTTCCCTTTGGATGGGTAAACGCCGGCTCGTCACCGGGCGCCCTTCCTTATTACTGCACGTTTTCGGAGGTGGTTTTAAAAATATCTGATTGCCCCGATGCAGTCTCTTTGAGATGATCCAAGTCAGAGAATCTGAAGCAGGAAGTTGCCAACCACACCAAGGAGATGAGAATGAAGGGAGTGCTCTTTCTGTAGGATTTAGAATACGGCGAATGGAGTTTTGGAAACAGCAGCCCTTAAAACGGTGTTGGAATCTGCTGTAATGAAAAGATGCAGAGTAGAGTAATGATTTCCGAAACAAAACCCATCTGCTTTGTAGATTTGCCTTTATCATCAGCGCGGAAGTCAGTCTTTCTGAAATACAGATAACCACTCCACATATTCTACCTTTACGCTGCATGAATGTCGAACAGATAGGTTATATAAGATACACAGATTAATTGCCGTATGCTACCCATTTTTATGCATTTTAGTTACTCAAATCTTTCCTCTCACTGCTCCAAGTTAATGATTTATACATATGCCACAATAAAAGTAACCAGATAGGTGCCACAGACACATACAAGCAATTCCTTCAGCTTTTTTCCTTTTATGAGACTAAATGCCCAGTGAGTTATTTTAACCTGTGGCTGCACCAGGCACTATCCATCCCAGATGCAATTTATTGAGTCCCTACATCCCAGCCTGGTTAAGGCCATTCTGGTTTGCTCTGAGACTTTAGGGATCAACCTCTTGGGTTCCTCCTCTCATCTCTGACTATTCTTGCCTGCAGCAATCCGTTTGCTCTCTAGCCGGACTGGACAAGAGGGCCCTAGGCAGAAGCAGAGTTAAAACATTCTCTTATGGACTTTGATGAGAATGCAAACAAGATAACTGGGAAGCAGAAATTCCTAAGATGGTTATTTGGAGATACATCAGGGGTTGTGAAACAGTTCCTGCCACACTTTGGGAACAAAGGTGGGCGACATTATACAAACTTTGATGAATAGGAGGTGCAATGCTAATAGTCATAGTCACAGTCCCATGCAAGCGTCCTCTCAGGAGGAGGGAATTACATTACAATAAGAAATTTGTTAGGGTAAGAATTTTGTTTCATTTCTATGAAGATTTTGTGTTTTGTCTCCACTCTTTTTTTTTTTTAGTTCTTCATGTTCTTTCCAAATACGTATTGAGCTTCATCTACATAACAGGAACTATATATTTCAGGATGAAAATAAAATGGTGATATAATAAAATAAAGGTCTCTTCTCATGAAGCTATGGTACTTTATGTGCTGCAGCAGAAGTCAGAGATTTAACTGGAGCTCCCCTAAGAGGCAATACTTGAACTGCTTCCTGAAGGATGACAAGAATTAACTGGGACAACCAATGAGAGAAGAGAATTCTGAACACATGCATGAGCTTGTGAACATCATAACACACAGGAAACATAAAGAACCAGAAGTAAATCACAGTTACTACAGTGCACAAAGTGCTGAAGTTAGGAGATGCTAAATTTTGGGTCACATAAAATTATTCATCACTAACTTTTGAGCATAGGAGCAATTACTAAAACTTTTTTTAAAAAGAGGTAAAATAGTGACATTTGAATTTTTTAAAAAGTGAAAACAAAGTGCTTAGGAAGGTATTATAACATCTTAGGAAGCAGTGATAATGACATGGATAAGCTCTAATGGAGGACATACAGAGATGATAAATTTAAGAATTTTAGAGGAAATTATTTGATAAGACTACTTGATGGGAAGTTGGAGGTGCTAAATCAAAGATGATCTCTAAATTTCAGGCTTGTTCTTGGGTACAGATTTTTATTTCTGTCACAAAAAAGATAAGCTCTCTTTTTGTTCATTTATTTGAAAGTCTACAGAGTTCCCAGGAGGTGACTGAGAGTTCTACTTGAAATATGCAGATATTGAGATACTTTGGAGTGATCTAAGTAGATTTTTGGGATGGTATATGGTATTTGTGTGTGGAATTAAGAAGTTAGACATCCACATAAAGTCACTGAATTTTCACAGAGATGGGAATTGAAGCCCGTGGAATAAACTGAACTTCCTAGAAAAAACAAAGGAGTCCAGAATTGCATCTTAAGAGAGTCCAAAAAAAACCAGGTTACAACAATAAAAACAATCACAAGCTGTGTATTTTGAACATTTATTATGTGCTACTTATAATAAAGCCTTTGTTTTATATTATTCTAGTTAATATTCATTACAAACAAATGAGAAAAATATTATCTTCTATTTTACAGATGAGCAAACAGTGGCATAGAGAGGTCATGTGTACCGTCTATGCAGGCTGATTCAATAACCCACGTTTCTAAGCTCTACCTCCTATCAGGTGCTTTAGAAGATTGTCAAAGTAGCCTGAGTTACATGTATAAGGGTTTAAACTCACATTTAAATGTATTCTGCAGGTCCGCACTGAGGAATGCCACAGATACCAGCCAAATGCAACTTTCAAGAAAGTGATTTATAGCTAGTCCACACAGATACGCTGGCAGCATACAATATGGGCATATCAAATCCTAAAGACTTAGAGCCAAAAATAAAACCCATATAAACCACTCCATTATATTTTAAATCGACTACTTCTGAGATGATAATAATGTAGATATGGTGATTTAAATAAAGCATATGATAAAATTTAATTTAATCTCTTTCCTCCCTTTTTAACGCTTTAATTTTAAAATAGAAACTAGATATTTTACATGGCTCACATTACATTGGTATTAGAGAGTACTGCTCTAGATATTGTTTCCGCTTGATGCCTGGATTCTTGGCGCTGATGAACCAGTCATCTGCACTTTCTCTGACAGAGATTCTCTGTAAACCTGAGCTCCAAGCTGGTACCCCAGGCACTCAGGCCCTGCCCTCTGCCATGTTTCCATGGTAACTACTCCTTTAAAAAGAGAAAGATGCTTTTCAATCTCAGTCTTTAAAATTTTCCTTCTCAGGTTTCACATAAATTCATGTGGATTTTACGGTTTCCTGTTCCTCTCTAAGAGTTTTAAAATTTTTGTCCTCACAGTTCTAGCTCAGTGGTCCACAAGTAGAGGAATATTTAAGCATCAATTTGGAAAGTGTTTCCAATCATACACTCCTGGGAATTACAGATGCTCCCTACCCACAATGATCTAACTTCTCTACTGTCTGATAAATACACTTGCTACCCCTGAACCACGATATTCTCCTTTGTTTCAGAGCTCTTCTGTCTTTTAGCTCAACAGCATACGGCCTCCTAGTTATCAAAGCGCTCCATGCCTGCCCTGTGTTGCAGTCTCTGAAATGATCCTATCATCTGACTATGGAAAACTAATATTAAAACTTTACTAGCATAATGGCTATCTGAGGTCAACACATCTACTTCACATGAAAATACCCATCTGCCTAATTACTAGACTACTTGCAGACATTTGAATGTGCTAGCAGAAACTTTGAAAAATATCATCATATAAATATTTCATATCTCACTTCACATAAAATGAAGAAGTTAGTTTCCTCACAGTGAATTACACATTTAGAAAGGAATCTGATGGTGTCAGAGAGAAAAGTGGAAATATTTTCTCAATGTACCTTTTGTGAGTTTTCTATTCTAGAATTTTCTTTTTCATATGTTGTAAATCCTTACACTTGTAACTACTGAATATCTGCACATAGGTAGTACATCCTAACATAAAGCAGATATTTACTGTTAGGGTATTTTCAGTCTTTCATGTTAAATGGAGCAAAAACATTCAATTTAGAGATTAAACAAGATGGATGATAAAAATAAACAATTTGCAAAAATGAAGATCTCTCTAAAAACTGCAGTTCCTTTCCAAAAGAAAACTTTGTTTACTTTTCCTGTTCTGCTTTTTGCTTATGGTTCATCACATTATTTTCTAAAGCAGAATTGCAGAGATTTAATTTACTTCTCTAATTATTATTTGGGGAACAGGCTGTAAAAGTACAATCTCTCAAGGAGATGAAATTAGGACACTGATTATAGCACTACTCAGTTACACCAGTTAAGTATACCCACATGAAAATGAAAGGTAGATCTTCTACTTACTGCTAATTAGTACACAGTTAACATGTTCAAAATTTGAGTAATTCAGCTGAAGTACTTTAAAAAGTAGGCATTCAAATGAACAGGGCCTTTTTTAAACTCCTAGATTGATAATAACTCCCTTTATCTAAGTGCTTCACTTATATTTGGTACGACATTCACTTATGGTAGTAAGATTCCCCTCTTTTTTCTCCTTTCATTAATTTTTAGATAAAATGGTTGCTGTATTCATGTTGGAATTTTTCCAGGGTAATATATTTTTCCAGGGTAACATATGCAGTAGAAGTTCTTTTACTTAAATCAAATCTAGGATCACCGACAAATCAAGTAGCAAAAAATGCTTTTAATCTGTATTTGACCATTGAGGAAATTCATTTTTAGCAATAGTAATACTGGAATTCCATTAACACATTTGCTCATGTAGCAAATATTTATTTGGTTCCTACAGTGTATCAGGTATTGTAAGTTCACAATGGAACACAAAAACTGATAATTTTATTAATATGAAAAAAGATAGAATAGTAAAGTTTTTAAAAATTCATGCATTTACTCAAAAATATTGAAACTGTATAAAATAAAATGAACATTTAATAAATCATGCTTACATTGCAATCATTTCTACAATTCTTTGAGATCAAGAATGTTTTACCTGCAAATATGTCTTCAGAAATGTTCATAAACTAAGAAAATAATTAAGACAACCTTAGTGGGGTCAGGCATGGTGGCGCAAGGCTATAATCTCACACTTGGGAAGCTGAGGCCCCCTGCAAGTTTGAGGCCAGCAAGGGTTAATTGTGAGTGTAAGGTCGGCCTAGACTATCTAGTAGCAAGGCCCTGCCTCAGAAAACAAAACTAACAAATGCAAACTAAAACAAACAAACAAAAAAAAGACAATATCAGGAGAAATACTGATTTTCCATTCTAAAGTTAAAATTTAAGTTTTTGAAATAAACTGTTAATTCTGATAATTAAACCTGTCAATTAGGCTGCATATCGTGGTGTCCACATACCTAACCAAACAGTACTCTGATGGCTCTGTGGAAGTGATTTTTGATGAGAATAACATTTAAATCAGAGGACTTCAGCACATTACCCTCCACAAGCGGCCAGGCCTCACCTATTACATGAGGACCTTTCTACAATACAGACCTACCTTCCTGGAGCAGGAAAGAATTCTGGCAGCAGACTGACTTCGGATACAAACTCTAAGTCTTCCAGTGTCTCCCACCTGCCGTCCATCCCATCAGATATGACACGCAATGCCTCCATGACTTTAAGAACCAGTGCCTTAAACCAGATCCCTCCATATACAAAATCCCATCAGCTCTGTTTTCTTGGAAAACTGGCTAATACACTCATTTAAAAAATGCTTATTCTTATATTGTTCTCACAAAAGTTAGAAGAGTCTGATCCTAACTCTGTCTCAAGTGAGAGTGGGCAGATCTACACTGAGCATATATTCTGCTGAAAATTGCACTCAAAATTAATATATGGTTTGTAAGCCTAAACGCATTTAAGAATAGGATAGGAAAAGATTGTTATGTTAAAATAAATATAAACAATTCAAAATTTGACATGATACAGGGTACAGGTGCATGATTATAAGGTATGTTAAAGAACCACATTTTACTTTCAGTAGATCGAAAGTTCTATAAAACAGAAAAGACTATGACTTCCTCCTATATTTATATATTAGCATTTATATATTAGCATTTAGCTCAAAAGGTCTATCACAGGTGTCTCCTACACGAGGCAAACTGTCAGAGTGCTCTAGGACAAATGGGGCTCAGAATCTTCCCGGGCCCGCCCCTGTCTACCAGCCATGGAACCCCCACCAGAAGCACCAAGAATCCTGCAGCTATGAGGAGCTGACTTCTGAATGGGTAGTCCTAAGAAGAAACAAGGCCAGAAGTGTACATGTTCTGGGGGAAGGAACGGTAGTTATAAATGTTGCGGAACTAAAGAGAAAGATTAGAATAACATATTTGAATCGTATTTTAAACTTAGAATAGCAAGATAATTCTGTAAAGTATTCCTAACAATATTTGTATATTTTAATGTTAAAAGCATATATAGAGAGTTATCATTTTGGATAAGCATATACATATATAAGATTAAAACAGTACCTAAGTTTATTTAACAGAAAAGTTTAATGATTTAATGTGATAATTTAAAGTCATCCAACCTTTAGTACATGCATAATTTCAATATAACAAGACAAAATAAAGTCATGAAGAATGTAATAGGTTTATTTAGAGATGATCAAGAAGAATTTCAGAACACTCTACATTATCACTTAGGAGTACAGAAATGTTTCTTAAGAAATAAAAGATTAAAAATTTTCAAGATAAAACCTACACTCTGGCCCTATAAGTAAAAAGAATATGCTAAAATCAGAATGAATCTTTGGAGCCTGAATTGTTTATTAAAATAGTTAACTACCACTGACTTGATTGATGATTCAGAAATCAATCAGACAAAGTAATCGTAATGATGAAAATATTCAAAAGTTTAAGTTAATGTACAATAGAAACTTAGTAATTAAAATTGCAGCAGATAGTTAAGCTTTGTGACCCTGTAAAGGTTACTCAATGTTTTCTATCATAAAATGAGACCACAAAAACTGGTGCCACAGAGGAAAAATAGGGATAAATATTCCAAAAATGCCTGTATTAATATACTGTGTGATTTTACACATTAAGGGTATTTCTTTGCCCACAACAATATTTTCTTGTTTGAATGAAATTAAAGTTTGATTATTTATAAAATCACTGCATAGTAATGATATATCAAACTCTCGATCATTCAGCAGCCAAAGCATTTAATTAATACATTCATTGGGTGTAAGCTTTATGTATTGTAATTATGTAGGAATACATAAATAATAATCCAAATTAAAAAATTCTTAAAGTATCTAAATGGTATATTCAGGATTTTGCAATGCTAATTTGATAGATCTGTTTCTATTCTTTTTTTTTTTGGTATCAGGAATCGAACTCAGGATCTTGCGCTTGCCAGGCAGGTGCTTGTGCTGCTGAGCTATGTCCCCAGCCCGGACTGATGGATCTGTTTCTGATATGCCATCTTTTCTAACAAACTGTTATTATAAGTTACTTAAAAAACAAGAACAGGACAGACTTTTCAGAAAAAAAAAAAAAAAAAAAAGGACAAAAGAGACAGAGAGAGCACCTATGTAAAACATATATATATAGGTACAATAACCATAATTTCTGGGTGTTTGACACAGTTTTCACCATTCCTAAACCTTAAGCATTCAATAGAGAAATTCTACAGTATATTCACTGGGGATCTCTTGACCTTTTAGAAAACAAAGTGTTTGTTCTCAACGGCTCAGTAAAGTGATCCTAGGCTTCGAGGTGCAGATCAATTGCAGAAGCACCTGTGAAGCACTATGAATTACTTTGTAAACCACCACCACATTAGCTTAGATATGGTGATTCACAAAGAAATCCACAGCACTTCACAGTTTGTACAAAGCTTGGTACCTATGAACCAATAAAAACAGTATTGCGTACCACCACAAGTTGAATATTTTGTGATACTTTTCATCCTTTCACACTTTTAGACATTAAAGTATGATTACAGCAGATGAGCTAGATAGAACAATATTCACAGTTGAAGAATTTACCCTATTTTGTTCCATTCTTTTTATTGAGAAATACAAGAAACATTGCACATTTATATTAAATGAAAAAAACTTATAGACAATGTATGGTTCTAGTACCGTGTACACTATGTACCAGTGCATTTCATTTAAAAGAATTCCTTGCATGCCATTCTGTATGACGATAAAACCCAACTCTGCTTATAGGAGTAAAAACCATGGTTATTAATCTACTTGTCAGCAGCTGGCAGTAAAACAAATAATGGAGCTGCATGTAAAGCTTACACATACATTTCAGCGAATGAGTGTTTTTATGATCATTTGTTCTAAAATCTCGCTAGTTTTACAAGTTATAATCATGTTATCCTGTAGCTTAGCTTTACATTTTATAATAACATAGTCTCACATTTTATAAACGTCTTTAAATACGGTCAATCTATTTTACCTATAATATATGTTCCAGCAAACATTTTTATTGTGATTTGCTGAAATCCAAGAATGTTTATGCAAACACATTCTATGGTCTTCACATTGGGTTAAATAATGAAAGAAAACTACAACAAAAAAAAAGAAAAAGTAGTTGATAAGGTTGCTATCTGTAGAAAAATCACAGGTATTGAACACCTTTTGAAAATGCTTGCCCCAATGATAGCATTTATCTACTGAGCAAGAAAAAAAAAATAGAGATTTCACTTATAATTACTAAACAGAAGGCAACCTATAAATCTTTCCAGCCCAGGAAGCATAATATCAGTCCGTTAATCCATGACTTTAAAAATTTCAACATTTTTGGAAATACATCATGAAATGTCAGTATTAATTAAAAGACCGTTCTGCAGAAATTCGTGAAAATACTTTCCCAGGCAGTTCAGCACCGTCGCTGAAGGTCAGTGACGAGTAAGCCCTCAGCAACCTCCATCTCCTGTGACCACACACTGCAACACCAGGGCGAACTTGCTGAGTAACTGGAAAAAACTATTAAATTATTTATGTATTCAAACATTAACTTTATGCTTGTTATGTTCCAAGTATAGCTCTGGTGAGACGCAGGGACATAAAAGCACGATAAAGACAGACGAAGGTTTCAAGGAACAGAAAGAAGGAACAAAGAAGCTGAAAGAAGGTGTAGAGTTGGTGGGGTTCACATGGAGACAACGCTCAGTCCAGTGAGACAAGATTACGGACGGCCTCTGTGAGGAGAGGGACACTGAGCGAAGAGCAGAAGTCTTCAGGAGAAGGGGGAGCAGTGTTCTAGGCAGATGAGAACATATATCCCAAGGCCTGACAAAAAAGGAATGAAAGTTTGAAAAAAAATATACTGTGGCTAAACAGGAAAATCTACACCATGTGCAAGTCAGTACGCATCACCAGATTCCAGGCGGCAGAGGGACAGAAAATTCAAAGTGAGATAATCGTGATGAGACGGTCTACCTGAAATACGCAAAGTAAAGGGACAGTTGTACAGATGCTTCTAAATGTTCTTCTTGTAAGTGTTCTCAGATGCTTAAGGAAGAGCGTCATGTTCGGTCCCAGGTTGGACTAGAAAAAACTTCTTGAGAATTTAGGCCAATTTCCCATCCAGGTTTGGACATACCCATTGTATGTGGGTTTGAAAACAGATCAGCGTACTTTAAGAGGAGATCTTAAAAATCTCGGTGAATAATCATCCCTCTCCAACTGTGAAATTAAGCTGAAAAATGATGGTAGTAAAAAATTCATGGTGGATTTCATAACATACTATCCCTCTGGGTACCATTTCTTTATTAAACAAGACACACTCGCTTGTGTGTACACAGTGGAACACTCTAGGTGAGCACTCTTCACTGTTCTTATGGTTCTGAATACGAGAAAACTTTATGAAGGCTCTCTTTAGATGGAACTGAGCTATTTAAAAAAATAAACTCCCACATTTTCTGGCAATTATGACATCATTTTTATATAAGAGGATGAGCTCAATGAATGAACTGTTCTCATTCAATTAATTTCTAGTGCAATGATTAATTACAAAATGCTGTGTTTTTCATTCTTGCACTTCAAAAATAGTTGAAGTTCATTGTTTCTTGATGGATTACCATATTGCAAAGCTTTATTGTCATGTTCTAAGGTTATCAAAAGGATACCGTTCTATTTTCTATTTGCATTCAAAATTTTCATAAAAATGCAGTGGTTACTCACAGGATGCTTTGGATTTCAGAATAAGGTCTTAACTCTTAAAAACGTAGAGTATTCAAAGTTACTTGCACCTGCAGTTTGGAAATACAGTCGTGTGCTACATAACGGGCATTTCAGTCACCAATGGATGTAGGTATGCAGTGCACTACCCCATGTAACTTTCTGTAGGTACATTCTGTGAAGCATTCACAACCGTGAAATTGCTAGTAATACATTCTGAGAATGTAATCTAATCATTAAGTATTAAGCAGCTGTATATCATAAAAAGGCAAATGTTATGAAAGCAATATGCTATAGGTTCTGAGGCTTTAACCAAGTTGTTGATGGCAGAGAGTAAGGTTTGTAAAAGATTTGAAATGTGTTACAATATGGCACACTGCATGCCTTACAGAGAATAAGATATACTGATATTTCTATCTGCCAAGAGAGCCAATTCCAATAGTTGTTAGTGTGAAGTCATTAATGTTAGCACAAACTCATCTGATGATTTCTTCTCTTACTTTTCTACAGCATATGGAGACACTGCTGTGAACTCGAGATGCTTTTTAATGAGGCTCCAACCAGTCAGCAGGTTTACTGGAGAATAGGTGCCATGATGGGTCTTACAGTGAGTAACTGAGTTCCAAGTCAAACATGTAAATAGCAAGATAAACTATATTTTTGAATTTCTCTTTATTGCTAGAATACTAAATCGCACATTTTTCAACTCACAAGAAAACTAAAATAAAAGATTAAAAAAAAGGTAAGGCTAATATTACTATACAGGTCATAATATCAACTTGGTTTAAAATTTACTGCAAGTGACAGGAAGTAAAACAGCTGCAGAAATGTCAGAGACATCTCCAGTTACGGGCGATATCACACTACGAGCAGACAATCCCCGCTGGTACGCGGAGTGGGAAGCAGAGCTCCTGAGACAGCCTGCTTCTTTCCCTCACGATGAAAGCTGAAAAGAATGGAAATAAGGTAGCAAGCGAAATAACACAAAATAAAAATAGAACAGGAAGTGAAAAATGCAAGGACAGTAAGTACAATCCACCAACTGGTTGGTATTTCCACTTTAGTTTGTTAAAGCTTAATTTTCTGCCCCTAAATTGAAACTAACAACACAAATAAGGGAAGGATAACAAAGTCCTACTAACTAGGGAATACTAAAATATTCATAGGAAAACTGATAAGGAATAATATTGTACCATCAGTTAGGACAAAATGAAAGAATTCCCGTGATATTAGAAGATACAGTTAGAATTTATTAATTCATATATTCAGATAATGTAATTGCTAATAATAGCTGAATTAAATGTGTGAAATGATCTTTTAATTTTAAATAAAGACAAGATTCCTATCTTTACTGGATCAATGCAAGAGAGTTAAACAAGCTAGAGAATTAAAAAGGTTACTGGAATTTTCATCATTTTTGCATAAAGCAGTTTTAAGAAGAGCTTACATTGATCCAGCTTCTAAAACATACATACATTATTCATTTATTCTTACATCAAAAGAAAAAAAACAATTTCCAACTTTAGGATGTGGACACTGAGGCTAGAAAGATGGCTCAAAGTCAGAAAAGTTGTACGGCACAGTGAGGTCCAGCTAAAATTTTATGTTTTGCCCCTGTACCATATTTTCCATGTGTGAAAAAGTACATAACGTATTTGGGAAGTTCATTAAAGGAAGAAAAGTCAGTGTAAGTAATAAATTTGAAATATAAGTCAATAAATTTTGTATGGAATTAAACGAAGGCATAAGCACAAGACCTACAATGAAGCAGTTCCTCTGATCAAAACTATAAGAAAAGTTAACTCACAATATTCAAAGTAAAAATCTTCAAATGGAATACTTTGTTTGGTTAGGATGAAACTTTGAGGATTCTACACAATGCATCAGTTTAGATGGGAGTTGATATATCCCAGCCATCAAGAACTCCTCTCCTTCTCACAGAGCGTCCCTAGTGGCTTCACAGACATTTGCTAACCTAATTTATGATATTTACCTCCCTTCCACTTAATAAATCAGACACACAAGCTTAAATGTCCCATAAATTCTCACGAGGAACCCGAAGTAAAAATAATTTTAAAGCTCTCTTTTGTCTTAAAAAGTACAGTATACTAGTTTGATCGTCCTTGAGTTGAATGTGACTTCTCTATAGATAAATCTACACGGATGCATTTTGTTATACTCCAGAAAATATTTTTCAGTAGTTCATGGGGAGCAATATTTAGAGATCTGGTTTCTTCAGTGGACACTGAGATCTACTCCCAAGCTCCCTACAACCGTCTTGTATTCCTGAGTCTACAGGTGTGTGTGTCAGCACACCATGAGCATGTTTGTACCTGTCATTCCCTTTTCTCCTACTCAAGACTAGTGTCCTCAGAAAGCAGCAGTGGACAGTTTCCTGTCACCTTAAGGGGAACTAGTGCTACTTTACACCTCCCCATGCACTCAAGTGTCCAGTTTTGTGTACCTCAATTTAATTGTCCAGTTATTTGGAAAGAAGAAATAAGCACCCCTTTGGAAAGGATATGAGTGGAAAGAAAAGAATTAAGCAAAACAAATCTAAATTTTTCGTGCTTATTTTTCCTCTCAATGAAAATCTCCTCTTTGGAACAACAGTTCAATGAGTAACTGTGAACATAATTTTCTTCCTGTGGGTTGACTTTATTCCAAAATCCAAGTTCCATTTTGTAGCTTAAAATTAAATTAGCACTGTGGTTTTTCAGACGAGGAAAGAAAGAAGAGGGATATACAGCTGAAGCCCCCAACTCAAACTCTTTGCCAAGACTAGGTGACCACACTGCATAGGAATCCTGGCAGTAACACAGCTGATAGAATTTGATCCTAACTGATTTGACGATAACAGACTTTCAAATCTGTTTTTAACTAAGGTCTGATTCTTGAATATGAGATAAATATAAATGTACAGTTCTTAAATACATGTTTATGACTACCAAGGATCAGGCATAGTTAAATTGAATTCAAATTTAGTTTAGATTTGAAAAACATCTAATTATCCATTCATCAAAGGTATTTTGAGCCTCTACTATGTGGGGAAAACTGTTCTAAACACTGAAGAATCAAAGAGGAAATCCTTAACATCCCAGCTTTCAGAGTCACTGGGTATCTGCACATTGCTACTCTGGGGAGAACGTATTGATAGTCAAGATTCCTCCAGAAGGAAAGATGAATCATACACAGAATTGAGGTGGGCTCTTCACAAGCGATGAGACCCCAGCTCTGTACAGGTTAAAGTATTTCAACAGTTGAGCAGGTGACAAAGGAAGGGACAGAGGAGGGAAGAGCCGCAGAAGTAAAAGTATTCCAGAAAAAGGAA
Organism: Chinchilla lanigera; assembly: GCF_000276665.1. Lineage (NCBI taxonomy): Eukaryota > Metazoa > Chordata > Mammalia > Rodentia > Chinchillidae > Chinchilla > Chinchilla lanigera. The sequence continues at coordinate 6,100,095 of NW_004955472.1, read as the reverse complement.
ATGACATCTGAAGACTGGGAGGCAACCTTCTTCGGGGAATTTAGGAAATCACATGATAATTATGTGGGACACGAAGATGTTAAGCGCCAAAAGAGTAGTTACAATTAAGTATGATCCAGTGCTTTGGGCAGCGTGCTAGACAAAGCTTCAGAAGGAAACACAAGATACAGTATGCAAGAAGTGGCCAGTCCCCAGTGTGGCCACTGTCCTTTTGGCCAATGTCATCTTCAACACTAAAATTTCCCGGAGCGCACAACCAGCAGTATCAACTGTAGCACTCTTTGTCCTATTCTTTGTCAAGTTCCAGCTTGCTGTGGACTTCTCTGTGTGTCCTAACTTTTTTCTGGGAGCCTTCCCTCCCTGCCACCTCATAAAAATACCTTCCAATGAAAGGTCAGTGAGTTAGCGCTTAAAACCAAAATTAAAACGACTGATAAATCAAACTGTAACAGTAAAGCTAAAACACTATAGAATGAGAAAAATCACACACTCATTTATACTAAAGTTTTGCCTTTACTTTTCACATGATTTATTATTTTATTTTCCCAGTTGTTAAACCAACATCCAATTCAATGAAACAGTACACATTTCCTATCCAAGTCTGATAAACCAAAACTGAATTTTTTCTTCTTTGCATTAACACCTCATTTTTCCAGGGATTACTTTCACATTAAATCCGGTAGAGCTGACTAAATCTGGCCACAACCAACATTAATTTCTTGTTCCTGCATATGTATCATGTTCTAGACCCACTGTACTTCTGTCTCACTACAAACCAGACTCATAGCTTCTTGATTTTGGACATAAAACAGCTCCATCTGAAATGTCTCTGTCCCAATTTTTCTTTCTTAGAAAACTCCTGCTCATTTTCAAAGACACAGCTCTAATGCCATATCTAATGTGAATTATTCTCCAATTCTACAATTGTGTCACACAATTATGTTACAGCAATATTTCAGTCTCTTCTTCAGGACCCTAAGATCAATGCTTTTCCTACTACAATTTTTGTTCAGGTATGATGGTTTGTGTTTACTGCTCTCCAAATTCTGTGACTTCTTAGAGGTAAGGAACGGTACCTTAGGCACTTGGGACGGATGAACAAGTAACGAGGAAAAAATGTTTGCTTCTTATACCACAAATCAGAGCCAACAGCCACATAAACAAAAGCATACAAAAGAGCAATTACAGCACAGACACAATAGAAAACTGGACAAATCACTTGAAACTGTAAATCATTAGAAAAGAGAAATGACCCAAAAATATTTGAAAACGTTGTTTCACTTAATTTACATTAAACATAAGCAAGCCAGGCCTGATGACACGGATCACATCTGGAATCTCAGCTATTCCTGAGGTTGGGGCTGCAGCTTTGCAGGTTAAAGGCGAGCCTTGCCAAGCAGGTGAGACTATATCTCAAAATTTAAAAACAGTAAACTTTTATAAAGGACTGGGAGTGTAGAGGTCAATGATT
>NW_004955472.1:6027201-6098343 GCF_000276665.1 Chinchilla lanigera | reverse complement strand
TTCTATTGGAAGTAGTGTAAGTTTTCATGCTTTTGGGAAATTTGTAGACAGCATGATATGTAAAATTTAAGAATGGACATATTATTTTCTCTAAAAAATTTCATAGTAGATATCTTCAGAAATGTTTATATGGTAAAATACATTAACAAAGATATTGATTGCAGCATTTATTATTATTAAATTAAAAATAGGAGAGAATTATTTAATTATTTTATTTAATTATTTAATTATTAAATTAAAAATCAGCTGGAGACTGATGCCAGAGCCTCATGCATACTTGGAAAGCACTAAATCATTGACCTCTACACTCCCAGTCCTTTATAAAAGTTTACTGTTTTTAAATTTTGAGATATAGTCTCACCTGCTTGGCAAGGCTCGCCTTTAATCTAAATATTCATCAATAAGGGGATGGTTCAGCAAAGTATTATGCCATACAATTATGTAGATGCGAAGGAGAGTTACATATGGTAATGGTATTTAAATAATATGTGAATGCTTTAAAATGCAGCAAATTATATGAAAATATGCTGACAATGAATACAGATTTAAAGTCAAATTGAACAACAATACACATGGCATAAGCTCATTGAAGATACAGGTGAAGATCAAAAAGTCTCCAAAAGACATATAGCACATTGTTTAAGATCATTTAATGGGGAAGCAGGCATGGGAAGTAGGAAGAAAATCAGAGGTAGCAGTGGACAGAAGCCTCTAACCTTTTACTTCACAGACTCTGTGTTATTACCGTAAGCGTACAGTGATATATTCAGCATTAAAATACAGAATAAAAGAGCAATGCAAACTTTTGGTATAATATAAAAATATTAAGCTCAGGAACATTGTGAACTATATGCTAGACTGTAACCAAATAATACTATTTACATCCTCAAACCCCTGACAATTTTATCTTTCTAGAACATCAGATGGCAAAGTAGGTGAAACAATTTCCTGAAAATATTGTATAGGGAGTAAAATTAGCATGAGAAACTGAGACATAGGTTCTCATCCCAGTTCTGTCAGTTTGACTAGCTACACTTTATTTCTGAATCTTAAATTCTTGCACATAAAAGGTTTATAGCACTACTTATCTCCTAAATTTTTAAAAATGCTTTTTTTAGTGGGCCCTTAAGAATTTCTGGTTTCTTATCTCTTCGGATACTAGAAGAAACCATGTCCAATTTGATATGAATAATAAGTTGTGCATCAGATTCTTTCTTCTAGAAGAAGTGTCACACCTCACTGATGTCGTGATTTCCCCTCAATTTACAGTGCAATATTGCCTTTAACCTCTCACTTCAAAATTATCCTAATTTTATGCTTTTAATCATAAAATCATAGAACCATATAGGTAGAAAAAATTCTTCAGAAGTCATTTAGCTCAGGTTTAAGACCTGCAAGTAAAATGATGGACATAATAAAACATCTATTGTGCTTTAATCACCCACTTGAAAAAGAAATTCTAGCATTTGCCTGAATGACTGACCCATCAAAGGTTTAATAAGTATTTTAGGAAAGCTATATCTTATAGAAAATGGGCATTTTTAGGTAAAACAATTTCCCTTTCTTTAGAACCAAACTACTTTCTTTGTGCTCATTTACTGCATAAAAAATAGTAAAAAAGATGACATTTAACAGGAAAGCTGAGATTTCCAAGCAGGAAACAATGAAACTATATCTGAACAAAATTAAATGACTTTATATTTTGAGATACAGAACATAGGTGACAATTTTAGATGTGATAGCAAATTCATGATAGTATATGTCCTGCTATAATTCCTAAGTCAGTTGTTTAATCATTTATTCATGCTAAAAAGATGCCAGCACACTTTGACCCACAATTGCAGGGAGCTCTGCACAAAAACTGCTGTACAGTAAAAAAAATTAACACATTTTCTGGCAGATGATCTTGGCTATATTGTTTAGGCAAAAAGTGGCCCTATTTTTAGTAGTGTCGATATTTCTCAGGTAAATTAAGGGTATTATTGATGCACCAACAGCCTGAAGACTTGCACCAACAACCTCAGTGCTAAAGGGGTGAACATTCAGTTTTCTACTCAACACCTATGTGAAAGCACAGAGATACTCCCCAGGAGTAGAAATAAGTAAAAAGTAGAAACGTGAAAAATTCTGGGCAATAAAAAATTTACTTAAAAATCAAGCGATAGCCTTCCACTTGAACATTTTGGTTCCATTAACAATGACAGAGGAAAAAAATTATTTAAATACAAACTCTGGATAGCATTTCTGAATGTTTAATTGCCCAAATTCAGCAATATGTCACTTTTCTACTTGAACAACAATAGTAGATAAAAATTAGCTATTATTTTTAAAAATTAATTTCAGCTACCAAGCTAATGTCTAAGAAAGACATGTGTCAGCATCTGTCCTATGCATGGCTCAGGTGTACAGCATAAAAATTGGGGGCAGAAGTTGATGTTGTTGACAGTTTCCAGATAACTCTTTTTTGGGGTTGCTTTCACTTAAGCTTACTAGCTCTCACTTACCAAACTGTAAAGGTTGGTGGCTGCAATAAAACATTTAAATTAAAAAGCCCTATTCAAGATGCTTGTTGTTGTTTCAAAATTTGGTAGTTGAAAACTCAGTGATTACAAAATATGACTAAAGGAACAACTGTCTTACCTTTCTTTAGAAGTTATACAGAGTTTGAGTTTATACCATAGTTCTCAACTATGTTTAGGTATTAGAGTACCAAAAAGACAGTGGTTCTTGGTAGAGCACCATTATGTAGATAATTGCTTTAAATTACATACATGTGTATGTGTGTATGTATACATATATCAGAAATTAACATGTCTATAGAACAAATAATACCTAATACTAATTGAAAGTATTAATATTTTAGGAATCTATAAAAGTAATATGACCCAGCTGAGTAAATGCAATTACTGAGGATGATAATTGGAGCAAAAATGCTATAATTTAAGTAAATAAGATATTAACTTTGTCATCTGCTGGGCCTGAATTATTATAGAGAAATATTTTGGGGTAAAGAATTGAGAATGTAATTGAATATTATAACCATTCTCCCAGAGAACCAAGGACTTGCTATTATTTAATGTGTAAAGCCAACACCAGTAGGGCCAGCTCATAAAAGTCAATGAGAGTGGATAGTTTGAGGACCTACAGCCTACACACACTAGTTTTATTTCATCAACTTTTCTTATTATGTAACCTATAAACATATCACTAGGCGAAACTCATCAAAATAAACTAGAGTGAGTAATCAATGAAAGTTATTTTTCACATCTTTAAGACAATAATTAAAATTGTTCCAAATATTTGTGAATTATCCAACATTGATCTTAGTTTTCTTTAACAGGTACCATGTCACAAATTTGCAAAGCAATAATACAAGGATGTTAGAAGGGGACGAGGGGAGGATCTCTTGCAACAGCAAAAGGGTCCACGGAAGAAGGGAGAGGGGTGAGGAGGAATAAGTAGACTAAAGACATGCCACACGCAGGAAGCTAATAATCTCAATGAATGTAGACATTGTATGCCATAATATGAGCTAAAATTAATAAAATCAACCAGATGAAAATCGGGATAGGGGAATGGAGGAGGACAGAGGGACAAGGCAGGGGAAGGGGATTTTTAAAAAACAGAAGCATGCTGAGGACATAGCTCAGCACCACAAGCGCCTGCCTGGCAAGCACAAGGTCCTGAGTTTGATTGCCAGTACACACACACACACACACAAAATCCATCATATGTACACATATCCACTTCCCAAGATCACTGTAAACTGCATATACTCCATGGACTAGTAAAAAGTTTTTTAAAGGGTACTTTAATATGTACGTATATATTTCAGTTTTATTTTATAAACCATGGAGTGGAAGCATAGTGTTTCCAGGCCACAGCCAAAAATCATAACCGTTTCAGGACCAAAATCAAGCTTGGAGTCCGGAATTTGCATTTATTGTCCCTACTTTCCAATCCATATAGCATTCCTCAGGTCCAAGAAGGTCTAAAGTTCAGAGAGTCTATGATCTTCTCCCTGAAATGCTTTCATGGGTATTTTATTACCAAATACCTAATCTAGAGTCTGAGGTTAAATAAAATTTGGCTCTATGTAAATTTAGTGGTGTAACAATTATGTGAAGAATATTTCTGTTATGCTGTTATATTCCTTGCTAAGAAAATCTGTTCTGGTTGAACATATTGTTCTATATGAGTTTTAACTGAAAACATGCCACAGGTCTAGAGAGTATCACCAACACACAGCCGCCATGTTCTCACCTCTCCGAGGAAGAATCGTGGACTCAGCTACAGACAGAGCCTAGCTTGAGCTGGAAAACTGATATCAGGATACTTGTTTTGACAGCAACAACCCCAAATACAGATTGTGATTTATCTAAAACTTTCTCCTAACTTTTATTTTGAAAACTTTCAAACCTACAGGAAATACAATTTGTACAAGAGACATCCCCTGTTTACCATCCATATACATAGAAACAGAAGCATACACACGCAGACACACACACACACGCACATGATTTTCTGTACTGAACTGTTCCTTTTTTTCCTTTGTAAATTGCATGCATTTCTATGCCTGCGTGTGAATATGATATATATAGATATATATACTTGACTGCTAACTGTTTGAAAGTAAGCTCTAGATAGCATATTTCATTTACTTTCACATCTATTACTTTAAAAAGTCTTACATCTCTGTGTTTACAATAACACTACTTTAAGAAATAGATCTCACTTCCAAAAATTTGATATAACATTAACTAATATATAGTGCATATCTAAATTTCCGACACTGCTCTTCAGAGCTATTTTTTCCTCTTCTCCTTCAGTTTTTGATGCAATATCTAAGGGTCATACTTTGCATTTGTGGTGACCTTTAGAACTTTCAATCTAGAAAAGTTTGACTTTTTATCTGCAAAGTTCATTTCATATAGCACACATAATTTTCATGAAATTGATTTTTTTGAGATCTATATTTTTTTAAAATATCCAATAACTTTTAGATTTATATGATTGAGTCTTCATTATTATATTCAAGTTAAATATTGTGGTTTTAAAATAAAGAATCCTAGAAAGATGCTACTGATAACTAAATTTTAAGATTTTATTACGTTTTAATGTGCTTCTGGTATTTTAACTCAATCTTGAATTTCTTGCTCCCAATGTCTTCTATGCTTATATTTTCATTTCATTTTGTATTTTCTTAGAGAAAGCATCTACATTTCGTTCAACAGAAAAGATATTTATCAATCAATAGGCTTATTTCATATTCTCTAAGAAAATATCACCGAAAAGGACACTCTCAGGAATATTCACTAGTTTTTCCCTTACTATTTTTTCTATCCTATTATCGTAATTCTAGTGCGTCTATGAACTGTGTTATTTTTGTCACTCAGTATTAATGCCTAAAGAGTGATCTGTGATTCTCAAAGCCTTATCACTTTTTGTTTTTTCCTTTGAAAAAGGTAAGCTTTTCCTCATTAAGATTTAATGTAGTAATGAGATTCACGTTTTTAAAAATTTAAAGTTTATATTTATGTTTTTAAAGATTTAGTGTGCAAATACACACCAAAGCCAACAGAAAACCAGCTTTTCCTTGTGGTTTCGCTCAGAAAGTACTGCAGCTACTCCAGACAGGCCAAAGGAGCAGACAAAACTGCAGCGCTCTGAGCTCTGGACTTCAGAGAACCAGCACGTTAGTGTGTGTGCCGACCTGATGTGCAGTGGCGCGGAGCTATGTGCATGTTTACTGCTGCCTGCTTCCCGTCAGTCCACAGTACCCTACCACATGAAAGTGGGGTCCGAAAAGTGAAAAGGCGGTAACAGTGGAAAGGAAAATGAAGGTTCCAGGGGTTCTTGACCAGCAGAACAACAGTACTGTGCTAGTACTATGCTAGCTAATGTTCTAACTTTGCAGCAGACTAAGCAGTTGTTCTGAAATAAGCGGTATCTGTCAGGAATGCTGACTGTGGTAATAACTGGCTTTATCACTAGGTGAGATCACGCAGTTACAAAGGAGTTAGAAAACTCTGAAAGGGCATTATTGTTCAAAAAAAGTACTCATTCTTACATAAATAAAACCCAAGACTTCATCGGGACACTAGAATTCAAAAGGCCCTGGCCAGGTAATTCCCAGAACAAAGCAGTGCCTGGGCCACTTCAACTGCTGTCATCCAGCCAGGTGCAGAATGCAGCAGGCTGGGTCTGAGGGGAGGACGGCCAGGCTGCAGCCGGCTGGGTCGGTCAAAGTCAGGCTCTTCACGTATATTATGGCATCTGCTGTTTAAGCAGCGCTATGAGTTAGACCTAAGATATGATGTGATTTTCATAGGTAAAGTGAACTAAGTCTTTGCACTAAAATGACTTGTCCAAAATTATATGAGTAAAAAGTAGTAGCATTGAACTTACAAAGTATTAGGTCCCAAAATTCAGCGCTCTGTTCTGTTTTTATTCTCTCTTTTACCGTATTATCCTTGAAAAAATCAATAAAAATCTATCTCAAACAACTCTGCAAAATCTCATTAAAAATCACATATTTAAATATTATTCTAAAGAGTTTCAAATAGCTTTTGTACAATGTTGCCTCTAATTATGATGAAGATTGTTTGTGCCTTTTTGTCCCGCCATTTTCACTTCATCCCTGGGTCCTGATGGACGGAAGGCATTTCTTCCTTTGTAGTCTTCCACTGGCTAACACCGATCCTTCTGTAAAATGATCACGCTGCCCACAGGTACCACACACCCAGCACCACGGTGCAAAGTCCGGGTCTGCGTGACTGACACAACAGCTCCACTGTGAATAGATTTGCCTATAGTAGCTTCGGATTTTGGAATCACCGAGGAAAATAAAATATAGAATTGCTGCTCTGGTAGTTGACAAGGGGAACAAAAAGGAAAAGAAAGAGAACACAGTAGGTTGGGAATCAGAAAGCCCAAATGTTTAACTCTGACAAGTCACTTAACTTCTTAGAGATATAGTATCCTGGTCTTGTAATACTTATTTGTCTAAGTAAAACAATGCCACCGAACTTAATTATCTCTTAAATTCCTCTCAGCTATAAAATCCAATTACCGTATTGGCTAAGCATCAGAGATAATGTAAGTAGCTGTAAATGAAACTGGACTCTGCCTTCGGAAGAGCGTGGTATTCAAACTTACCAGTGTACCACAAAGACACACTAGTACTCTCTTAAGAAAGCATTTTAACCTTCAAATGATACTTAGTTGATGGATAATTTAATGAGATTCTTATATTTATAAATTTGATGAGACTGTAAGGATAAAATGTTAATTTCACTGAATTTTCCATGTTAACTGTTGTCTTCACATTTTCCGTAGGTTTTGAGGTTTTAATGTTGTCAACTGTATTTTGTTTGGTTTTGTTTTTTGACAGCAGTTCTCCCAGCGCAGTTAAGGCTGGTTCTGAACTCACTTTGTAGCTCAGGCTACCCTTGAACTCACAGAGATCATCCTGCTTCTGCCTCCTGAGTATGCAGGTTGTCAATTATATTTTAGGTTATTCTATCTACACTTCACCTAAAATCTTAAGCAGCAATGTACCATTGTATTAACAACTTTAAAAGCAATGGCCAAAATAATAATCAAAATCTGTAACTTATTTTTCTACACTCAACTTATTTAACTCCCAAAACTGCCAGTTTTTTCTAATCTTCCTCAATCACAAATAAAATTTAATTTTGCATATTAAAAAAACTTCTAAAAGGTCAAAAGGAATTTCACTTAATGCCTAGGGAAGTATATTTGCCTACTATGGCTTGGATGTGTATTTCCCACAGGCCCCTCTGCTGAAGTCTCGGTCTCCATCTTGGAGCACTGGGAGGTGCTGCGGAGGCAGGTGATACCGGGAGGAATTCAGATCACTGGGAGCCTGTCCTTCAGAGGGAGTGTGGGAACCGACCGTGCAGAATTTCTATGGTTTTCGGTAATACACACTCCAGTTGGGGTATGTTGTCCTCACTGGGGGCCACATCTTAGACTTAGATCTCTGAAATTCTGAGCCAAAAGAAACCTTCCATTACTCTATAAGTGACCTGTGTCCAGAGTAATGAAAACATGACTACTGCATTGTCTAATAGCGTACTCCCCAAAGAGGAAGAGGTATAGCATAGCATGGTGCACAGTACGCAAGTTGAGATTCGTCCAAGGTATGAACCCAAGTTCTGCTATTTGGATTACTATTGAGAAGTTTAGAGATAATGGTTTTCACTGTCCAGTGTAGCTCCTACAGCACTGTGGTAATTATAATTTAAATAAATGGTAATTATATTAAAATAATTAATTTTAATTAATGTTGTAATTATACTTAAATATAATAATACATCAGCATTAAAGTTCTACCTGCTTAGGAATTCGTAGATACTCAGTCGAACCACTATAGCAGAGATTCACTATGAACACTTGCGAAAGAATTTAGAAAACAAATTCATTTTCCTCCTCTAAAATAGGAGTTCTCAAAATAAAAGTTCTAAACAAAGCCCTGTAAAGCATGATTATCTCCCAGATCCTGGTCTTCTCGCATTGCCTGCCCTCGGTAGGCGATGAGACACATATGCAACAGCTCCTTTCCAAGAACCAGTAAATATCACTGACATCTTCCCCTCCCTCTTCTCTACTGCTGATATCCAACAATATGTTGATTTGCGTTCACTTCCTAAAGATCTTTGCGGTGAGTCTGCCTTTTCCTTCTCTATTTTCCTTCTCGCCCACGCCCCTCTGGTCCACTGTTGTTACAGTCCTGTAACTTATGGCCCACACCCACACATAGCTCCTTCTGATGTTATCATGATGTGTAAACATACATCACACGTCTTAACAGTCCTCAGCTACCTGAAATAAATCAATAGCATCCTGACCTCTAAGAATTCGGCACGCAATTCTGTTTAATAGAGCCTACATGCTGTGGATTGTTTGGGGCTATTAGCTCCCTGTTGCGCTCAACCCACATAGTTCTCATATATTCTGCATTCCAATCCCATTAATCTTCTTTAATTGTGATTTTTTTTTTTTTTTTTTTTTTTTTTGCTTTACCTTCCAGGTATTGCACATAGCTTGCTTTCTGCCTAAAACACTGTTCTCAAACTTCTTCCTCACATACTCTATTAAGCCTTGCTTGATCTGATCTCAAATGGAGCATATCTCTCTCTTTTGGGGGTTTTTGTTTTGTTTTGTTTTGTTTTTGTTTTTGTTTTTCTCCAGTACCAGGAATCGAACACACGACCTTGCACTTGCCAGGCAGGCACTGTGCCGCTGAGCTAAATCCCCGGCCCCAGGAGCATATCTCAAAAGAAACCCCAGAGCTCCTTTCAGTCCAGACCAGATCAGGTCTTCCTGCTCTGTGCTCTAAAGCAGCTGACTGCCCCCTTGAGACTGTGCCACATCGGCTAACTGATGCACCTTTGATTGTGTTAATTGATATTATCATTTGTTTATTCAATAATAAAATATAAACTCTATGAAGTATCATACCAATTTTTTTTCAACTTTATATTCAAAGTGTACAGCACAGAGTCTACATAACACTGACACCTAAAATAAATTAGGTGAACAAAATACAAACACAAATCAAGTACGATGTGTAATTGTTATTTTTCCTTTATGGTTTTTGTTTTGGAAGGGTTACACTTTTTGTAAACTCACAGTCTGCTCTTTTTTCCAAAGATGGATGTGCGCAGGGTATACAAGTGAAACACTATGCCTGCCGATGGTGAGCCACTGACACTTGTGTCTGATCCCTAACCACGTCAGAGCCGCTCCTGCAGCTGGGTCTGCACACCATCCTGACGGGCCTGAGGTAATCACTACCACAGCAAGTAGATTTAATCCTGAGCTTTTGTTATTAGAGGAGGTTTTACTACAGAAAAATATATGAATTCTGTTAGAAATTTTAAAGTGTTAAAAATAGTGATTTAAAAAGACCAAATATTTAGGTTATTTCAAAGGACCAGGGAAGATGTTCAGTCATGCATCTGTGGCTCTCTATCAGTTCACAATTTACAAATTATAAGTCAACTGGTTTTAAAAGATCAGGTAAGTTTTAGGGAGTCATTTCGAATGAAGAATGTATTTTTCATATGTATATATACATATATATAATCCTGAAGTAATAATTGCTTTGAAGGGCAGAATTGTTAACAAACACTGGGGCTATGATAGCAATAATTACAACACACATTAAAATGAATCATTTTGGCTGTGAAAGGTTGTGCTGATTCTAAAGAGGAGGACAGCTATTCTGAGCTGCTTAGAAGTGCAATATTTTAAGAAGATGCTTATAGTCAGGTACCTGGAGTTCACTGCAGACACCGGAATCATGATTTCTCATCATTGAAAACAACTGAACTCTTCAAATCATTTCCACTTCTGTATAAGACAGATCCTAACCAAGGAAAAGGAGTACTAGCTAAGGAAAAAAAGAGGGAACTATTCTAGAATTATTTAAAAGATTATTGCTAATATTTACAATTAGGTTGGGAACCGTAAAGAACTGAATCAAAGCTACAACTGTACTATGAAAAACTGTTTAAGTTTCATTGGCAGGTCTAACACAGTACAATCCTTTTAGAACAATGTGAGGAGTCAATAAATTCACAGTCAGGCAGGAATACTTGAGTTAATAGAGTTTAATTAGAAAGACAGTCAGTTCTTTGGACTTGGAGACAGTGAAAAATGAAATCTCAGTTATATTCTTAGCTTCCTCAGATTCTTCGTGCCCCTGGATTTTTTAACAATATCTGCCATATTTACTCACAGATTTTCTTTTATTGCTTATTCCCTTCCTCCAGTTTTAAGAAAGATATGTACTTATAGTTGCTTTTGATTTGCTGTTTTGCTGGACAAAGTTTCTGAATAGTTTTTGCTCTGTGTAATTTCCCAGTATTATTCCAGCAAGACTAGGACCATCTTTAAAGCTAGGGAGAAGGACATAAGACAAAGTCTGAATTTTTGGAGTTTTCCTTATGTATCCTTTTCTGTGGGGAGTGGCTGAGCTGGAGATCAGTCACACATGCAGGGCTAGAACAAGGCCAGCCCTGAGAACATGGAGCGCCTGAGGTGAGCCACAGGGGAAGGGTTTCACCTGTCATCAACCGCTTCCTGATTATACAAACTGAATGCACTGCAGTCTTTGGGAAGTTCTTTTCTCCCGTCAGGAGAGGGGGCTCCCCCTGACCTCAGCTTTCTGCATCCTGACCCTTGTCTTCATTTCTTCATCTTCCACCATCCTCCTCCCAGGAATCTAAAGAGCTGCGTGGGACATGGCACATTTCCGTATTAAAATCTTAGTTTTCTAGGGATCTACTAACCACAGTAAAATCTTCCACATATTCCCATAAACATTGTCTTCCACCAATCTTAAATTTCACTTATTTTATTTTGAACTTTCAAGCACATTGTCACTACAGTTACTAATTTAAAATAATAGCCAATTCTGTATCATCTCTTTTCTAGGTGATGGTCAGTGATGTTCACTGATATAAAAAAAAAATTACACACAGGCACTGGTACTCTATAAAGTACAATGCATCAAAATAGGTTCATCAGCAAAATGTTATCAATCGAATCCCCATGGCAGGTGGCCAAGTGTCTAAAAGACATGATTAATAACCTTCAAAAATCTCCAAAAATCTTCTTTCCATAGGCTAGTCATGAAAGTGGTTATGATCACTTTTGAAATCTAACTTAGAATTTATTAAAAACCAAAATAAAACTCTGCTTTTATGAAACAATACGCCAAGGTGAGAAAAATTCAGAGATTCCACTTAGGCAACTTGAAATAAACATTGTCCAATAGAGTATTAAAGGATAAAAAAATAGAGTATTAAAGGATAATAGATCCTTTAATGTCAAATAGAGTATTAAAGGATAAAAAAAGAGGGGAAGAGGGAAATAGTGGAGAACTAGAAGTCAGAGCTCAGAGTTAAAGTTGGAGATGGGAAAGCAATGCCAACCTTTAAATCAAAAGGAATCCACAGCAGCTCAAACACTTCAGAGAGAATTCACCAAGGTGCTCACTACACTCCATTGCTTAAGCTAATGCAGAACAGGGTATGGACGAGAACAAGGCCTGATGCGTACCATGCGTAAACAGGTCATCACATCTACAATCCTAGTGAATACAGAGTTCTATAGATGCCCTTCTTGTTGATTTTTGCACCAGAATTAGACAGAACACAGAAGTCAGGGCTAAGCACATACATCTAAAGTCAACTGACATGTATGTTTCATGTTACTGACCTATGTCTGAGAAAAGAAGTTAATTTTTTTTCTCCTCTTTTATGGTTTTTCCTGGATTAAGAGAACTGTCATAATTTGTCAGTGTTGAACAAATCTTCTGTTCCAAAAAGCAGTTTTCAAATATCCCCCAGTTCTACCTGAAGATAGTTTGGAGAAGCCAGCAATTTATTACTAATATTGAAGCATAACATTGCTGAACGATTTGCTTCTTTACAGAGTATATTTTAATTGATACGCACACCAACTTGTTGCATTCTGTAATAAACTTTTCAGAGTACATGTCACAGCCGGGGTACTCAGAGTACACAGCTAACAGAGTTTATCTAAGTCACCCCAGTAGTGTGAGACACTCATCTCATGGGTTTCAATGTGTGGGGGAAAAAAAAAGCTGTGAACTGTAATCCAGGATTATGAATGCATATAAATGAAGTCCTCTGAACAGTGACTGACAGTACTTCTGTCTGAAAATGTGCTTGCAATTGATTAAACATGTGTCCACACTAATGTTATAGTAATTAAAACCATTTCCATGCATCCTAGAGAAATAAACTCCAGAGATAACTTTAATTACAAAACCTAAAAATGGTGTATTGTTTCAGGAAAGTAGGTGGAAATGAAGAAAAGATTTGTACTTCTATCTTAAATGGATTTTATTAAATATTTTTAAGACAAAACATTTGTGGAATGTGAGACAACCCTGGGAGGAACTTTACAACTCACTCCTACAGAATATTTAACTCAAATGTAATCCATTACTTATACTTTGTTTTTCTAAGTGGGCTTGAAAGTCTCTCAGTACAGTGTGATAGTCTACTACCAAATATAACACCATCACTTCATGTATTCATTCCTTCCTCAACATTTGAGTTTACCACTCTTGTTTAACCACTGTCATAAACAGATGAAAAAGGATCAACTTGGTATATTTTCATGAAAGCTGCTTCAAGAAGTTTAAGAAGAGATGTGTGCTATAAATGCCGATGCTAAATATAGCTCATTAAATAATCCTGAAATTTCTAAAAAACTACATAATGTGATGTCAAATGTGAATATGAACACAGCAAATACTTTCTCAGGAAGAAGTAAAAATTATTTCAACATTTATATAGTTAAATTGTTTATTGATATGAATGAGAAAAATATTTAGGGGAATACTAATACAAAATATATTCACATAATTTTTAATATTTTTCTTTTCCTACAAGAGCAACAGATTCTCTTTCACATAAGTATGTCACTCATTTAATAAACAATTTATGTCTCATAAAACCAAAGGAGGGCATAATTCAAAATGGAGGGGGTAAAATGGCTGCCCAGTGCATGAGGACACCATCATGGTTTGAAGAAAGAGGAGTTCCCTAGGCTGGACTCCGCACCTCAGGAGCTGGGCTCCAGAAAACCTGCTGGCACCCATGGTGAGCTGAGGAGCTGGCCCTGGCCTGACACTGGCCTATGTGAATTATTTCTTATTTCCTACATTACTACCATGTACAGAATTTAAATGTACACTCCGAATTCAGAGGAGCTGGTGATGATGGTAAACACCAGTCATAGTATGCTGTCCACTGCAAAGCAGGAGAAGTTGGTAGGAAGATTTGTGGGTGTTCCCGGGAACTCACCAGTCTCCTGTTTATTTTCAATAGGAGACTCACAAGTTCCTGCAAATGCACACAAACCCACTGTGAGTGGCACCCTTCATAGGTAAACAGGTGATAACATTTCCTCCACTTCAAGCAAATACAACAGTCTGTTCCCCCCGGAGGGTCCTCGGGAGCTTGGCTGATGCTTGTGATTCTTTCCAAGAGGTGTGGTAGCATCCTGCTCACGAGTTTCTTTCATTCTTATATTCAACGAATATTAATCGACCATTTCTTATGCCAGTGTCTGCCTTTCTCTTGGGGAGACAGTGGTGAATAGCTTCTTGCCCTTACGGCACTTGTATCCAACATCGGGGCAGTTCATTTCCAATACTTCCTGAGTCATACTGTCAGTATCCACTGCCAATGAAAGGCAGCGGTATATACATTTTCCTCTGTAAAATCCATCACATTTGGCACAAGAAGGACCTAGGAATGGAAGCTAAGATATCTGAATTCTGATCATCCTGAGGTAAAACCTAGGATTATTGCAATGACAAATGATTTAGCTTGTTTGATTTTAGCTTTTGTTTGTGTGAAAATTATCACTTGGGCTACTGATATTATTTGGGTTTTGCTCTTCCTTCCTTTCTGGATACATATGTGTGATTATAAGAAAATACACACAAAAGATGAAGCTATCTGGATCACATACTGCAGTGCTTTTAGTCTGTCACTGGCCAAGAAAGTGGGACAGTTATCAAGGGGAAGATTAGCCCAGGACCAGGTTTTAGGCTGCAGTTTTTCTGGATATTTAAGCTATAGAAAATTCTGCTTGTTCCTTTGTTCAAATGGAAAAACTTTCAGTTTCCCCTCACCCCCTGTGAAAGCACATGTGTAGGAAACTGAGCTTGTATGTATACATGTACAACAAATAATACACACAAATATATACATGACAAATACACACACGCAAATACACACACACGAGCCCACTGACGCCTCACATTAACAAATGTCCAAGTGGTGAAAACTCTTGCTGATGACAGAAAGTAAAGTTTCTACTTATTTTGCTGTATTTATGCCCTTATTAGAGACAGCCTGTAAATGCTTTAACTTTAATTCCTAGCTAGGGATGTGCTGAAATTAAGTTTTTCTGTGTACACTGTGTTCTCTTCCCATAATCCTCTCACTCCTAAAATCAGAGACCATGTCTGCACATCACTGGGTGGAGGGGAACGGCTGCTGACAGCTTCTTGGTGGGTGCACACTCTGCTTGAAGGGCATCCTGTCATGGAGCTCGGTCACAATGAGGTAAGAGAAGAAAACCACGATCAGCGCAGCCTCGGCCACCGAAACGTGCGATGTTCAAGCGGCGAAGTACAGGAAAGCTTCTCCAGTCGGACCTGTAGCCATCACTGGAGCGCTTACGGGACAACACATCGCTTTCTTCCAGTCTCTCTAATGAGTTGAGGAGAGTGGACCCTCCCGAATAATATCCTCACTGCAAGGCTGTATTAAAATTCGGGAATATCTGTATACGGAAATCATACACTACAAAGGTTATTTTCTGCTAAAGTCTTCACTTAAATTTCCAACTTAAAATTCAAGAGTACTTGAAATAGCCTATACAAATAAGAATGTATCACAACTTTATCCAAGGAATAAGCATCCTCCAGGCAGGCGCACCATCCTGCTTGCGTTTAGTTTTTACACCTGCAAGCTCTTCAGCAGCTAACAGTATGAATTCGGATGTTGAACAGTGCATGAAATTTATCTTACATAAATGATAGATCCCTAAGCCAGAGAAGGTTTACTGAAATATTGTTTTCAAAGGGAGTGGATAAGGAGGCCAAATAAATATAATAGCATCTCTTTCTTTTTGATGTTTGCATTAAAGGTTTAGCTAATGATAAAATGTGAGTCTTTGGTCAAATGTACGGCACGGAGTTGACATACACAAAAACAACAGGAAACATCAGACAGGCAAAGTGGTATAAGTCAAAGAAGAGTCTTACAATTTGACATGAACCATGTGCGTCCTTGAACCATCACGAACTCTGAGTGCATGGCACTTTATTTCCCTTCTATGAATCTCAATTTTGTATTTCAAAAGAGTGGCACTAATAGTAATATCTCATTTTTGCAATTTGTATCATTATTAAAGGTTAAGAACCAAACAGAAAAAGTTTGATGATACAGCACAGCTACTGAATTTATACATGGATGAAAAAATCTTGAAACTACAAAAGAATTGATGGAAAAATATTGTGTATAAGTCAAATGAACACATCATAATCACAGGAAGGTAATAACATTGTCATTACAATGAGCTTTAACACCTTCTGATTCAGCATGGTCTCTATTCCTGAGACATTGTTTGCAAGTTAAATGGAACGGCTATTTAAGATGATAAAAAAGTGTACCATTCCTTGTATTTCTTATTAAGAGCAACCATTTGCTGACATCATTATAGCCCATGAGCAATTAGCCATCCTGATGCTTAGCATCAATATTGAAAGAAATTATTGAGGTAATATGCACGTCTTTCAGGAGGTCACAGTGAGGATAACTGCTGGAAAGACAAAGTGGGAATTACAAATATGTCTTAAGCAAATGCAACTTGTTTTAGACGATATACATACCATATTTAGAGGGTTTCGTATTTCCAAACTTAAAATATTTTGTACTGTAAGACAATCTTCCACACTTCCACTATTTATTTATTTATTTATTTTACAACCCTCTTATGGATATTTTCTATCCTTTTTCCAGTGCCTAGACTTTGAATAAACAAAATAAACTCCAAGTTGCACAAAACTGTTTCTTTTATACAATACGTTACCTCATCAAATTTTGATGTTCAGAAAAAAATGTACTGAGGTAGGTGGAGACATATCTAAATTTCAAAATTTAGTCTCCATGCTAGAATAAAACAACACATATTATCAAGGTTTTTAATGGAATCATGGAAAATAGCAGACTGAGTTCTAGAGGTCATATTCTACATTCATTTTTTTCCATATTTCTTCATATGGATTGGGAATATAACCATAGATTGATTTTAGGGGTAAAACTGTGAAGATAAAAATGATATTTAGGTTGGGTTTTTTGGGGTTTTGGTTTTTTTCCGGTGCCAGGAATCAAACTCATGACCTTGCACTTGCCAGGCAGGCGCTGTGCCGCTGAGCTAAACCCCCAGCCCCAACAATGATATTTAAATGTACTTATTCATTCATGTTGTGAATGACATCTGTTTAACATTAAGTTCAGCAGTCTGGTGGTTTACTGATAAGAACAGTTAATGTGTAATTTTTTTTACAATTTGACCAATTTTGCATGGTTACATCTGGTACTCCGAGCAACTGATCTGAAGACAACAATATGCAATAGAACAACCATTGGTGAATTCCTACCATCTTGCCTAGTGAAACTCTGTATCACGTCTAATGTTTTTCTAATAATTATTTTTTATTCTCTTTAATGGTTTGAACAGTTTTCCATTCTTACATCTGGTAATCTGAGCAACTTCGTTGAAGATAACAATATGCAATATAACAACCACTGTTAATTCCTATCACTTTATTTTGAAACCCTGTATCATTTTTAATGTTCTTGCTTTGTTTTGTTTATGTCTGTGATGTTAGCATTTTGCTGTTGTTCTTTTTTTAAACTTCTCTCTCTAAAATAAAAAAAAAATTAAGTTTAAAACTGGTAAAAATGTTCTAGAATACAATTTATGCATTTTTCTTGTCTCCTCCTACAGCTGAACACGATAAAAGAGATACTTGCTTCCAAATATAGCCATCTAGTTCTACTGCTAGTCAATTTTTTATAAAGCCAGGAGAACCTATGTACTCAACTTGAAATCCACAAGGACTGATATGCAAAGAAAAACAATGACAACCAAAACAATGTATTTTGACATACATTTATGACATCACTAATTGATGTAAGAAAAGGAAACAATAATTAGTAACTTCTTTGTCAGATAATTGATCAGAACATAAAAAATTATAATCATTAACTGTTCATTTCAGTATACCATCAGACAACAGCAATAGTTATCGCAGCTATTCATATATATTTTTATATTTTGCCTTCCTTCTTTTTTCTTCTTTCCCTCATCCCAGTCGTTCCTTCCTTTGAGCAATTTCTTTCCCTTTCCTACCATCTATTGTACATTTTGAGTTTTACCTAGTCTTTCAGGTTGTGTCTGGTGGTCTGAGCAACTGATTTGAAGGTAACAGTATGCAGTGGAATTACAATGGTGAACTCCTTCTGTCTTATCTAGTGAAACTCTATATTATCTCTACTGTTTTATCGAAGAATTATTTTCTTATTTCCTATAATGGTTTGAGCAATCTTTCATTCTTACATCTGGTAATCTGAGCAATGTAGTTGAGGATAGCGATATGTAACAATCACTGTAGTTTCATATTATTTTGTCTTGAGACCCTGTATCACTTTGAATGTTCTTACTTAGATTTGTTTATGTTTGAGATACTGGTATGCTGCTATTGTTCTATTTCTTTGTTTGTTTGTTTTTCATTTACTACTCTCTTTAAAGTAAAATAAAAAAATCTACTTTGCCAGATAATTAATTTTCTATGCTGTCATGATATTAAATACTATATCAAATATTGTTCTAAAACAGTTTTCAGTTATTGTTATTTTGAAAAAACAATGGTTTGCTAGTGGCAAATGACAGGAATAGTTAAAAACTTTTTTGGGGGGGGCAGGGTCTCGCTGTGCAGTTCAGACTGGCCTTGAGCTCACTTTGTAGCCCAGGCTGGTCTCGAACTCACAACAATCCTCCTGCCTCAGCCTCCCGAGAGTTAAAAATTATTGCTACCATACTTTCAGAAAAGTATCTTATGACAAAAAAAATTTCTACTTAGTTTTTCAGGTATTTTAAGTGTTTTCATCTTTGAATATAACCAAAGTAGTTACTGTAGTGATAAGACATGTTCAAAATATTTTTATAATATCCTTTAATTTAAAAATTGTTACATATGTTTGATTTTAAAAGTTCATATATTTTTGAGTATACAAAAGTAAATATGAAAGCATCGCCTCACATCTCTCTGCCCAAGGCACTAGTCATCCAGGGGGCTCACACCGTTATAATTCACTGTTAATCTTCGAGAATATTCCCCACTAGTACGATGAGCATTTTACTGCATGAATGTGGGCCCTAATCTCCACTAAGTCCCGCAAGTTATTTTTGACACTTCTGAATAAATGATGGTCATCTTTTCATGCCTGACTCCACTTCTAAAGGCCAGGTAAGGGGCTGGGATTTAGCTTAGCGGCACAGCGCCTGCCTGGTAAGCGCAGGTTGTGAGGTTTGATTCCCGGTACCAGAAGAAAAACAAAAGCAAAAAAAAAAAAAAAAAAAAAAAAAGGCCAGGTAATACCCTATGTCGGAAGCACACTGCGTTGTTCATGATTTCTTTACCCGTGACTATTTCTTACCCAATATGAAAATGCTACTGTTAATATGTCCCTTAATAAGTCTACATATTTTTGTGCATTTCCCTAGTATTTTGTGACAAAACAGGATCATTTATTTTCATTTGATTTCTTCTAAATTGCAAGAGAAGGATAAGCCTGACACTAGAAAGGCACACACATGAGCAGAGACTTCTTGTGATCTTTCACCTGTGCCCCTGATAACACTGAATATTCCATATACTATGCATTTTAAAACTTTGACGGGGGTCATTTTTTAAATTTTTCTGAAAAACAATAAAATGATACAGATATCAATATGTCTCACATTGCTACTGATTACTTGTGTATCTTTTTCCTACAAATGAGTTATTCTTTATGACGATTCTATTATTCTGGCTGTTTTGATAATTTAGGGGGCATTTATATCTTTATCATGGATAATAACGTCTTAAATATTACACACATTTGCTTCCAGCTATATTTGTGGTGTCTTTCAGTATATAGACATTTTAAAGCTTATGCAGTTAAATCTATCAATTATTTCTTTTTATGAGTTTCACTTCCTATTTAGTAGGACTTCCGTATTTAAAATAGATTTTAAAACAGCTGTATCTTCTGCATTTTTTTGTCTTACAGTGTGATATTTAATTGACTGAGGATTAATATTTTGCAAAATGAGAGGTAGTACTTTCTGCCAGTGAATAGTCAGGTGTATCAAACATTTAAAATATTTTAAGAAGTATGCATTTTATAGATACGACAATTTGTAATTTCTTTTAAATTGACAAAAGCTAAACATATCTATCATATGCAGAATATGTGCAGTATAATTTTTGTGAAATTGCTAAATCAGTTTAACATATTATCACTACTAATATTTATATATCACTACTAATGTATGTATATATCACTACTGATATATACCACTACTTTTGTAGTAAAACTATTTTTTGGGGAAAAAATCCTTTAAGATGATGGTTAGTCACCCACATGAACGCATTTTAGAGGTTGCTAAGTACAATTATTCTCATGGTAGGAAAGGTCTAAGATGAAGAAAAGATTTGAAAATGATCAACATGAAGTGATAACGCAATATATAGTAGTTAGTGACATTAAGTACTCATAGTAGCAAAAACAAGTAGAAGAACAAATGTGAGAGGGTGATGAGGTAGGAGTGGTAAATACAGGAAGTGGCGCTTTCACGAAGGAACGCTGCACAGAAAGCGGCGAGCACAGAGCAAGTGCGATCTGGCAGCGAAAAGGGGCGAACACTCCAAAATAGCGCTAAACAGTGAGGCCCGGCTGATCGCTCTGCCGACATTCACGTTAGTGTCTTATGAAATCAGTATGACTTAGAGTATTTTCCTGGCATTCACTTCCAAAGATGAAGTTAAATTTATTTGTTAATTAGTACGCATATGGTAAGCGTGGTTTTATTTTAGTTCGTGTTTTTTGTCAGTATATTAAATGAGAGTATTTTTCAAGCTCTGTTATGAATTGTATCATATGCATCACTATTTCAGAGCCAAAGCAGATGTGAGTATTTGTGCACAAGATGTCAGCTAGAATATGAGCAAGAATACCATCATGAAAATGTTGGCATACAACTGTGTAGCAAGTTGCACACAAACCTGCGTTTTCATTTCTGCGTACTAGTGAAAAATTAGCTCTTTCTACTCAAGTGCCATAAAACATAAGACCAAGGTGGAATCTGTGCTGCAGAACCTTTCACTAGAAGGCCGTGCAGCTTAGCAGAACATGTTTACGGTGCAGCCACAAAGGTTTCAATTTGACTCCCAGTTGAACTTCTCAAAGACTCAGTTTGTTCAAATGGAAATAGTATCTGTATTATAAAATGTTAGAATTATATAAAATAAATTATAGATTTTATTTTTGTCTACTTCTTATTGTTTACAAATATAAATACATATGATACGTAGAAGCAAATCCTCTTGGAAAACATTTCAAGAAGCAAAGATGACTGTATAAAGGAGAAATAAATGAACATTTCAAATCACTAACATAAATGCCTAATACATCACTTGAAGACATGAGTTTCTTATAATACAACTTACCCTTAGTACTGTACTAATTCATGGTGAGACAGTCCCAAAATAAATGTATCCATGGGAAAGAAAAAGATATGTGAAAGAGGGTGTGGAGGATACCATCTTCTTTTGTAAAGTTTACTATGTTTTGTTTGTCTGCAGCCCGCACTAAAGCCTTATACATACATGTGAGCATGGTGACACCAACCTGGATGAGACTCGCTGCTACTACTAATTGCATGCAGTCTTTACCAGTGCACAGAAGGAAAAAAGAATAGAAGAAACAGATGTAAAAGCAGATTTGGACACTGAGAAATGCTCTGCAGAGAAAATGACAAGGACAATGCCAAGAATGTACCCGAAATCGCGTTAATTTTGCTTTTTCCTAGACATACAGAAATCTATACTTTCCACGTACATTTTCTCATTAAATGATATATTTTAGCCAAGGACAGTTAGGTGGAAGTGATGTGCACCATTACTACACTTAGACAAGAAAAAGCACCTTTCAAATTTTCTGCTCTTCTGTCCCTACTCAGCTGTGCATAAATTTAAGTGCTTCAGAACTGGTTAAGTGTGTGTAAGGTTAAGGCGGTCCACCTGGCTCCAGTTCTGGCTCTAGTTCTTTCCACAAGCGTATAACCTTTGATCCCTAATAGTACCATTTTAGATCCTGTGCGTAAATCTTGAGGGAAAATGACAGCAAACAAACAACACTCAAAGTGCTAACTATTTTTCATGAGTATTACCCAGTCATGGGTATTTTGCTTCATTTTTATATGATTTTTACTGTAGTTGAAAAAGCCAGCATCATAATAAATGCAATTTTGAAAACTAAGACTTAAATTTTATTTTAGTATGAACCAAACTTTTCTGTAATTAGTTTGAATTCAGAGTGTTGCCCTTTTTATTGAATAATTCATAGTCACTGGAAATATTCAACAGAAGAAATATTTGTCAGTGATAAAGAAATGATTCTATTGATAAAAAGTAAAACAAAACACTTTTTATATTTCTACAAAAGCTATAATTGTAAAAGTTTATATACTTTTACACTGTCCTGGAGGTATCTCATCCTGAAATTAACTATTACAGGAAAAGAACTATACTACAATGATAGAAAACTGTTCCAAATAATTAAGTAATTTATCAAATATGTTCGGTAAGTCAATAGACCAAACTGCTATGTATTACAAAGATAGCTCATAAAACTTCCTATAGTAATTATTATCTAACATAACTGGGAGCATAATATAGTTCACAGATAAGATGTTCAATAATGCACAAAAGAGACCACAAAATAAAATGATGAAAATAAATGGGCTGATTAACACAGTGACGGGATTTAAATTTAACCGTTTATGAAAACTGTGAAGCAAGGAAATGCGGAGCAGAAGGCTCAAAGTCTCCATCAAGGTGACCCTAATACCTGCGGGCACTGGACTGCTCCTGGCATGAAGTCCACCCATGAAATCCACCCCTGTAGCTATAGCAATCGGCTGCCAAAGTGCACGAAGCCTCAATGCCTCCATAACAAATATAATTTCCACGGCTTTCCAGTACTGCACAGCCGATCATAGGCACCTAGCCCTCCCCAAGTTTTAGACTCCCTGAGATTTAAGTCAGTCCACACAAGGACAGGCTTCAAGCCCACCTCAACATCAGACTGCTATCCTGGGCTTATATCCTAAGACATCATCCACCACTCTGGGCTACAATCCCGCCCAGAGTCAGGTATGCCTTGTAGCCTCTGTGTAAGCCACACCTCCCACTCCAGAGTACACAAAGTCAAGGACTGCTTCAGCAAAATCATACTTCGGGCTGGAATAAACAGATACAAGTGTTGGGCTGTTCCACAGTCAGCCAGGCTCCAAGGGCTCCCTGTGAGCACATATTCACGTACAGCTTCACAGCATAAGACTTGGGTCATGGCGTATAAATCTAGCAACCAGGAGCAACAAAATACTCACCGTCCACACCAGTCACCAGGGTTCAGGTCCTACCATTCATTCAGTGAGGATTTAATATCAGTTCTTCTCAAAGTCTCTCAAAAACTCAATGAAAAGAAAATACTTCCAAATCCCTGTTTGAGGTCCACATTAATCTGAAAGCAAAGCTAGGCAAGGACACTATAAAAAAATTGTATTACAAATAGCCATTCCTAATGAACATAGATGCAAAAATTATCAACAAAACATTAACAAGCTGAACTTAATATCATATTATAAAGGTAATCCACCATGACCAAATAGATACACGGGCCATTTTAAAGTCTATAAAGGTGAGACTCTGCATTAGTGAAGGACAAAAACTACATAATTAGCATTCATTCAGAAAGGACATTCAAAAAAATTCTACAACCTTTCATGATAAATACTGTTATCACATTAGATAAATGAGAAATGTTCCTCAAAACTATAAAGGACATATATAAAAAAACACAGCAAGAAAAGCTGAAGAAAGTTTTACTCTAAAATTAAGAAAAATTAAGAGTGACCATCCACTCTTACTACTTGTATTCAACAAAATACTTGACCTCCTAGCCAAAGCAATTAGGCAAGAGAAATAAATAAATAATATTCAAATAGGTCAGGATCAAAGTTTTTTATTTCCAGAAACAAGAATATCTATATCTATATATCTATATCTGTATCTATCTCCTTAACTCTACCATAGAACAGTTAGAACTAATAAAAGAATTGAATAAAGTTGAAGATGCAAAAACAATGAACAGGGCTGAGTATGGTGGCACACACCTGTAATCCCAGCACTTGGGAGGCTGAGGCAGGGCGTCACCACAAGTTTGAGCACAGCCTGGGCTACCCTGTGAGTTCAGGACAGCTTAAACTATACAGCAAGCCCTTGTTTCAGAAAAAAAAAGCAATGAGCAAAGTCAGTAGTGTTTTTACACATTAATAATAAACTGTCTCAAAAAAGAATTTGAGGAAAATAACATCTATGATAAGTATAGAAAATAAAATGCTTAAGAATAACTTTAACCAGAAGGTGAAAGATGAAAGACAGACAGAGAGAGAAAGAGACAGAGAGAGAGAGAGAGAGAGAGAGAGAGAGAGAGAGAGAGAGAGATCATTGATTCAATAATTGAGGAATATCAAACATCAGTAGTATTTCTATACAATGAAATTGAAGTTTATAAAAAGAATTTTAAAACAACCTCATCTACAATATCTGAAAAGTACTTATGAGTAAGTTTAAGGAGGTGAAAGATGAAAGACTTATATACTGAAAGCTATGAAACATTAATAAAGAAACTGAAGAAGACATAACCAAGTGGAAAGATATTCCACGTCCATGAATTAGAAGAATTAATAATGTTTACATGTTGCAAGTAGCTAAAGAAATTTACGGACCCCATGCAACCCCTATCAATAGCATTTTGCACAGAAATATAAAAGCACAGTCCATGAAATCATTTTGATTCACAGAAGGCTTGACCGATCCAATGCAATGAGTGTAACCAAGAACAACCTGGAGAACTCATACTACCTCATTTGAAAATATACTATAAAGTTACAGGAGTGAAAACACAATGACACCGGCATAAGAAGCAGACACATCAACCAAAAAAAGAACAGAGTGCCCAGAAATTGCCCCCTTCCGGTGAAATGATTTTGATAAAGGTGCCAAACAAACAAAATGGGAACCTGCTATTGTCTGGAATAAATGGTCTTGGGAAAATTCAATATTTCCATTCATGCAAAAGAGTGAAGCTAGACTCATCATAAGGGATATAAAAATGAACTCAAAATGAATGAAGTATTTAAATATAAAATATGAATCTTCAGAACTACTAGAGGGATGGGAGTAAAAACTCCATTTCATGTACATGGGAAACGATTTTGTGAGTAAAATAAAACTGTACTCAAAAACAGATTAGAAAAGCAAAAACAGAAAAACATCAACCCCCAGAGCGTCTCTAAGCAGCACAGTAAAGGAAAAGATTAACAGAGCAAAGAGAAAATAGTTGCAAATGACACATCTGACAAGGGGTTTGTGCTCAGAATGTGTCAGGAACTCAAGCAACTCTGTAGGCATTACAGACCCCGATGGAAGTAGGAGCAAGCCCTGAAAAAGTACTGATCCCATGAGATTAAACAATGTAGGAAAAATGTCCACCATTAGTAAAATCTCTAACATAAACATGCTTGCATTTCCTAACTCATGAAAGTTTTGTGGTCTTCACCAATAGAAAATGTTTTCTCAATGTTTCTTTATTCTTTCTGAGTTGTCTGAGAACTCATATACAATAGATCAACACACAACTAAAATAAATTCTATAAGCACTAATAAAGTATTTGCTAAAACTAAAGCTCAATGAGTAATTTTATTATGGCAACCAACCTCTGATATTTGTTCATAGCATTTTCTTATGATGAAATTTTTATTCTAATGGAGCCGTTGAATTTTTATGAATCATAGATTATGATAATTGACTTATAATATGATCTCCATGATTAAATGTCCACATGAACTGAAGATAGAAGTCACAGAATTAAAACAAACAGCATCACTAAGTGAAATGCTCAGAAGAGTTCATGAAAAAGAAAGAATTTCATTTGTACTTTAAGAATGGGTGTGGCAGAGCCTTATAGGAATAGGAGCAGAAATGTCTGTAATACAAATTTCCACAGAGTGCAAGGTAAAGCAGGATAGAAAAGTATCTTTCGAGTTTTGTTACAATTGAATTTTGTTCGCTAATAAGGAAACTGATCTACAGCTGTATGTTGTCTTTGAGAAATAGAGGGAGAGAAGTCTATACTTGTCTGTTATCTTAAGTGGTCTCAAAGCAATGGGAAACTGGAAAATTTCTGAATGTTGGTGTGAGGTGATAAAAGTACTCTTCAACCAAATCACTTGGAAAGAAATGCCAAGGATGTAGGAGAAATGGTACTCAGACAGAGAGGCTAGGGACGAAGCCAGGCTTTTATACTGGCATGGGGCAGTTACATTAAATGCATCCACAAAGTAGAAATGGCAGGTCGTATTTAATATGAAACCTTTGTGAAAGTGCATAAAATGAATGTGCTCAAAATGAAGAAATATGTGGAAAATGAAGACAATATATACAGTGCATAAAGATGTCCCTATTGGGACGACTGGGAAAATTAAGATACAGCTGGTATGCACTCAAGGAAAAAGAACCATTTCTTGAAGTAATTCCACTCTACATAACTTCCGAACTTCTATATGAACGTGTTCTCAAGTATATAAGAATGAAATTTAGTGTTTTGTGAAGCATATATGTAAAAGAAATGAACAGTAAAATATTTATTTAAGGGAGAAAGGGAAATTCTATAAGAGGGCCAAGGGAGATTGGGTTCTTCAGCTAACAGCAAGGTGCATGCAGACAGAAGTCTAGCTTCAGTGCCGCTTTCCCACTTATTAAGATATTTTATACTGTGATTGTATAGGCGCCATGCAATCTTCAGGTGTGGGAAACGCTTATGTGTGTGCGCACACACTCACACAAAGTGCTTGTCCAGCTGGTGGAACTGCCATAAGAGCAATGATAAACATGTGACATACGGTAATAGAAATGGCTTAGTCACCTGCAGGCTACATACGCTACAACAGCCCCATAAAATTATAATAGACATAAAAATCCCTGTTTTTCTAGTCCTGCCCATTATCCATCATACTACAATGTATTATTCGCGTTTCTGGTGATACTGGTTTAGACAACTTAAGTGTGTATCAGTCAAATAAAAAATGTAGCAATACAATTATGTAAAGTACACGCTTGATAATGAAATGAATATGTTACTAGCTTATATATTTGCTACACTGTGCTTTTTATCATTATCTGAGTGCCCTCTCTCTACTTACAAACAGAAGGATTTCTACAAAACAGTGTGTGGTATAGCAGCCGCGGCCTCATCCATCTTGTGTTTATTCTGCCTTTAGATTGAGCCATGAGGCTGCACTGAGGGACTGACCTTTGCCTTCCAGGTTTGTGTAAGTTCACTTTATCATGTTTTCATAATGGCAAAATCATTTCTAAGTAATGATGTGTTTATCCCCATCACCAGCAGGTGTGTTTGGTGTCAAATGGCCTATAAACAGATGTGCTGAGGAAGGATGGCATGTAGGTAATGTGGAGCCGAGAGTTGGTGACCTCTTTCACATTCTCCTGAAAGTCAATTTCATTTTACTGTTCTAAAAATGAGACGCTGTAAAAAGAACATCAAACTTTATAAGACTGATTATTTTTTCAATGAGTACCATTGCTCTCTTAAGAAAAAAGTGACATCGGATAAAACAAACAAAATTCCATGCTGGTTGACTCTCTTCTTTCCATGCTCATAATGAAAGCTCAGTAAGTCACATACCTTTTAGGGAGTAAAAACCTAAGCATTTATGGAAAATTCTTTACTTAGAAAAAAAAATACCAGGAATAGAAGTTCATCGAAGGACACATATGTATTGAAAATATGGAGAAAGCAAAAATTAAATGGACAGTTAATATTCAGCATCTATTGTTTGAAGATTCATAAGACAATTTAGTTTCCGGTGAATATTTTTGTAAATTTTGCAAGTTAATTATTCATACAATAGGGTAAATTCATTCGCCCAAGTTTCTCCTTAGTCTTGACTAAAGAAAATCCAAAATTCAAGTTTTTGATGTCACAGAAGTATGAATCTATGTTTTTGAGTATTCCTTTTTCATTTGGTATGTTTTCTTCTTTGATTGTCATACAGTACATATTTTGGGTCAGAATTCAATTTAAGTTCCTCGTGAAGAAATTTTCCAGGAATAACACATAAACAATAACGAAAAAACCAAACAGCAAATACCTGAGTGTATTTAGATCGTGTGCCTCTTCTCAGACAATTGTGTTTCTCAAAACATGTGTTCGCATGATGCTTCTGTCCTTGCAAAGACATACCTGATTACGCTACTCTATTCTGTCTGGCAGGTAGGACGTTATGTGGTGATATTTTCAGAGGAAGACATGCAAATATGTCACTTATTTTAATGAAGTGAAATGCTGCTTGCACATATTATTTATATCATAGCACAGCTAGAATCTACCTAGTACTTAGGTAGTAATTCTAATCCTAGTTTTAGTAAAATCAACATAGCTTTCTCTGAAGTTTCTATTCTATCATTACGAAGATGAAGAGATTATAAAGTAATTCTATAATGCAGAGAGTCAGTTTTCCCTGATTTGTGTACAGCACATTGGTAATAGGATTTTTAAAAAAACATACAATACAGTGATTACTGAGTGTTAAGTATGTGATTGCCTATTCCTGACATTTGCAATGAAGAAATGGAGTATTTAAACTGTCATGCTCCACTGATTTTTGATTTCAGAACAAAATTAAGGATAACTATAAATGTATGTCAATGTCTTGGCCTTCAATATCAAGGCTCATGAATGTATTGCATCTGCTGAACTCAGTCTCATGAAGTTTATTTATTCTCTTTCTCTGTCAGCCTTTTGCTAGTATACGGAACCACCTCACCTGACAGGAGCACAGCCAATGGTATGGACTGGAAGTTGCCATGTTATGACTTCAAGTGAATTCAAAACTGATTTCAGAAAACGACACACACACTATCTAATAGTGAAAAGAAAACCCACATGAGAGTAGTGACTTCTCTTTGTTTCAACACTGAAATAGCATGCTATATGCCAAATTATTCCTTTGAAGTAATAACAGAAACACAATAACATAACACACAAACAAGTAGAAGAAAGGATAACACAAACTGGAAGGAGCAAGCAAGGTCTACATGGTACAAGTATTTTTAAACAAAGCTAAAGATTAACATGAAAGTGACCATGACGTAAAATCCACAATTTTTTCACAATGCTAATTTAATAAAAGCAAAAATAATACACATGCCTCCTAAGCCTTGGCTGCAATCGTATTTGAAACCTTCGAGCGGTCTCAACTGAAAGTAGGTAGTACTGCGGGTGATATACAATGCTGGGCCCTTGGGACATAAAATGGAGCTTGATTTGCTTTTTGTTACCTACCGCACTTCACACAGTACCAATGGCTTCCAAATATATATATATATATACACACACACACATACGTATATATCCATTTCAATACACATAAAGTTCAATGAAGATAACTATATCTTCACAAATGTGTTATTGAATCAAGCACATGGGTTGTAATAAATGCAAATATATCCCTTCCAAAACTTCAAGGAAATTCATAAACATTATATTCTAGAAAAGACATAGCTATTTTAAGATATTATTTAGATACACAGAAAAGGAAATGTAGAAAGAAGAGAGAAAAAGAGAAAAGCAAAGTAAAGTTTAATGCAGCAAAAGGTGTGTCTTTTAAACCCTATCAGGTGGAAGAAGCTGTTTTTATTTTTCATGCTCTCAATTAGGCAGAAAGAACTGAAAATTGTACTGAGAAGCATTTAAATAGGACACAGGAGGAAAACATTCTGTGTGGATCATCTAAATAACAAAGGAAAAATGGGAAAGGAATAGAACACAAAGGGGTAAATCATTAGGAGTGAAAAAACGATTACACACACTTCATTGGATTACTTAGACTAATTTTTAAAATGATGCATATCCTTCCTACATCTACACAATTTACTATGTGATTTCAATTTAGAATTGTTTTCATAAATAAAATCAAACTGATAAGCCTATAGTCTTACCTCTCTTTCTCTTAAAAAAGCACATATAATATTTACTAATATATTCTTAGGCATTTTCACTACAGGTATATTTGGAAAATATTTCCATAATCATAACCTTATCTGTGATAAATGTTTACACTAACAACTAGAAGAAAAAGATGATGAACATAATATAAATATGCGCACTGTGCTCTGAAGAGAAGACAGAATTGTAACTGAAATCGTCCTCAGTCCACGTTCACCGTTTCTTATATCAACAGCACTAATGTGAACATGCTCGACTTTACCAGTTGGACACAGGTGTGTAACAAGTGGTTTCAGACAGTATTCCAAACTTGTAGAGAATATTCAGCTCTACAGGACAATGCTCAAAATGTCATTAAAAATGCAGAGCCCTTCACAATTTGGGGAGGTACACGATGCAGAGCACAGACAAGGCAGGTACGGCGGGGCAATCTCATCACTGTAGAACCTCATCACTCTGGGAGGCTGAGGCAGAGGGATCTCAAATTTGAGCACAGCCTGTGCCATTTAGTGCTTTGTGAGATTCTGTTTCAAAAAAATAAGTAAATAGGAAGTAAAAGCTTAGGAAAGTAGCCTTATTTAAACTTGCTTTTATTCCCAGTACTGGAGCAATAATAATAATAATAAAAATAATAATAATAAAGATTGCATAGCCAAATAACTCACACCATATAAGGAGAGACACACAGTCTCCCCGCCTGTCCCGCAGTCTTTTCCTGACTGTCCAGGTGATCCACTCATATTAACAAGTCCGAAAATCATTTACACACACTACATGCGTGCTTTCACTGAACACCTACACCCCTGAGAGATACCACTAATACCTTTTATGTTTTTTTTTGTTTTGTTTTGTTTTTCTCCGGTACCGGGAACCAAACTCACGACCTTGCACTTGCCAAGCAGGCGCTTTTGCCGCTGAGCTAAATCCCCAGCCCCCACTAATACCTTTTATGAATTGTTTTCTGTACTGACGGCACCCTAAGAAAATCTGTGAGGATAAACCCATTGAGCTTGTGCTGACGCATAAAGACAGCGATTAGGGTTCCTTCCCGAACCTCTCTAACACAGCAAACCATCGTCAGTCTGGTAACGCAGCTTGTTCTAACGGAGTAACAAATACAGCTGAGAACCTCAGTCACACTCACCACTCCCCCCCCGGGTCCTTATAATCGCATTGATCTGTCATTTTGTCAAGACCCCTCCCAAGCAGGTCATGGAGAAGCCGGAAGTAACACTGCAAGATCACCTTGACAGATAACCAGCCTCAAAGCACCCCTCAGATTGCGAAAAACATTTCAGACGTCTTTTCCTTTGTCCTTCACTGAGCCTATTCCAGTGAGAAGTCACCTGATTGCACACAGAACAAACTACACTCCTCTAAGCACTTCCCTGTCTTCTTTCTCCACGCCTGGTAAGCTGTCCTGTGTCCTTTCACTTACTCTGCTAGGCAACTTCTCTACGTTATTACGAAGAAGCATTAGCCAGTATTGAATCATTAATTTTCTTTTCTATTTGACCTGGGAGATATTACAGAGTTGCCCATCTAATAAAGAGCTAAAGTGGAGGTCGACCTCTGCAGCTGGACGACTAGCCCTTACAGAACTTGACTCAGGGCTCCTACTGTCACCGTCATCTATTTTTCTCTTCACACATTCACATGCTCTGGCCTCACATCAGGAATCACTGGTGCTTCTCCGCAAACCGCATGTCTTTTTTTTTTTTTTGTCTTCTTGAGAGAGGGTCTCGCTATGTAGTTCAGGTTGGCCTTGAGCTCACTTTGGAGCCCAGGTTGGCCTCAAACTTGCAAAGATTCTCCTGCCTCAGCCTCTCGAGTGCTGGGATTACAGGCGTGTCCCACTACGCCCGGCTCCTCATACTGCATTTCCAGGTTACTTTATAAACAGCAACCTGTTTCACATGCTCCTTAAATACACGCCATGCTTACATCATTCAGTGTGTGTTTTAGATCACAACCTTTCAATTAGATCATAAGTTATGCCACTTCTTGCTTTCTGGGTGCAAGATACCACTCCCATGTCCTTGGGTCCCTCCTGTTCCTGGCAGTCTGTGTAGAGATCTGTAACTGCACTGAGAAGGGGCCTGCCGAGGGTGGCAACACGGACCCAGAACGGATCTGCTGAAGGCTTTGAAACTCACACAGAATAATCTGATCTATTCTGAACAAAATGAACACTGAGTTCCACCTGATGTAGACAACAGTATCTTTTTCTTGGAGGTGCTTTCAAGGAATCTCTGAAGCAAATTATGTGTTCATGACAAGATCCACATTTTAATACATGTCAACCATATTGCCCAGACAGATTGGAAATCTTTCCACTATCATTGCGGTAATCATGCTAGAATAGCAAATATGATATAATCATCACTAGCAAGGACTACTCAGCTGTGAATGTGTATATATACACATTCAGTGACACAGAACTTCTGGTCATGTCATAGTTTACCTGATCTGTGAAGGGATGCTAAGGCCAAAGTTTAACTGAAATATTCTGCCACTCCAAGTTGGGTTTAGTTCTCCAAATCTGGTGACTTCGGAGTGGGGAACAGTGTGGTGATTAGAAACGTTTCATGTTCACCGTGATATTCAAAACTGTACATTTATAAAATGTATATTATGCCACAGTGCAACAAATAGATCAGTGACTCGTAGGTAGACAGAAAAAGAAATAAAAGAGGCCACCAAACCTTTTTTGAGTGCTTAGCAAGTGCCCTGCACAAAAAAGATGGGACTAAAACACTAGATATCGGGATGCTAGCTAACATGGAAAGCACGGCCAGCAGAGCCCAAGTAAAACAAGATGAAGTGATTATTTAGTCAACTGGCAGAGACAATCATCCTATACTTTTAAGTCTATAAATTAATTTTCTATCTCTGTTAAGTTTAAAATGCTCATTTTGTTTGTTTGTTTTGAGACAGGGTCTTGCTATGCAGTTCAGGTTGGCATTGAACTCACTATGTAGCCCAGACTGGCCTCAAACTTGCAGAAATCCTCCTGCCTCAGCCTCCTGAGTTCTGGGACTACAGGCATGTGCCACCCTGCCCAGCCTGGTCAATGTATTGTTACAACACTCTGACACAGTATCTACTTTTGCATAAAAATTTAAATGGGTAAAAATAAGACAACTAGTCAAAATGATCTGAAAAGACAGGCACCATATTTATATTCACTTTGAACCATAGACATTGGCATATGAACCTGAGCTTCATCTGCTTAAAAGCCTGAGAATATATTTACCACTAAGTTTGATTTCCTGAAATTTTAATTTAAAAAAGCTTGGTGATTACATTTAGGATTAAGTTTGTGACATCTGCCAGGTGTGTGTATTTCCTGATTTTTTTGGTACACAATTTAGGAAAAAAAGCCAACATCTTAAAACTTTAAGTTGGTACCAACACCTAAGGCAACCCATTAGGCAAGGAATTAACATACAGTGCAGGTAAACTGAACTCAGGACAGCTGCTATAAAACTCCTTTAAGTTTTGTACCTTAATGTCCTTCAGATGGCTCATGTCCTCAGAGGCGGGGTTTAGGGAAGGTAACTGCACCACACAGTGCTATATTCATCACTAGATCGATCCGCTGATGAGCCCAGACTGAAATGTATTGTAAAGAGTATGACCTGGCCGGAAGAGGTGGGTTACTGGGAGACGTGGAAGAGTTTACCTTCTCCCAGTTCATCCTTTCGTCCCTGCTTCCTGGATACCATGCGGCTAGTAGCCTCCCACCACCACACCCTTCAGCCTCACCATTTCTGCCATGGAGCCAGGACCACAGATTAAACCCCAAAGCGGGAGCCGAGTTAACCTTCTCTTCCTTTAAGTTGCGAGCGCCACATATTTTGTCCCAGCAACAGGAAAGCTGACGGATACACACATCACACTTGTTCTCATCCTGTCCCCACACACATAATGCAGATGCACACACACAAACACACTACCACATAGATTTTTAGTAAAATTTGAAGTACAGTGCTTCACAGGGTAACAGGTGTCATAGGGATCATTTATTTTGACATTTTAAGGAAGAAGGGGACAAGAAATGCTTTCACCAATTTTCTATACTATACAAGAAAACCCTAAAATATAATCTGAATTTGTTCATTACCTACTAGTAACTTCACTTACCGTATTCGTTGGGGTTACTTTGAAAAAACTAAGGGAAACTTCTACTCATTAACCCGTGTATCTGAGTATAGCATGATTTTAGGCAGCATGAAAACAGAGGGGTCATCTCAGAGCAGGCACTTAAAGTGACTTCCAGCAACAAGGGTGTTTCTATTTGTGCATGTATTTGCATGCTCAAATTCACCTCAGAGTCATTAAACCACGGATCCAAGATAGATCGATCATGTACAGTTTGTATTCAAGGATCTTGATGAGAAAACCCAAACAAAACCTCTGAGTGATTATTAAGGTACAAGGTATGACCAAAATACAGAGTACCTCTTTACATTTTTCAAAGAAATTACAGTAAAAGGTACCTTCCCATTAATCACCCTCAGAAACTGCCCCTTGCTGCTAAGACACTTATTCCATCCTTTTGGCCACTTTCTGAAGCAGTTGGCAGATCCTCTTTCCTGTCCTTATGAGGCATGTTTAAAAAATAATTTAGTCAATATTCTGGCACGGTTCAACTTCTGGCTTAGTCCCAAAGTCAAAGTATCCATGGAAGGTCAATGTTATGAATCTTGTCAGGCCTTCGAGGTGACCACGCTAGCATAACTAAGGATGAAAGAGGACTTGCAGAACTGCTTTACAGCATGGCAAGTAAAAGGGAGTGAGGGCGATCTGAGTGAGGAGTGACACTATGAAAAGATGATGGTGATATAGCTTTGACTGTAATAAAGTTTAAACATTCAGTGTAGGACTGGGGATTTAGCTCAGCGGCATAGCGCCTGCCTGGCAAGTGCAAGGTCGTGAGTTCAATTCCTGGTACCGGAAGAAAAAAACAAAAAGAAAAACATTCAGTGTATTTTTCAGTCATGTCTCATATATAACACATCCTGAAAGGTTGGCTCAAGAGATAGTTTCCACTCTTCGTGTGCCAAGTCATCTTTCCTGCCTCTACTTGACCAAATATCTTTAGTTTTTAGGAGAGGTATCATCTCCTGTTATCTGCAAAGCTAAATTCTTAAAGCAAAAACACAAATAATTTCCTTCCCTTTCATATAGGCAGATCAGACCATGGGGAGTATCTTTCCGAGGGTATGGAAACATTCATAGCTCGGGGAAACACGCAGCACATCTCCAAAATCCATCATCTCAAATAATGGATCCCCTGTCCATCATGTAAATTATGTTATTGGAAAGGACAAAACTTGAAAGCAAACTATTAAATACTACAATAAGAGAAAATTGCTTTTTATGTCTACATCATCCAGAGCATACTTTATGAAGCTGGTGTGAGGATGTTTGTTGAATAGATCTTATATTGTCAAATGTGGCAACATAGATATAATCAAAAATATTTCAAGTGGCTTTGAATTTGCTTCTCAAAGGGTAGGCATATATCTTGAGATAATAAACAGACATACTCATAGGAAGCATTTCTCTGAATCTGTAGAATGCTTCATTATTTTGTGTAAAATCTACTGTTATTTTGGTAGATACAGAGGCCCCTCAAATATACATTTTTTTTGTCTCTTTGAGACAGGGTCTCGCTATGCAGTTCAAGCTGGCCTTGAGCTCACTTTGTAGCCCAGGCTGGTCTTGAACTCGCAATGATCCTCCTGCCTCAGCCTCCCAAGTGCTGGGATCACAGGCATGCACCACCACGCTTGGCTCAAATTTAGTTTTGGAAGCTTCATTCTGATTTCCTCTGTAACTAAGCAATTATAAAAAGATAAAACGTGATGATGCTTTTAGCAACTCATAGTCATAGGCACTAAGCCATGTTAATACTGATTGTATGCAGAGTCATCTTGTCATTCCTCTTGTATGTTTCATACGGATTTAGGTTTTATTGTGCTTATTGTCTCACACATGTGTTACTGGTGTCATACTACTTAAACTGAGTTTAGCGCCACACCAGAGCTAACAAACCTTCCTCTGAGGGTTGCTGAGCAGTTCCTATGCCTTTTAAAAACTAAATGAAGCTGACTTTATCTTTTGGTTGCACTTTTCTCTGAAATATATGGCATACAAAGTAGAACAAGAGCACTGCATAACATGCCTTCTCCATCTTTTCTCTTAAGCAATTAAAGTTCTGCTTCTCCTCTGAATCCTAAGAAACTGCCATCAAGCTTTGACCTCAGCATGCTGAGACGGAAGAGGTAACTAGGTGAGGAATTTAACCAGGAGAGAATCACAGCCTGCTCTGATTTGCTGTGAAACTGAATTCATTGATCAATAAATAAATACAATTAACTATTAAGGGAGGCCAGAAATTAATTCAGCTAAACATGCCAGAGAGATACGTCTGCTGTCTGACATTTTCAATCTAGTGCAAATAGGGAAGGCAGAAACTAAGCTTACAAAACTGAAGGGAAACAGTGAACTGCGTTATAGTGGGTCTTGCTAGGTAGCAAAAGACAAAAACAAGCGGAAAATGCCACGTCCACAAAAATACTAAGAGTAGAGGAACACCCAAAGTGTTTGATAACCAAAATAAACAATGTGGTGCGCACCTCTATTTATAGAGCAGAATCTACCAAGTAAAAGCGAATGCAGTGAACAAGACAAAACTTCAAAAATTAAAATGGTACACAGACTCCTACTCCCAAGCAGAGGCTGACTTTCCCGCGATATGGTTTAAGGCAAATGAATAGCTCGTTAAAATATCAATGCAATCTGTGGTGGCACATGCCTGTAATACAGTACAGGCCTTTAATCCCAAAAGTCTGGGAGGCCAAAGGGTACCAAGTTCTAGTCTACTTGGGCACATTAGCAAGACACTGTCTAAAATAAAAAAAAACAAGGATTCTTTGGACTTACCTCAGTAAGAAGACAGAAAACCACTAGCTGTAATTCAATATCTTCAATCTTTATAAACATATAGGTTTAAATCATATATTTGGTCATACAAGCAAATAGTATAAATATATAGGATAAAATAAAAAACCACTACATCTTCTAAACGGTGGGTGAAATAATTTAGGTAAGTGATGACAAGGCAATATTAATATGGTTTTTGGTAAAAACACTTTGTGAATTAAAGTAATGTTATGGACTTACAAGCTGGGATGAGAGCTATAAAACCAAGCTGGTTAATGATTAGTATCAGGTGATGATAAAACTACATGAAGAAGCGTATCATTTTAAGGTATTCAGACCACTGTCTCAGGCAAAAAAGCAACCACCCAACCAAAAGAGAAGTCTCCAGGACAATACGAGCCTTCAACAAACATGATTACACAGTGATATAACGGATTCCAATCCAGTCGCAGACATGTAGGATACGGAGAGCTCTGGCACAGTGCCTGACACATAGGAAGCAGTTAGTGAGTCTTTCTTTCTTCCTCCTATTGTGAAGACATTTGCTCAGTGTCTCCTTTCCAGGAAATTACTCAATGCATGGGTTCCCGAACTTGAGCAGGAACTTGAAAACACTGGTAGTTTGTTTTCAGTTGTGTTCGATCTTTTGTTTTTTGTTAAAGCACACAAATTTCACAGTC
Source organism: Chinchilla lanigera (assembly GCF_000276665.1). Classification (NCBI taxonomy): domain Eukaryota; kingdom Metazoa; phylum Chordata; class Mammalia; order Rodentia; family Chinchillidae; genus Chinchilla; species Chinchilla lanigera. The sequence continues at coordinate 6,060,703 of NW_004955472.1, read as the reverse complement.
ACCACAGAATTTCTAAATCAGCAGGTCTGAGGGATAGCTAGAAAATCTGCACTCTAGTAAGTTTCCAAGTGATGTTGTCAGGCCAAGGACCACATCTTGAGAATAACTGTCTAGTGATTAAAACCCTTAAAATATCACAGTATTTACATATGTGGTCTTCCAACTACTTCTCTGTTGGCCTTCATTTAATTTAAAGTAAAGGTCACTTCAATAATATTGAAACTGAGGGGTTGGGGTATTCTTGCTGTAAGAGTTTATAAAGAATATTAGATACTGAAGATACACTCAGTCTCTTTGGAAATCACAATTGTGTGAAACATTCATTAAAGAAATTCCAATTGAATGCCTATAGTGTACAAGAAAGTAGGTTACAAAGATGAGTATTATCCCCAAAGGTAATTATTCTCCCTACCTTCTATTGTTTAGGTGCTAACACAGGAAATAGCAGAAAGAAGGCGGTATCAGTAAGCTAGTCGTGTTACACACGGCTGCCATAAAATCTGAAAGTTTCTGGTGATGTTGCAGGATCCCCTATGGAGTTTCTAATACACTGTCACAGGTGTCTGGCTCGTGCTGGTTCCTATTTTAACGGATGTGCTCTCTGACCAACTCCGGGCCTCCCACCCTTTGAGGGTCATCTTCTCCAAAAATCTCTAAATGAAATATATCAAGACTACCTCTGCCAATGCTGGGAGAATCCCACAGTTCTTCTCAATACATTTAGGATTCTGGAAAACAAGGTGCCGCTGTGTATTAAATATTTACTTTCACACTGGCTACTGCATGGGGTTCCATTCATCACTTCCCATTCTACCACCTGTAGTGGTGAATTTCTCTTGAAGCATGGCTCTAGTGAAGAACTGAGTCCAAAATAGATGACGGCTACATGTTTCAGACCCTAAATGAAGCTAATGGAAGGGGAAAATCAGAAAGTAACTACCAGTTAGATATGAAACATTCTGATTCTAAAACTCCCTCAGGTGTCCAGCTATGCAGAGTTCTGCACTGTTTGTCTGCTTCAGCAACCCAATGTTTTCAGAGGTCTGCTTCCTCCCTTCTCATATTCCTAGTTGTCTCTCAATTCTAGCTTCTCTACTCATCATGTGAAGGTTTTTTTATATTAAAAGGAACAGAAAAAATACAAAGGCAAAAGTGACAAATTCCAAAAAGTTAAAATTTTCTTACATAAAATAGGTTACAGGGACCTATCGTTGAGATTATTTTCCAAGTAATATGACAGTCTTTTTTTTAAGAAAACAAAACAGCCATGTAAATCTTCCCGTTATGTCAGATATGGAAAGAAGCAGTGATTAACCTTTTCTTTTTGTTTTTTTTATGATAGCTTTTGCTTTACATTAAATTATAGACGAGCAACACATGAGATACCTTGCTCATTAAGTTTTTAAATGACAGAAAGTCAGAAAGGTCAACGCATACAAAAGGTGTTTCCATTAAAGTGCAGAATTATTCTATGAGCTGAAATTATGCAATAACACTGAATAGATATTAATGCGAAGTCCAAGATCTAGAGTAAAGTAGAAAATTTGGTAGATGCAAGGCATATTTACAGGGATATAGATTGCTAGTGGCCCATACAATATCCATTCTCCATTTTTACCTTAATATCAGATCTCTGGCAAATTCAGCAAGAAAGTAGTTTTTCTAGACTCCCTTGCACATAGAGTAATTTATGAGAAATAGACTGAAATTATTGGCTAAAAATTTCAGGAAATACAATCCCTGCATTATAGAACATAAAGTTAGGAGACTACACCTTTAATAAAGTCATAGGGACAGTCAATATGATATACTAGCACAAAAACCCTAATTCCAGTCTTCTGTTGCTTAGGAGAAAAATAAATACCTGTAGTGTGTATGTCATTGTAATTTTAGATACTATATATAGAAGTTGAATGCAATTTGAGCATGCCTACCAGCAACTGTGTAATAAAAAAACCCTCTCATTATAATCATAATGGCATAATCTAAGCCAAGTATGATAGTTTAAGACTGTAATCTCAGCACTCCGGAAGGCTGAGGAAGGAGCATACAAAGTTTGAGCCTAGCTTGAGCAATTTAGTGACTTAGCGAGACGTTGTGTCAAAATTTAAGAAACAAAGAACTGGGGATGTAGCTCAATGCAAAGGCCCTGGGTTCAATCTCCTGTCTCCCCATCCTCCCAGAAGTCTTTGGTGAGGATACAATGTAGCCACCAAAACCACACAGAATGAAGGTGTGAGAAAGGGGTATTGTAGGCCAAAAAGCCACCATATAATAATCACTTAACCTGTGTACCCGAGAGAGGCCTCTTCTGGAAAACCTATATTTGTATCTATGCTCAACTATTCAGAAATTTACTGGCAATCATGATGAATCTATTCAAAATACAGCCCTGAAGAACCAGAAACCTGTCACATATTGGGGTCCCAACTAGGGATGGGAAAGAGAAGTGTTTAGCTTAGGAAAAGGTTTGGAAAGCACACTGTCTGTTAGGATACTTGAAAGGATGGCATGAAAGAAATGTGTGTGTTTTAGTGGCGATGTATACAGTCAGATCATTACCTCAGTATGTAAGAGACAGTGTTATCCTTTTTGTAAAACACAGTCACGGGCTAATGCCCATCACCTAAGGGAGTATTTTGCCGTCGTCTGAAATATGAAAGCAAATGTTTAATCAGCACTTGTGGAGACTATCAGGAGAGGAACCCTGCACTTCATGTAAGATTCATTCTCACGACTGCTCAGATTCACTCTAGTACTCAGTCTTTAAAGACTCCTTAATTATTAAATGAAAATGTGTTGAAAACAAATAGCCAATGACTATATTTTTGTAAGAATTAAAGGAAAAAATTATATGAAGAAATATGTACATGGACTTATAAAATTCTACATCTGTTTGTAGATGTTGTGTCAAAAGTTGGACTAAAATGTCCATAAATTACAAGAATCAGAGTCAGTACACTTGAGGGTCCGAGATATAGCTCAGCGGCATAAGCCTGGCAAGTGCAAGGTCCTGACTTTGATTCCTGGTACCAAAAAAAAAATACACCCGAAATATACATTCACATATGAAAAGTAACATTTCAGATCACTTTTTCCCCTGCTTTTGCACAGTTTCTCCTCTCTCTCAGCTCTGTTTATATTGCTATCATTTAAGTAAAGCAATATGAGCAAAAGGTTAGGATGTAAATAACAATGACACTACCGAATATCAAATTTTAAAAATAAACACATAAGCCAAAGTCCTGGTAGCTAGCATTATGGCGGAATCCAGGAGGGGATTAAGCTGAGGAGAAAACATGCCTAAAACATTCGTGCAAAATCATCTGACGTGCACGGTGCATCCCAGTCTGCTCCAACACAGAGCGCCCAGCTGCAGTCTGTGAAAAATGGGTAAGAATTACTCAGCAAGTATCTTAATAAAGACATTTTGCCTTGTTTACCCAACATTTAATTCAAGCACTGGCGGGTGTTTATTTTTCTACAACTCAGAAAATACGAGCCACAGCGCGGGCCAGCGATGCCAGCGCACTGGCTGAACTGCTTCCTGTCCTAATGAAGTGGAGCTGATGTGCCTAATGAGTTTACTTCCATTTAACCTATCATAAGTCATGCTTGAGGGTTCAACCGTGAACCTGTATGACAGTGATGATGACCATTATGGGACACATTTCTTACTACTGACTACATTTTCTGCCTCAGTAATCGGTAGCCTACGTGGCAATCCCAAGGACCATCCTTATAAAATCTCTTTCCACTAACACCTGTTCTAAAAAGCAGCATATACTGGAACACAGCACGCAATCTACTGCAAATTACTGTGAATGAGAAATACCACTTTACGATGAAGCCCTGGATCAGTAGCTCAAAAGGGGCTGCAGTCAGCCTTAAAGTAGCCAGGCCCGAGAATCCTATGTGCAAAAGGACTATAATCAGAGATCACTTCTGGACAACATACACACATCTGAGAGGGCTTAGGAATTATTTTGTTCAGCAATATACTGGAAAAGATTATATGAACATAAAAGAACAAAGAAGGTTATTTGTTCAGTGTATTGCTGTTTTATATTTTTTAATCAATGTAAGCAAATTGCAGGTAGTTCAAAAAATGAAGACATAAAGAGACAAAATCCACAGTTCTGGCGTGCCAACACACCACTGCTAACATTATATATTACATGATTTCAGATTCTCTTGCTAAAAATATGCTTTATATAAGTGTAGTCAGATTATAATGCAACTTTCATCATGTATTTCTTATTTAATTTATACAAGAATATATTTCCATGCTAAAATGAGATTAGTAAAAATGCTATGATAATAAAGCATTGCAATATAATTCATGGTATTAACAGTTCTTTTTTGAAAATCTATTTAAATATTTCTTACTTTAAAGATCATTATAGTAACAATCATTCTATAAATATAAATATATACATATAATCAATTTAAGATGTTTCTGTTTTAAAATAAATTTTCAGAAATGGAATTGCTCAGGGCATGGATATTTTAAGGCAACTCAACATAGGCAAAGTTGAAGAGAACTCTTTTTAGAGATTAGAACATCTTTCTTTACAGCACCTTATAAAACTTGCTATCAATAAAAATTATATTTCAGAGCACAGTTGCACTTTTACAAAGGATTAATACAATATGTCTAATGTGATTTTAAGTAAAGAAGTTCAGTTTTGCTCTTAATACGATGATTTCCTCTATGAAACAGGAAAATACCTTGTTCCCACTTCTCACAGACTTCTTCCATAAAAACCCCTGCTTCCTGTACTCAGTAATACGTGAGTACTTCATTTTTATTATGAAAGAACCAAACGAATAAATTGGCCAATAAAAATTTGATGGTTGGGAAATATGATTATCCCTTCCTAGTTAATGCTTTTTCACTTTACTCAAACGTACACACCCTCAAACTAGCCTCTAAGAAATTCTGATGAAAGAAGCCACGGGCTTTTCATATGTAAAAATGGGTCAGCAGGGAAGATACTTCAGAAAAATAAGTGTAGCCCTGATGAAATGATAAACGTTTAAGTAAGTCATCTTTGCTAAGTAAAATATACACACACATACAAACATATACACATACAGTAAAATCTACCTAATTCTTTAATTTATTCCTATATATATATATTTAGCTATAATAAGCACTTAAAAGTTGATAGCAAGTTCCATAGCCTCATTTTACTAATTATTTTTCAAATCTGTAGAGATAAATCACCATCAAATGATGATCGTGAAGATTATAAGTGAACATTATATGAAAAAATGTAGAACTGTACAAAATATATATATTTCATTCAGTATTAAATATTTACTGAAAAAGGTTTAAACAACATTGTAATCAAAATATAGTATCAAACTAAATCACTCTTCTAGAACATGTGGAAATAGCAAAAAGTGAAAGACAGCTTTATCTTCTACCTAAAACTGGTAGTTGATATTTGTCATAGTAAGAAACAAGATGTCAAATAAAATTAAAGTCAATTCTTTAATAAGTAGTTTCTGATATAAATATTTCTAAACATTGAGAAAAATGACTCTGACCATTATCATCCATTCACATTTCACCTACACAGATGGGCTCATCACTTGCAAATCCTTCCATTTCCCTCTCTCATGTCACATAACCGCATTGACCTGATTCTACACCCACCTTGGAGGCTGGGAGGGGTCTGTCACCCCCAGTTAGGGAACGAAGCCTTGAGACACAATCATGGAGGGACAGATAAGTAGCTGTCCCATTAAACTAAAACTTTTGGATCAAAGAAAAACATGTGTGCTTTTCCTGATCCCTAGAATTGAGGTGAGACCTGCTACAACTATCTTGGTAGCACGAAGTGTAGGAGAGTCTGTCTGAGACCTGGCAGGGAGCAGAGAGAAAGGGGAGGAAAAGAGGAAGAGAAACAGAGAAGCGAACCTGGAGAGCCTAAATTCCATGGAGCCTTCAGATAGTCAGCACCGTCCATTTGCACCTCCACAGCCACTCCTCCATCTCTGTTGTCTTGCTCAGGCTCTGGACTAAGGGACTGATCCATTAAAAACAGGATGAAGGAGCTTTCTTACCTCTGGCTTCAGATTGGTTTCGACCAACCGGGAACACCAAGGGAGACAGGACAGAGGGAGAAAAGGCACTATTGAGTCCGTCTGGCTTCCTCCCTGAAATGCTGAGACAGGCCCGCTGCTCACCTTCACTAGAATCTCAGTTCCTGCCGAGTGGTTTTCTCTATAAGGGTCAGTCTTCAGGTGCGAGGCCTATAACTGTCTGTCTGTCTGTCTCTCCCACCACCCTCTTGGAATAAGTAACATTTCCCCTATTTCCTATCCACACCTGTCCACACATTCCCTACCATAAATATTTCTCAAGGTGCCCAATGAGAATGAGTCCATTCCATCTGCTTCCTGCTTTCCGTCCTACAACAGACATTTTAATTATCAAGCAGGTAGGTACAAGCCACCCCCTATTTTGTTTTGTTCAAAGTACTATAACATAAACTGTGTTTTCTGTCACTTAGAATCATAATAGATAGCATGTCATGGTTTCTGCATTCAGTGGTAAATTCAGCAAAGTTTACTTTCTTCGCAAAAGGCTGGATTTAGTTTATGACTGAGGCAAACCTTTGGATGGTGAGATCGAATAAATTCAATGTGTTCCAGCTCGGTGGAAGCCCACTGCTCAGTAAAGGCAGTTGTTAAATACAGTAATTAAGGAAGCGGCTAAATGACCTTATTGTACAACATAGCTAAATTAAGATCATACCTGTTATTTATTACCAAAGTAATAGCAGAGGTTAAAACATTAAATGGAATCAAGAATTAATCCATGAATGAATGAGTGAATGAACATCTGTCACTATAGGTGTGCAAACTCTATAAACCTTCATATAGTCTCTTAATTAGCACTACCTGTGACACAAACAAGGCAAAGACTCTAAGCTATTTATAGGCTATGGCAGGCTAAATAGTGGGCACATAAAGAGATCCAAGTCTTGAACATTAGAATCTGTGAACCTTTGATGACAAATGGGACTTTCCAAATGTGATTAGGTTAAGGATCTTGAGATGGAAACATTTTGGACCATCCAACTGGGCACTAGATGCAATTACAAAGTCTTTAAGAGATGGAGACAGAGAAAGATCTGCCTACCAAGGAAGGCTGCAATATTTGAGGGAAGTAGAATGTTACTGGCCTGGCTTTGAAGAAGGAAAAAGAGCCAAGAGCCGAGAAATGCAATGCTAGATACCGAGAAAGGAAACAAGATGGATTCTCCCCACAGAGTTTCTTAGGAACTCTAAGCCCTGGTGGCAACTTGATTTTAGCTCAGGAAAGCCAATTTTTTATTTCACATTTTAAGAATTATAAGAAAATAATTGTTTTAAGCCCAACAATTTCACGTAATTCATTACACAAATTATAGAAAGCTAATGAACGTGTACATACCAAGGGGGTTCTTTAAATCTCTAAGAATTAGGTGTCTCAGTGACCTTAACCATGTTCTCTAAGAAAATCATCGCTGATGAGTGCTGACCTCTTACAGTGGATAACAATGACACACGCATGAACACGAACACTTTCACGTTGACTTGGGGACCAGGCCCTTTCCAAATGCATTTTGCACTGCATCTCTTCTTCTCTCCTGAAGGTGCTTGGATTTTCCGTCCAACAGACATGCTAAGGTACTAACAGCGCTCCCTGGAAGCACCAGCTCCCAACAAATACTCAAGTCAGCTCATTCAGAGAAAGCTCTGACTCTTCAGTCTCAGCAGCGGCTTTTAAACCCAAGTTTTTGATTGTTGATTTGTTTCTCAAGTAGCATTTGTTTCTTGATGACTAGTCTGGATTCTCTCACAGAACATATTTATGATCAGAAGCTTTAAAAAAATTAGACAAAAATCTTTTAGTCCCCACGGATCACTAAAATCTGATTAGCCAAAATACTTTGCCTAGCATCTGAAAACGAGAGACATCTGTTGGGGACTTGATTTGGCATATTATAAGGGTGAATTCTGGAAGGAAGAAAGAAATGAATTGTCTGGCATAAAACAGAACAGGGATAGGCTACTCAAGGGACAACTGAAAGCAGACAGCAACAGAAAGAAGCTTCCCACTCAGGAGCTATCAACTAACAATTACTAATCAAGGAGATACCAAAGGGAAAACCTGGTCCCGTTATAAAAGCAGACCAGGAGCTTCTGTGTGTTACCCAGGAGGCCTCAGAGCCGGTCTCCAAAATGGGCAACTATTAACTAGTGAGAGACCCAGTAGCATTTGAGAGTAAAGAGGAAAAAATAACCCTGAAACCTGTTAGGTCAAAGAAGCCATTCAGTACAAAAATAAAAAGAGAGTGTTGGAAAATAAGGCAGAAAAATATGGTAAAAAATTCAAATGATCACAGCATAGAAAATTTCATCTTTTAAGAAGCACATGGATCATTTTAGATGCAGATAAGATCACTTTATAAAACACTCCAAACAAACCACAGTACACTTTGAATATAATCTAAGCAATTTAGTGCATCCTTTCATGGCCTGACCCCTGCCAGTGCTGGGGCCACTCTGGTCCTGCGCACGGCATCCTAAGTATGCTGGCTTTCTCTCTGCACATCAAAGACTTTCGCCTCCAGCCTCTGCACAAGCTACCTGCTCTGCCCAGGGAAGTGTTCTTCTTATCAAAGGAGGAAAACAACTGGTTTACAGTGAAGTAAAACAGACACTTCTATTAGTAGGGAAGCTCTTCATGCTTGGAAGAGAAATGTCTACCAATACATGTTAAGCTACTGTTGCTTTTATCAAGATTATTTTTAGATACCTGTTATAGCTTTGCTAATAAAAAGTATTTTAAGTATATGAAATATTGGAACAGGCCTCTGTAATAACAAAATCATCTGTGCTGCTTTAATTTGTATTTCTTGAATGACCAATGATGCTGAACATTTTTTCATATATTTATTTGCCATTTATATTTCCTCATCTGAGAAGTGTGTATTCATCTTAGATGCCAATGGAATCTTACTCAGCTATAAAAAAAAAAAAAGATAAACTTAAGGCTTTTATAGGTGAATGGATGCAACTAGAGACCATACTCATAAGTGAAATAAATCAGACCTGTAGGTGTAAACATCGTATTATCTCCCTAGTGTAAGAACCTGAAAGGCTAAATAGAATCTGAAAGGTACAATAGCTACTGTGAAAGGGAAAGAAACTGCTCAAAGGAAAGAAAAACTGGGATGAGCAAAAGGAGAAAAAAAAGAAAGAAGAAAGGGAAAAATATATATGTATGTAACAGGATAGCTGGGACAAATGTACTGCTGACTTCTCCTGGTCTATTGAAAGGAACAGTTAATGCTTAAGATTTTTTTCTTCTTTTTAATTTTTTTTACCAGTTTTGCATGCTTATATGTGGTAATCTGCACAACTAATTTGAAGACAACAATACGCAATATAACAACCATTGTTGAATTCTATATCATTTCTAATGTTTTTAAATTATTTTTCATTTTCTTTAAAAAACAGATGAAACTATCTTTTTTGTACTCCAATGTAGGGTTACATTTAAAACTGTCATATCTCTCTTGAATTGATCCCTTTGTCATAATATAGTAAACTTCTTTGTGTCTTTTTAAAGTTTTTTACTGCAAGTCTATTTTAAGATTTTAAACATAACAACTCTATCTCTTTTTTGATTACCATTTACCTGGAATATTCTTTTTTCATTTCTTTACTTTCAACATATGTGTCCTGTATTTCAAAATTGCTAACAGATTTTAAATGTTCTTACCACAAAAAAGATAAGTATTTGAGATGATAAATTTGTTAACTGGCTTGACTGAATTATCCCATATTATAAACATCAACACATCTTAATGTACCTCATAAATCTATACAATTAGTATTGATCTATTAAAATAAAAAAGTCAACCTTACTGAAACACAGATCTTGCTATTCCTCTCAGCTCCTGAGAGATAATATCTGAGCCCCTGAGACGTCGGTCCTGGTAAGATAGCCGCTGTCCACCTACGTGCTTTGGGCCCCACCAGACTGTGTGATTGATAGTGAGAGCTTCGAGTCAGGTGGAATCAGGTTGACCTCCACACGGTCTAAAGAATGATGTTCAGCCACACAGGCTGTCAGCCACGTCTATGTAATTAAGTCCCAACTAAAACTCTCACCCCCAAGGCTTGGGTGAGCTCTGCTGGTGGACACTTTGCTGAGCATTGTGATCCATGATTGCTTAAAACAAACAAAAAATCCAGGGCTGCCATGACTCAATTGGGAGTCATTCTCAGGATTTCCATCAAACTCTGCCCCTCGTGTCTTTTCTGGATATGGTGGTCTTGGAAGGCCCCGAACTTTTATAAAGACAGTTGCCCTCAAATCAGCTACAGAAGATGAAGAAAATAGTTTCACACACAGAAGCTCTGGTACCTGGTCTCATCAAGAACAGCTAAAAACTACAAAATTCTTTCACATTTTTGCAGTAAAACTGACTAAATTCTTGCATTTCCAAGCAGTGTACTCATACCAAGCAGAGACCTGGAGTCCAGAGCAAATGGTGGTGTGGCGGAATCCAACCCCTGGGCAAGCCAAGGGGGCCTAAAAGCACAGTGAAATGAGAAGGTCCTCTGCAGTGGCCAACCTTTAACCTGGGAACCCACAAAGCCTTCGATGCATCTACAGTGACAATATACCACAACAGCATTTAACCAACATTGTTCCAAATTTAGGCTTTAGAATAATGCCTGCAGTAAAAAGCCACCCTACCACTTCAGCAAACCCCACATGTACTGACTAGACAAAACTTCAGTCTTAAAATAGATGGGAATAAGCCTTGTAGTCAAAATGAAAAAGCTGAGAATTCTTTACCATTGTCATGGGAACATGGAGGCTTAATATCTGTCCAAGGGACATGCTGCTTTGAGTAGCAAACACCTGTACAGGGACTCACCTTTCAGTGTGGTCAAGGTCTACTTTTACAGTGCATAACTATCTGTACAGTATCACATATCATGAGCTATTTAACACCTTTCTAGCAGTAACTCAGGAGACTCGCTCCAGCTTAACCAAGATAGAACTTAAGTGACCCGTATTCCTCTGATATTCTAACCATCCCAGCAAATAAGGCGACCTTTTCAATTCTGAGTCTATCCTTATATGGCTGTTTCATCCTCACCCCTTGGGGTTTAATTGAAAGGCCGTCTCCAAAGAGAATGTTTCCTTTACTATCTATCCAAATTGTACCACCTTCTGCACCTGCAGAGATATTTCTTCTATAGCACCTCTTTTTTATATCACATATCACAACTTACTGTTCAACATTTATGTTCGTTTAGTTTTACTAATGGTTTCTTTTAAAGTGGATTTAAATTTTTGAAGGAGACATTTTACTTTTTGTACACTCACTTTATATTCTCAGTAATAAGAGCTGTCCTGGCTCTTAGGACCCAAAAGTTAAAGGGGCAAATTTTTACAATGATTTAGTGCAGCACCTGTTCCAGCAGGGATGCTATATCTGTATTCAATTTGCCATTAATATATTACCCTTTCTTTCTATGCTTTCCTTCTCTTGGTTTTCAAATGTTACAGGCTTGTGAATACAGACCAGACAGAGGCATAAGTGCAAACGTTCTCCCATTGAATTCATGCTTTATACGAAACAGGGCGAGTAAAGACACATAGAAAAGTATAGTAACTAATCCATATATTATCTACCTCTTAAGTGAAAAAATGAGGAACAAGAAAATGAAGAGGAAAGAATTTAAATAACTGAGACAGGTGCTTTAGTGCTAGACAGATTTTGGTTGTCTAAATTTGTTTCCCGAAAAGAAATCACTGTTCCTCAGCATTGTTATTAAGATTATAGGAGGTGGTGTGAAATACAGGTAGAAGACAGTAGTACACGTATAATGCACCTGAACATATCACTTTTCTTCACCTGCATGTTATCTTTTGAGTAAGTGCAGACACCTGTTAAACATTTTCTTGCTGTTGGACATTGTTCTTGGTACTTTATGTGTATTAATTGACTCCATTTTTCCTACACACCCAAACTAAGTTCACTTTCTCATTCACATTTTACAGATGAGGAGATGGGCGTACACAGGCCACAAAGCTCCTAAGAATGTTGGAATGAACGCACAAGCGGCCCAAGTCCAGCGTCTGTGCATTTTACCAGGATATGCACTCTGACGTTTAACACGTAAATTCACGTCTATCACATCCCTATGATCTGCCAGGAATTTGTCATTATTTTATTCAGTCCTAGCTAAAGAGATCAAGTATTCACTAATTATGATTTTGAACTTGAGATGCACAGAGATTCAGGGATGTATCCAAGATCTCTTAGCATGTGAGTAAAAGAAGAAATCTAATTTGAATAACTTTCGTCAAATTTAAAAAGATATTTTGCTGCCTTAGATAATGTCACCGACTTCACATACTAACTCTTTTACATGTTACAAACTCCTACAAGACGACCTCTTGTTCACACTTGCACACACGTCCCCATACACACAGGGCAAGGGAGCATCCTCAGAGCTTACATTCAGCCATGGCTATTTTTATTAATTTACAATTTTTATCGCCAATATTCCATTCTTTATTTCAAATATACCTGCTATACCCATTCCACTGTTACTAATATTCCCATAAAAAATTCTTAGCACTTAATGTACTTTGCATCAGCTTCCTTAAAGCAACAAATGACAAAACTTTTGAAACCACAGCAATAGGGGCTGGGGATTTAGCTCAGCGGCAAAGCGCCTGCCTGGCAAGCGCAAGGTCGTGAGTTCGGTTCCCGGTACCGGAGAAAAACCAAAAAAAAAAAAAAAAAATTAAAAAAAAAATTAAAAAAAAGAAACCACAGCAATAATTATTTAACAATTTATGTTTGTTATTGATTCATTATTTTATTTTAGCAATGAGAAACACTTATAATAAAATAGAAGTAGATATTTTTAAAAAGAAGCTGGAAGGATTTCTGTACATGTAGTATACACACCTAATTCCAAATTCCTGGCCCAGGGCACTTCTAGCACTTCTCACTTAATAAGATGACTTAGTTATTTCTATTTATAGTGATTATTATTTGATCATATTTTTATCATTTATTTTTATTTAATTGTAAAATAATACTAAAATACTTAGAATATATGAGAAAATACTAATGATCTCATCTTAAAATTAAACCCACCTGAAGTACACTTTTTCTGCCCTTTAAAAATTAAAATTTAACTATAGCCTATCATGAATATAACTCCAGTTCTTCTATGGTATAATTATCTTTTAAATTATTATTGTCCTGATTTCATAATATTAAGTGTTATGTTTTTCTTGACTATTATACTATGGCCTTATTTTGAGGAACAGTTACAAATTATTGCTCTTTGTTGTTTTGATAAACATACTTTATTAAATGTATTGATCAATAGAGTTGGGATTGCTTTCTTAGGAAAGACTTTTAGAAATAGGATCAATGAACCGAAGGATATACACACTTTCTTTTGGATGTGGGTATCTTGCCTTTAAATAGTAATGCTGTAATTTAGGCCAGGTATGGGGGCGCACACCTGTAATCTCAGATGTCTGGAAGGTGCAGTATTAGGATTGCAAATTAGAGCCCAGGCTGGGAAACTGAGTAACACCTTGTCTTCAAATATAAAGTAAAATCAAAGACTGGATAGGTGACTCAGCAGGAAGGCCTTGGTCCCAGTACCAGGATTATACAAAAACACAAAAAGGATCCACTTTAAACTCTAAAGCAGATTGACTTTTTGGACACACTCCTGATAAAGGAAAATGAAGAAAACATATGCAGTAACTGCAAAAATAATATACTTCTCATTCGTGGCAGACAGTACCCGTAGGGCCATTACTAAACTGACAAGGTGTTCACAGAATCATAAAGGATAGGCAGTTCTGGATTTGGGTCAGGAATCTGTAATGTGGCTCCACGGACTTCTTTCTCCATAGAAAATCATGCCAAAGCTAAGTTTCAGGCCAGCTCCGAAGGCCTATTTAATTCATACAGTAACTGACCTATAGTAGAAACAATGCAATAGAACTTCCTATCAGGTCCTTAAGAGATTTCCCCTCCTGGGAATCTTCCCAGAAGAACTGAAAACATCATATCACAGAGATATATGCGCACCTAAGTTTACAGCAGCACAATTTGAATAGCTAAATCTTGGGAGCATCCCAATGGCCTATCAATCAAGGAATGGATAAAAAAGATGTGGTATTTTTATACAATAGAGTACTACTCAGCCATAAAGGAGGATAAACTTGAGACTTTCATAGCTAAATGAATGCAACTTGTGACCACACTCATATGTGAAATAAATCAGACTCATCTCCCCGGTATGAGAAACTGAAAGAGTAAATAAGGTCTAAAACATAACACAGACATTGTGAAATGGGAAGAAATTGTTCAGAAGAAAAAGGAACTAGGATGAGAGAAAAGGGAAAGGATGGAAGGGAAGTGGGAAGAAATGCAGGTCAGTTATACTGTTAGTGTCTGAGTCCATCTGACCTATAACTTTTCTCCATCACTACTTTCTAGAGTGTTTTTTAAATTTATTATTATTCTATTCCTCTGGTTGTTTTTGGTTTTTTTTTTTTTTTTTTTTTGGTACCAGGAATTGAACTCAGGACCTTGCACTTTCCAGGCAGGAGCTTAAGCCACTGAGCTATATCTCTGGTCTTCATTATTATTCTAAGTGAAAATATGATGATGCCAGACCTGCTTGAAATCCTTTGTGTTCCTCAGGGTAAAGTCCCAGGTCCTTTGAAAGACTTCTCCTGTCCTTGCTGTATGGACTACAAGGTCGTCTTTAAATGCTCTAGATCAATTCACTCTGCGCCGCAGGAAGGCCCGAAGACCGGGACGTTCACAGACCCACTCGCGCTGCGGAGGGCCCGCACTGTGCTTCCGCTGGGAGCCTGGGCCTCCTTCTTACCAACCGCAGCCGCAGCTCCCCGCCCGCCACGCCCCGACTCCTTTACCGCCTGGGCTTAGTCTTTGAATCTCCTGAGAGCTTTGCTTGAATTTATAAGAGAAGTCCTGGTGGCCCTTCTCTGTGCTCCCATTTCTCTTCGTACATATTCCTGTGATTGTGACGAGGGCAGTGCTGAGCACAGAGCGGGACCCAGTATGTATTTATGCAACACATGGATGATTCTTGCAAGCCAGCTGTGTAACCTTGCGTTCAAAGTTCCTTATTTCCAAATAATTGCTGGATGACTTAGACTATGCGTATGATTTTAAGCAAGAAAAAACTAGGGACTAGCAGAACTGCAGAGCACCTGAATCAAAGGATTGACCGCACCTCATCTTCCCTTAAATTCATTTCAAAAGTATCTTTTACCTTTGTATGAAAGGATCTAACATGATGCAGTAGACACTTTAGAAACAACTGTGGAACGAAGAAATGGAAGAGAGAGATGGGAAGAGGGAAGGAGAGGCAGTTAGAGGTTAGATAATGACAGATGTAGGACTAGCTTGCACTGTCCAGTTTAGGGCTGACTGCTCACCCAGGGTTCTGCGTGTGAGCTCATGCACAGCGTACAGAACTCTTGGGGATTAATCACCTGTAATAGCAGGTTTCTTGGCAGAATTAGTCTGCATTTTTTTATTATATGCTGCTTTAGATTCAGAACACTCCTGTCATAGAAATGCAGACAATTAAGTATTTTCCACATGAGCCATTCCCTCTTCCAGCAGAACTTAGGCTGTTTAATAATGTTGCAGAAGGAAAAAAAAAAAAAAAAAAACCTCCTGGAATTTCATTTTTCATAATAAATTAGATATTTAGTGATTTGGATTAGACTTACAGTGGCAAACAAACTGCCACAGGGTCCCCAGATGCACTGGCTATGGAATGGATGTCAGATTCTTATCAGTGAGTTTGCAAAATGACTCTCAAACATGTAACAACATCATCACAGAATCAGTGACAGTTCTGCGCATGTGAAAACCCTAAACAGCATTTATAGAAGTTAGAGACACTAATATAAGAGAGTGGATAACCATGCTATGCTTAATTTGCAGTTCTTTTTCATTTCCCTATAGTCAGCTCAGTGTCTCTTCGCTGTTTAGGAGCTTGTTTTACAACACCACAGTGAGCATTTCCGCCTCCGTTCGGGCAGGTATAATCCATTTTGTCTTCTACAGAGTTACTCTTTGCAATTGCACAGATTTGCATGGCAGAGGTAGACCAGTTGGCCTGCCTCCTTTCTGATAGAAGTGTACACCCCGACCTGGGTCTGTTCTTTACATGTTTGTGCTGCACTGCTGCATGTTTTGTCACCAGTCACACAGGTCAGGTGACAAAATCAAGAGAAATCTCTTGCTGGAGACATAGCACAGTCTGAAATTGCTATTCCAGTGGTACAGCTACAACATGAAGTGGAGAAAGCAGGGTTGGAATATAGCTTATTAGCAAGCATAACATTGGCCAATGAATTAAATGCATACCTTATTAGTGTGAGGCGATAATTACAAATGAAGCAATAAAAGTTGAGCATGTGCTTAAAGCATACAAGCAACAGGAGGATCTGGCAATATGACTGATTTTAGGAAGCCAGAATGATCCCATTACGATGTACTTATGAACATCCATGCCTTTTCTTCCTCCGGTCTAGCAGCTTTTTTGCCTTTAATTTATGATGTAGCAGAGTTTGATGGGTTCATCTCTTTAACCAGCATTTGCTACGGCTTGAATTCCTTCTCTCCCTAGCCCTTGTTCGCCTTGTACTGAAGATGAATTCCCATCCTAGACTCATCCCACTGCCCACATTCCCAGGAACAGCAGCTATCGTGCGCTGAGCCTTTACGACACTGTGTCGAGCGTGTTATAGACAATAACGCACCCAATATTTACATAAATCTGATGACTTGGGCGCTTTCACATTTCAAAACTATATTTATTACTAGTATGCTAGCAGCACATAACGATCATATTCATCACGGGGAGATGGCCCACGTGTACACCACGTCCCAATCGTTTTGTCATCCCCTACCCCTTCTATCCCTCCCTGCTCCTTCCACCCTTTGGCCCCCCTCCCACGTGCACAAGCTCTTCCTTCTTTTTCTTTGAATTCTTCGTTTTCAATCTCTTCCTCCCTCTCTGCCCCATTCTCCCACCTCTTGTTCGCCTTCCCATCCCCAGCTTCTTGAGCTCCAGAATCTCGATTTTAGGTGACCTAAGAAGTCACCAGAGGTAACTCTCCTCACTGCACCTGCCTGCTTTCTCTGACATCGTCATCGTCTGAATGAGTCATCCTGGTCTCCTCCCTCGGTCCACAGCCTAACACTTACCTACAGGTGTTATCAACTCACCACCCAGACAGCCCTCAAAATATTTACTACTCCGTTTTCATGGCTGATGCTTTAGTTTAGATCCCAATTATCCTTCTCATATGTCATTAAGATATTCTGCTATTTACGCAGCTTCCTTGACTTTGGTTACCTGTTCTCTGTCTATTCTCCATACTACCACCCAAACGATCTTCTTACAGTGTAATTCTCAGCAGGACACTGCATCCTGTCACTGGTTTCCCAAAGTTCTCAATTTAAATTCAACATGTTTCATAGGGGTTAAAAGACTGTAACACTAAATCTCTAGCCTCTTGTCCATGAATTGCACAAGAACTCTATTAATTCATTAATAATCATTTCCAAACATGCACCATTTCATGGTGTTAACAAATTTCATTCCCTCTTCTTTCAGACATCCGTGAGATAATAACGGAGAAAACAGTAGGATATGATCACATTTATTGTGGAAAAATATACAGTAGTCAAACTAGAACTAAGTTCCCAATAAACAGATAGATATACCCACAATGGAGTACTAAGCAGCCAAGGAAAAGAACAAAAATTTGTCACTTGCAGAAGTGCATAGATCAGGAGAGGAGATCATCACGTTCAGCAAACTAAGCCAGACTCAGAAAGATGAGTATCACAAGATTTTCCTAACAAGCAGATTTTTTTAGAAGATAAAAAAATACAAGGGAGGCTCTTACTGGACAAGAAGAAGCGAATAAACAGGAGGGAAAGAGGAGGTAAGAAGTCAGGTAATCGGGACGAATATGATCACAAGGCATTACACACACTTAAATCCCAAATGTGAAACTCATAGGGGAGGAAGGGAGTAATGCAGAAGGATTAAAGTACGCTATACAGAGCAAGGCTGGCGGTGCCCTCCTGTGATGACAGCACTTGGGAGGCTGAGGCAGGCATAATAAGGACTGCTGTGAGTTCAAGGCCAGCCTGTTCTACATAGTGAATTACAGGCCAGCATGTAAGACCTTGCATACATGGCAAGACCCTGTCTAAAAAAGGCCAAAAAATAAAGTACATTATATGCATATAAATATATGCCTAAATGAAGCCCATTAATCTACATAGCCAGTTTGTACTAACAAAAATGTGGAAAAATATTCAGCACAACATAAAAAAGGAAAGCGATAAAGGCTATGCAACAGGGGACAGAAATCTGACGATGGTATATGATTTAGTCCAACATCAGGCACCCAAACCGTCACGAGGATTAGACGTCAGTCACAGGGTAAGCGGGCTGAGGATATGGACTGTGGGTGCACAGAATTTTGCTTGGCTTATGAGCAAATGTGGGGAAAACATGAATTCAGCTGTCAAAAAAAATCAACTCTTGTAATAAACTGAATTTGGTCACTAAAACTTGTTTTATTTCTCCTTGAATAATTTTTGGCTATCAGATGCCTTTCAACTCCTATTACATTGCTTTATGGTGACCAACATGGCTATTTTTCAAGAGAAGACTATCCTTCAGCAAAACAGGACCTAAAGGCAGTGTGCCCAGATAGTGACAGTCATTTGCAAATAGATGGGCTAATGAGTCTCTTAGAAAGAGCCTGAAAATGACCAATGTGAGCCAGGAGGGTCCATCAGAGAGATGCCTAATTTTGTATATCTTCTATAATTGACTTTGACTGACAAGTAGACTAATAACTTTGATGTCAAGGGCTTATGTCGTCTCCTTTCTGTCACAAGCTATAAACAGCTTCGTGCTGAGTATGATAAAAATGAAACTTACTCTGTGAAAGGACAAGGAATATATTCAATCATCAAAAATTCAAATATCTTTTATTTGATATATTTATAATTGGTATTCCTGTATACCCTTGGTTTCACTTAATAAGCCTCCTATAACTTTGCCCTTCACACAAAGAAAGGGCTAAGAGGTAAAACAATAAAACTACGACAATAAGAGTTCAATTTATTCTGAATTCAATTCAAAGGTTACAGCATGAGATTTGTATGTCTTAATCTAAAATTGCTTCAATTTTCCCAACGCTTGTGCAAGGGGTGATTCAATTTCAGATTAATTCAGATTGTCTTGGTAATACAGCTATTGTCTGCTGAATACATCCATCAGGATAACAGTGTTGTCCATATAAAGTAGAACGTTCTCTTTCTGAGATCTAAGATTTGATGCTGGTTTTGGTTTTGCAAAAGAACTATACTATTGCTTTGTAATTAATTTCTTTAAGAGGTACAAAGATATACATGTACTTTTTACCTAATCCTTATTAGGGGATACTTTTAGCAACTGACATTAAGGAACGTACTGATACCTTATAAGTGATAAAGTATTTTAATTTTTTAAATACTCAAATAGTTTTACAATTCCTAGGGCAGTACGGTTGACTAGGGTAACAGTGCATCCCTTACAAAAACCACGTGAAATACTGTGCTGTCAAACCATCTTGTGCTAAAACAGGTTCCTGGTGGTCTATCGTATGACCTACTTTTCTTACTCAGTTTTGCGGTTCTCTTATACCCAGGATATGGAATTTCTACAATTGAGAGAGCAGGACCGAAATTATATAATCATGCTAATGCAAGATGATAAACCTTGATGCATTAAAAAACTAGACTTCATTTTTTATATTTGTATGAAAATATATCTAAACTTCCAGTATTTTAGTATGTATAGTGTTTGAGGGTCAAATGATGGATTATGAGGAGTTTATTCGTGTTTATTAGGTGAAATGAAAAAAAAACTGCTGCTAAAATCAGTTATTTAACACAGTTTCTGGAATCACAAGGGGATTAAATATAGTTTTTTAAAATCACAAATCCATGTCACAGTCTCAAGGTCTTTGAAAGGTATTTCTTACTGTTCCCTATTCACGCTACAATTCATTTTAGTAGAAATTGAAATTTTTGACCCTGGTTAGAGCACATACTGTTAAGTACAGCCTCAATCTGAAACACAAACAGAAGGACACACAGACACATGTAAGAAAACAGGAACAACTGGTCTTTGCCAGGTAAATAAAGAACGCTGTGTTCCAATAATTAACTAAAAGCTACTAAAATAGAATTATATGACAGAAACATGAATATTTTGTTCTGAAGATAGTAAAGAGGGAAAAAAGCAAGAAATACATAACAGGAGAAAGATTAGTATGTTAGGATGTAACACTTGGGAATTTCTTTAGGATTCAGCCTCTTAAACTATTCACACATTTTCACGATTATTATCTGTTATTATCTTTCGAATGTAGACTCCATTAACTCCCTAGACATGAATTTCGTAGTATTTGTGGAGGATGCCATGAAGACAACCTCATGTTTAAGTCTTTCTTTTCTACTAAGTCAGTCAGTCAGTAACAAAAGAATTTTGTTCATATGAGAATTTGAATGGAAGATGGTGTGGCCAGGGTGTTCCAGTGTTTGAAATCCCACCTTTGTGACAGGTCGATGACACGAAAATATAAGATAATCAAAGACAAGTTCCTGATGTTAATAGTCACAGTCATGATGCAAAATAATAACACTGCTTAAATCATCTTCTTTAAACCCAGCAAATCACCTTCTGAGGTCGTTTGTACGTGTCACCAGCACTTAACGGCCGCTGCGACGAGAGACTGGAGCAGCTGTGCTCTTCGCAGAGTGGCACAGCGCCCCAGGGGAGGGCAAGGAGACTGAGTTCTCTGCCGTGCGCAGACCCTATACTTTCTCCATCTGACCTGAATTCCTTCATCTATAGAACTGTCATAACAATTATCACAAAAGGTTATTACAGCTATGAATGGAGTAACGTACATGAGTCTGAAAGTTATATGGGAAAGGCTATTTTTTCATTATAAGTGCTCAATCACCCGTGAGCATACTACCCTCGTCTGCTTGAGCTGGCATGACAAAGTACCGTGAACCGGGTGGTTTAAACACAATAAAAGTGTTTTCTTATAGGTCTGTAGGCACTAAGTGAGGACACTCGGGCTCTGTGAAGTCAAGGAGATGAGCACATTCTCTGAACAGGAAGAGGGAACAGCCTCGTCCTTCAGCCCCTCCAGAGTGCTCTGTGGCTGTGGGGGCAAAGGCGGCCCTGCTGGTCTCCAAATTCCCCTGGGGTCGTTCTTTCCATTTCTCATAGAAAAATGCACGGTTGCAGCCAACTGGCCGGTTAGCCCCACTGTCCTGTATTCTACAATCCCAGGTTACCCGCTCTCTCCATGTTCCCTTTAGTCCAAACGAGCGGGCTTTCTCCTGT
This sequence comes from Chinchilla lanigera, assembly GCF_000276665.1. Taxonomy (NCBI): domain Eukaryota; kingdom Metazoa; phylum Chordata; class Mammalia; order Rodentia; family Chinchillidae; genus Chinchilla; species Chinchilla lanigera. The sequence goes on along the minus strand of NW_004955472.1, from coordinate 6,039,154 downwards.
ACGCTCTCACTCCTTACTCACACAGAAATGTGACTGACTTCACGAGCACAGAGTGTTTTTCCAGCTGTGTACTTGTTCTCTCCAAAGCACACTTTCTCAGTTATTTTTTTCTACTATGAGTAGGCTAATCTTCCAGGTCTTTAAATTCCAATTCTTTTTTTGTTGAACAGTTCACCCTGCAATTCATCTCACTCTTTCCTCTTGTATTTGACTACAAGTGGTATATTCTGTGCACTATGATGTATATTTTACTATGATATATATTATATTATTTTACATGACTTGGTCCATTTTTTTCTGTTAGTAAGCCTCTGTTTCCCAAGCATGCCAAAGAATGTGTTTGTTTTTACTTATGTCAGTGTTCTTTCATGCCTCTTTGCTGCTATGCTTTTTCATATATTTGGCAATGGATTTAAAACTCTCTAAAATTCTCTCCTCTATCTGAAAGGGTTCATTCTTCCCGGTCCAGATTAAATGCCCCTTCTCCAATTGGTCTTTCCCAAATTCTCCAGGAGGATGTAATCACCCCTTAACTCTGCCTTCATGGGATTTTAAGTGGGGTGTATAAGTCCAGAGGCAGGTCTCAAAAACCTTCACATTTTTTACAATTATTTTTTTCCTTCTACCAGCTTAATGAAGCTAAAAAGGGTAATCCTGGAAGCCATCTATATATAATATTTGGTCCTGGGGACCAACTCAGGGCTTTCACAATGAACTTATGCCTAGCCTTGTTCAGTTTTTCAGAGTCCTGCTAAGTCACTAACTGGGATGGAACTTGCAATCTTCGTGCCTCACCTCCCAGAGCGATGAGATTTACAGCTATGTGTCACCACTCCTGGTGGAAGACAGAGTTTGTATTATCATTTTTTTAAAATGAAATTTATTTGTAATTTATAACACAAAGACATAAAACGTGCACATATTTATGGGGCTCTATGTGATATTTTGACACGTGTATACATTGTGAATGTTTAGAATGTAAACATCCATCTCCTCAAATATTTATCATTTTTATGGGAAGAAGTATTAAGAATTATTCTTATTATCTCTAGTTTCTCTATTGTGCTACTGCACACAAGATCACTCCAATGTATGGCTTATTACCCATTGAGGAATAAATTCTCACCCTAACTCTCTTTTCCAATCGTATTTTGAAAGTAGCAAAACATGAAACAGAAGGAGCCACCTTCTTAACCTTCCACCTCCATGACAGCCACGCACACGCCCCGCGCACTTTGTATTTGGAATGACAGCCGAAAGTTCACTGTGCCTGAGCAACTACATGCCCTGGTTTGTTCACTGCAGAACTGACACAGAAGTAATACCTTGGACCATGTCAAGACATCTACTTAGACTGAAGCTGTTGATCAAATCACAAAAGAAATACTGAAAGTTTGCGTCCGTACATCCACATCCACACAGAAACGGGGCGAGACTCTGGTAGTGACCCCACAACGAGAGACGGCTCACAGGACTTCCGCTACTGCAGACTGCCCGTCTTTAACAGGCAGCTCGCCTGCAGCCGGAGCCCCTGCTGTGTGCAAGACCTACTTTGCATATACAATGCCAGTTATGGGGAGTGAACATGGCAGATTTTGACAGGTATCTGGAGAGTTACGCAATTAATTTTATTTATGCGCTTTCTGCTTTAAATGCCCCTGAAAAAGAAGAAAATTGACTCATACATCTTAAAAGGAGTACGCAGACTTCTCTCCTCACCCCGAATCACTGCAACCCTCCTCCCTGAGTAAAAGACAGAGAACATAAGCTGATCCGGTAAAGGAAGTGAACATGCAAACGAAGTGGGTATTCCCTTGTGTTCTTGAGCTGGTCGTTAACTTCAGGGAGAAAAAAGAACAACACAAAACACAAAAAGCAGAGTCAGTAACCAGGGCCAGAAAAGGCTGAGAGGCCCGACACCTCTTGAATTGTAGGAGACCAGTGAATTTATTAGCATCTAGATACATACATTTAATTGTACCACAATCACAATTTGCTGTCATTCTATAAATTTGAGAAGAAACAAGCTATGCCCAGCTGCTTTAGTAACCGCTGTGTGATATACTTTGGAGCAGCACATAATGACGATGCTACAAGTGCTGATGACATTGCAATTAAATTGCTTGATACTGTGTGATAAGCCCCTTCTACAACTAGGCAAAACCTTATGCATACTATAGCTCAACTCTTGTCGTGCTCTCAGCAAATCCAAAAACCTTGTCATTTTGTTTTCTATCTTGAAACAAACCCTTCACTAATTTATTCATTCTTTAATGCACTTATATTTTTTATTTTCTGAAAAAATAAAACAAAATTTCATAATCAAATAATAAGAGAATAACAGTAGTTATTACACTGTGTATTGTTATCCTGAAAATTGTTCTTCAGAGTACAGGACATAAGCAAAAATGAAACAAACAGATATTACCGTAAGTCCTTCTTTTCAACAAACTAAGACAAACTAGTAGTATAAATGAAACCAACTAGCATATATGTTGAAATATTTTTAAAACAGTGGGATTAACAATTTGGGGAAGTATTTGAACTTCTCCCTATTTCCTATGAATCTCTCTTGTATTTTGCTTTTTCTGTGTGTGTGTGTGTGTTTGTGCATGTGTGTATGTGTGTGCATGTGTGTGTGTGTTTATGCAAGTGTGTGTGTGTGTGTGTGTGTGTGTGTGTATAAGAAAAACCATGCAATATTTGAGCTCTTGTGTCTGACTTATTTCACTTAGCATTATGCTCTCAAATTGTCAGGACTGGCTGTGGAGGGGTTGCTGGGGGTCAGAATGCTGACATAGGCCCCCGGTCCTGGGACCTGTGTTCACTTCCCCTGGCTCTGGAAAAATTGATGTAAAGCTTTGTGTTTTCTGTCCGTGTGGGGAAAGCTCATAACCACAGTGCTCAGAGGGCAAGATCCAGTTCCCTATTAACTTGTGCAGTATCCATGTATGATGAAGGGCTTGTTCTCCTATTGAACTTTTCCACTGTTTTGTTTTTGTTTTTGTTTTCTGAGACAGGTTATTGCTATTAGTTCACACTAGCCTTGACCTATGTAGTTCAGGCTGGCTCAGATTCACAGTGATCCTCCTGCTTCAGCCTTCCACAGCCTGGGATTACAGGCATGTGCCACCACATGCAGCTACCTCTTCCAATTTCAAAGTTACACCTGTTTCTTATTTTTCAAAATCTCTTTCCACCACTGCAGGAACGACGCCTGACCCCACCCCCCATGCTTCTGGCTAGCTAATAACAGTGAGTGGGCCGTGGAGGCTGCTGAGCTTGTTTGCTAGGAGCAGGCTCCTCTTGTTCCCTCCGCACCTGGAATATTATCTTTATCTTTCTTTATCCCCTGCCACTACCCCTCAGGTATCCAGGGGTCTCGTAAATCCCCAGCATCAAGTTGCACCCATTTACCTACCAATTCCACAAGTTTATCTTCCTTTATGTCCCTGTAATACATACACCATTGTGTATAAGTCCCACATTTTCTTATTCATTCTTAATTGAGGGAGATATGCAATGTTGCTAAGATCTAGCTGTTATAAATTATAAAGTTATGAACATGAAGGGCTGGGGATATAGCTCAGTGGCACAGCACGTGCCTGTCAAGCACAAGGTCCTGAGTTTGATTTCTGGTACCAAAAAAAAAAGACAAAAAAGTAAATAAATAAACATGAACATGCATGTATCCCTAACATATATAACCTTAAAGCTACTATATGCATCAAATTGTTACTTTTACACAAATAAACTTAGTGACCAGTCTGCTATTAAGTTCTTCAATACAAAATAGTAGTAAAATCTGCAATACAATAATAACATTGAACAATATGAGCTGAGCATAGTGGTACATGCCTCTACTCAGGGGGCTGAGGCAGGAGGATCTTGAGTTTGAAAGCAACTTGAACTACAAAGCAAGAACCTGTCTCAAAAATGCTTGGGACAGGTATTCATCCTTAGGGACTTTGCATTAGTGTCTCAGTGATGCATACGTCAAACATGCAATTACTCGAGCAAAGAATGCTTCTCAAACAGCAGGAAGCAGGTAAACAAAATGGAAGGGAAGGAATGGCAAAGATCAGTGGACACCTGAGTACGCCGTCATTTCCATGAGGTGCTCCTCTCACCTCCCTCAGCAGCTCTGTAGAGAAGCAATTTCCCTTGGGAGGAAATCACCATTTTTGCATCATTCCAGAACATGTACTTTGTGGTCTCTTAAGTCCATTGGTATACTTTCAATGTATGACCCTTAAAACCTGAAACATTTGAACATTTGAGTCTTCTCTCTTACAGTGGGGTCTGAGGGAGGTGACGGTAGAGGACAAGAGGCTTGATCAAGTGCCAAGACCAGGCGGCGGGAAAGAGAGCTGCGCTGCCCGAACTGGCCCCTTGAAGGAATGAAGGCGGCCCGCTTCAGTTCTCATGGGGCTGTTCCTATGGAAGCTCTGCTGGTTTCATGGCTCTTCTTTTCCTGACTACCTTGAGGTTTTCCCCCAGGGAGTTCCCCCAGGGTGTCACATCCATGGACAGGAGGGCCAGCATGAGCCAAACAAGGTGCTGTGAAAGCGGAGGGAGCGGAATCAAACCCCGTCTACTGTCCATAGAATCACACTGAACCACTTCTAGGAAAGAGGACAAAGGAGATCTTAAGATTTGGAAATTCTGTCTTGAAAAGGACCTGTATTTGCATATAATTTGCATATCATCTTTGCCATTAAGTTATAATTTAACTACAATGGAGAAACAAAGGCTGAAAAAGCAAGTGGAGGAAGTGACCCAGTTGGGAGCACCGGCTCAATTACAGAAGTCCTCAAACCCAGGGAGCCCTGCAGCCAGAAGGGCTGATTTCTGGGCGAGAACATCGGAAGGACCTGGTGCTCACACTCCCTTCTCTCATGCCAACACGCTGTGACACTGGGAAATTACTTTCATCCCTCTGCCTCTGTCTTCTCATCTTCCCAGTACAATGCTTATGGAACATCACTCTCTGCCATTCTTCCCCTCCCAGTATCTTTCTGTTCCTTGCTCTTTGGCTTTTGTCTCTTTGTACCTACCTTGTCTGCCTTCCCTAGTAGAAAATGAACTGGAGGGCCTGTTGATATTTTCCTCCCTTTTGCCTAAAACCACACCTGGCACAAACGAAATGCTAAGTAAATGTTTGTCCAGATAGGAGCTAAACTGTGGTCATTATATTTACCTCATGGTTTAGGAGAATTAAGTGACAAACTACGTGTTTAACATATAGTTGAAAGAGTCAGAAATTAAGCATCAAAGGGGAAACGAAATGATAAAATAATGTCATTTTACTGGACAATCAGCCATAAAATACACTAAGGCATATGATAAGTCTGCACTTTTCTACTCAAAAGGTGCCGGGAATGTAGTATTAATTATAGGCAAAGAGGCAACTGTAGGCTAGTTCCCAGGATGCCAATATGAGGTAAACCAGTCATATGACAGCAATCACCCTCTGCAGCTAACATTGAGCTAAAGAATAACTCACAGTTAGACTGTGGAACTAAGAATTGAAAAAACTGCTAAGAAAAAGTGGGAAGAAATAGAGTTATAAGTGTATGAATTTCTCTGGAAAAGGGTGGAAGAAAGGGAAAACAGTTAGTGGTGGATCAATGGAAAAGCTGGTCAGGAGAAGAATATAAATATTAAAATAGGCAAGATGAGATGGTATACGACCCATACAAAGAATATCTGAGTGATTCTGATATTGCTCTTTTTCTGTTTTAAAGAAAGTAGTAAATGAGAAACAAACAAGCAAAGAAGTAGAACAGTAGCAGCATACCAGTATCACAAACATAAACAAATCAAAGCAGGAAGTGATACAGAGCCTCAAGACAAAATAACACGAATCAACAGTGGTTGTTACATTACATATCGTTATGCTCAACTACACTGCTCAGATTATCAGAGGGAAAGAAGAAAAAAGAAAGAAGGAATGCAAAATATAAATATATATATATATATATATATGAATAGCTGCGATAACTGTATTGCTGATGTCTGATGGTGTATTGAAATGAACAGTTAATGATTACAATTTTTAATGTTCTGATCGACTTTGCATGCTTGTGTCTGGTGGTCTGAACAATTGATTTGAAGATAACAATATGCAATGGAACTATAATGGTGAACTTTTACCATCTTGTCTAGTGAAACTGTATTATCTCTACTGTTTTACTGAAGAATTATTGTCTTATTCTCTATAATGGTTTGAGCAGTCTGATATTGTTCTTAAGGGCTCAGTGTTTACTGTCAGGCTGCAACTGACCTCGCAGTATGCTGAGTAACAGTGTGCTGAATATCCATGGGTAACACTTTATGGAAGAACAGGTGCATTTATCAGGGTACAGTCTGCCATGTAAATTGGCTTAATAGAAATGGCTGAACAAGTGAAGGGTGTACTCAGCACAGAAGGCATCCCACACTGTTTCTATCTGTAACTCAAGCCAGGAAGCCAGACTCCTGCTATAGTGCTGTTCTTCTACCTGCAGTCAGGAGTCTTTGCCTGCACGTCAGGACGACGTTCCTGGACAGCCCGTATCACATCTGTCATCCAAGCTAGTTAAGGAAGCACCGTGCACGCACAGTAGTCCAGAATAAGACATACAAGTGGCAGAAATTATCTTAGCTAACATCTGGTGGACCAGATCTCTGTGTCTAATTTCTAGGATCTAGTGCATCAGATGTTAGCTAAAACAATTTAATATGTATCAATAAAATAATTTATATTTAATATTTATATTTTAAGGGTATTATATGAATTTCTACTGAGCTTGGGTTACTCTAATAATTGATTTAATTGAGAGACAACACTCAAATATTCAAAAACTGGTGAAAATAAACAACCCCACTGGTCAAAAATAAAAAGAATGCAGGAGATACTTGGGACTTTGTGGTGAAATCTTCTCTGAGTAATTCCACAAGCAGAAGAAATAAACCTAGTCGACTGATGTTTTTCAAAGTCTAACTTGGCAGGCGATGGTATATTATGTGTGCAGGGGTTTAAAGAAGCAAATATAGGCTGATTGTTCCCATATGTGCTTATGCTGTGAGTACCATAAAGTGACACCTTTCTGACAGTAAAACTGATTTACCCTAGGATTAGTCAGCAGCCGTGGCATTCATATGCTGTTTTTGTGCCAAAACTGAGTCCTGGCCCCATGATTTTCCAAATTTATAATTTGGTGAAACAATACTTTCCATAGATAAATTTTTACTAGCCTGTAAAATGGGGATAAAAAATTTTGCAGAGAACCAGAATAAAGATTTGATGAATATATATATATATATATATATGATGTTTATTACACAGTTTTCAATACACATTACCTAAATCAGTATCCCTATTGTTGTTGACTGTTTTTAACAGTATCTCATTTGAAAATTTTATTTATTTGCTCCATTATTTTTTATATTAAGGGAATCATGTTTTCTACTGAAGTAATTTTAGAAAAGCACTGTATCTGTTTTGTAGCTGTCATCATAACAGTTATAGAATAAAACTGTTTAATTTGACCACCAACAATGTAAGTTGTGATTAGACTATAAAACTTAAAGCTTCAAGTGAGAAAAATGTTAAGCACCATTTAGTGGAGTATACTAGAATTATTTTGATTTGAGTAACCATATTTTAAATTTAGATCCTTAGGACCCATCCTTCCTTTAAAATAAGGGCCCTAAGAACACCATGCTGCACCGTGTATATGTAAGGAGCTTTGAAGTGATAGTGAACACTTTAGCACTTGAAGATGATTATAAGGCATAAAGATGCAAATATTAAACTGTTACTGATCAAGATACAATATGTGAACAAAGCTATATATTAGTTTTCCTTGGCCTGACAGTAACTACATAAAATACTTAATTTCTTTTTTCTTTTGTTTTTCATTTTTGAGACAGTGTCTAACTGTGTAGTTCAGGCTGGTCTTGAGCTCACTATGTAGCCCATGCTGGGCTCGAACTCATGGCAATCCTCCTGCCTCAGCCTCCTGAGTGATGGGCTTACAGGTATGTGCCACCAAGCCCAACACTTATTTTCTTAATTAGGTGCATCTGTCCAAGTTGAATCTTCCTTTTACCTTCTCCTCTTTAAAGTCATGAGCCACACTATTTTTCCATTTTTTATACTACAATTGAAGACACAGCTTCATGCATGCTAGTGAAGTGATCTACCACTTAGCTACAACCCCCAGTCCTCTTTATGTTTCATTTTCAGACAGGGTATGCTAAATTTTTCAGACTGGCCTTGAACTCATGAACCTCCTGACTCAGCCTCCCAAGTAGGTAGGATTACATGTATGTGCCATCACATTTGAAGAGTCACACCAATCTTTTCAGCTCTTCCTTACCCAGAAGGTTTCAAGAAATTTTTCATGGATATTTGGAGGATTTGCATGACACCAAATCTACCAGCACTTCCAGATATGTAGCTACCATTTACAATCATCAAAAATGTTCAAACAGGGAGTGAGCAAGTGCTCCGGGAGCTGCTGGCCCCATGGTTAGAGTCCGTGCTTTGCTCACACAGCCACGGTTCCCAGCTGAAACTCGCAGAGAGAGCCAGGTATTTCCCATCTGCTTCCTGAGGGCAAACCAGGTGGCCCAGGACTTCGCCGCTATTACAGACTGAGTCGCTCCCCTCTGTGTACACGCGGCAGAGAGGAGGTCCTCACTCAGAATCCCCAGGGACTTCTCTGGCTGTGGGCGGGAAGTGTAGACTCTCCCAGCCCTCATGTGCACTGCACCGAGTGAGCAAGTGCTCCAGGAGCTGCTGGCCCTGCGGTTAGAGTCTGTGCTTTGCTCACACCACCACGGTTCCCAGCTGAAACTCACGGAGAGAGCCAGCAGAGAGGAGGTCTTCACTCAGAAGGCCCAGGGATCTCTCTGCCTGGGGGTTGGGTGTATAACCTCTCCCAATGCCTGCGCGCTTGGCATCCAGTGAGCGAGTGTTTCCGGAGCTGCTGGTCCCGCGGTTCGAGACCTTGCTTTACTTTCGCCTGGACCCCGTAGTGGGTCAAAGGAATGGGCGTCTGTGACTGCTAACCATCCGGCCTGCATCTGGATCCTGTATGAGTCCTGAACTAACTGGAGACACAGAATCAGGTGATTCACAAACTGTCAATCCTGCAGTTTGTGTCTGTATTTTGTCTGTACCCTGAACTGCCTGGGGTCAAGGCCCACTGGACCAGGATTGTCACTCCAGTGCAACCCGAGTCTGGGTCGTGCACATGCCCTGAACTGCAAGGGGATGCTGGATCAGACAGTCTGCCATCAGCTGACACCAATGCCCATGTCTGACAATGGGGATAACTAGATACAAATCAAAAAGTGCCGGAAAACCGAGACTAGTAGCGCTTCTCAGAGGTCACTCAGGGGTAAACCTGGCCAGGAAAACTAGGGACACTAGTCACCTTTGTTGTGCAGCTACTGAAGAGGGAAACAGAGCTTTCTGCATCCCATAGCAAACATGACAAAACAAAGGACTAAAACACAATCCCAGAACTCCACCCCAATCAGAACAAGTCCAGGAGACATCGACATAGGACAACTTGGTAAACACATGCCTGAAATAGCTGAAATGATTGCAGTGGAAGTAAAGAAACAACTCCATAAGGCCATAGAAGAGATGAGATCAGAAAATTTCTCAGGCAAAAAGTGAAATGACAACAATAATGAAAGAACTGCTCAAAAAGTCTGAAGAAGAAACATATAAGAAAATAGAGGAACAAAGGCAAGGGTCACAAGCGTTCAATGAAAAATATAGAAAGGACTTAGAATGCATGAACCAGATTCAAAGGGACTTCCAGGAAAACAAAGCTGCCATTGAAAGCTACCAAAACTGCTTAAATGAAGCTGAAGATAGAATCACATGCTTTGAAGACAGCATGGCAGCTAGCGACTGTGAAACAAAGGATCTCGTAAAATCAACAAGAATCCAGGAAAAGTTACTTCAACAGCTGCAAGATGAGGCAAAGAGGAATAATGCATGACTTATAGGAGTCAATGAAACAGCAGGAAGCAACACAAATGCCAAAAAAAGATTATTTGCAGAAATAATAGCAGAAAATTTCCCAAGCATGGAAACAGAACCTGATATATAGCTAAAGGAGGCATAGAGAACTCAAACAACCACAACCAAAATAAAACTACATGCAGACATATAATAGTCAAGTTCCCAGATCTCCAGCAAAAGAACAAAATATTAAAAGCTGCTGGAGAAAAGAAACAGATTCTCTATAAAGGGAAGCCCATCAGAATTACAGCAGACTTCTCAGCACAAACCATCCAATCAAGAAGAGCTTAGAGTGAAGTATTACAGGTGCTGAGACAGAACAGCTTCCAACCAAGACTGATGTACCCTGCCAAAATATCCCTCAAATTCAACAGAGAAATAAAATATTTTCACGACAAAGAACAATTGAAGAACTTCATGAGTGCCAAGCCAGCATTACAAAGAGTACTAAAAGATATTCTAGACAGGGAAAAATCTGACCGCAATATCAAAAACAACAGTAAGAATGAAACGTCAAGAAGAGCAAGCAAGTAAACAGGAAGAAAAAGTAGGACACCAACACAAGTAAGTAACGTGACAATGATAAATCAATACATATTGGTTATAACTGTAAATGTAAATGGCCTCAGTTCTCCAGTCAAAACAAACAGACTGGCAGAGCAGATTAACAAACAAAATCCAACAACATGCTCCATACAGGAAACACATTTCACTGACAAGGAAATCCACAGACTAAAAGTCAAAGAATGGAAAACGATCCTCCATGCAACAGGAACCCAGAAAAAAGCAGGGATAGCTATTCTGTTTGCAGACAATGTACACTTCAAACCGCCAATAATCAAAAGAGATAAAGAAGGCTACTACATACTAGTCAGGGGAAAATGGCAAGAGGATGAGATAACAATCATAAACATGTGTGCACCAAATATTGGAGCTCCAAATTATATAAGACAAATCTTAACAGGCATCAAAACCCATATAATTAATAACACTGTTGTAACAGGGGACCTTAACACCCCATTGACACAAACAGATAGGTCAAGTGGACAAAAAATCAGCAAGAAAATAACACATCTGAACCAAAGCTGTGAACAAATGGAATTAGTAGATGTATACAGAATGTCCCACCCCACAACATCAGAATATACATTCTTCTCAGCAGCACATGGGTCGTTCTCTAAAATAGACCACCTCTTAGCCCATAGAGCATACCTTCCAAAATGCAAAAGAATTGAAATTATCCTGTGCATATTATCCAACCACAGTGCAAGGAAATTGGAAGTTAATGACAAAAGCAATTCCCAAAACTCCATAAATACTTGGGAATTAAAAAACAACCTCCTGAACAATCAATGGGTCACAGAAGAAATTAAAGAGGAAATTAAAAAATACCTACAAACAAATGAAAATGTAAATACAACTTACCAGAAACTGTGGGATCAATGAAAGCAGTTCTCAGAGGGAAATTTATAGCGGTGAATTCACACATAAGGAAAACAGAAAGAGAACAAATAAGTAGCCTAATGCTACATCTGAAACTTTTAGAAAAAGAAGAACAAGTCAGGCCCAAAGCCCAAAGAAGGGATGAGATTATAAAGATTAGAGCAGAAATTAATGCAAATGAAACAAAGAAAACCCCCCAAAAAATAAACAAATCAAAGAGCTGGTTCTTTGAAAGAATAAACAAAATTGATAACCCCCTAGCCAACCTTATCAATAAAAAGAAGGAAAGAACTCAAATTCATGCACTAAGGAATGAAAAGGGTGAAATTACTATGGATTCTACAGAAATTCAGAAGATCATTAATACCTACTTTGACAATCTTTAATGCCATAGGATAGAAAATTCAGAAGAAAGGCACAGATTCCTAGATATGTACGAATTACCAAGGTAGACTCAAGAAGATATCAAATTTCTGAACA
>NW_004955472.1:5986314-6024687 GCF_000276665.1 Chinchilla lanigera | reverse complement strand
ACTCAAGGGTAAAGGGCAACTGGGATGTGGGAAAAGAGAAGGGAAAGAAGGAGAAATTTTGTATGTATGTATGTACATGATATTTAACATGGTTGTTCTACTGTCTTCTATTTCTTTGCTGAAAGAAACTGTCAGTGAGTCCTTGATTGATCAATATTGCATGTCTTTATCTGTTTTCATGAGAAACCACTTTGAATATATCAATATGTAATACAAGAAGCATTGTTAATTTCCTACCACTTCATTTGTAACTCTGCATTGTCTCTAATGTTCTTTTGCTATTTTGTAAAAGGTTGTCTGCATGTCAATGTTTTCCTCTTTTTATTTTTAAAATGAAAAAAAATGTTCAAGCAGGAAGTGACTTACAAATATTCTTTGCATATGTTAAAGAGTAGTAAAGCGTAGCCAATGTAACTATTATGATCCTCACATATTATTCTGAAGTTAAAAGAGGTAAAGTGACACATGACTACCTCAGAGTTAGTTGTACAGGAAACACATACAAAATTGTGAGAAAAATAAAAGAGAGAAATCGTGGCCCTAACCAGAGAGAATTCTACTCCTATAAATAACAATTTTTAACTGAATCGAAAACTAGATGCGATGTAAGCAGGTGGAATGACTGGTGAGTCGTGTCTTGTCTAAAGTCAATACTGTTGAATTGAAGAGCAACATAATACAGGTGGGACATAGACATTTATGCAGGTGTCTCGGAATGAAACTCATTAAAATAGCTTTAGGAAAGAACGCCCCATCTTCTGTTCCCATGGTGCTCTACAGGAAGCCATTCTGTACTGATGCTGGAGAGTTTAACCCCATCACTACACTGCATTCATTAATTTTCTCGGCTTTCACTCTTCCATAAAAAGGTGAAAACACATTGGAACCTGGGGACAGTTTAAAGCCTGTCCTCTAAATCTCACACTGAGTGCTGGCATCCCTCCCCACTTCGTTTTTTACAGCACAGAAAGGAAAAATGTAATCTCCAACTGCAGGCGTGATATCTGCTTTCACAGAAATGCTGCTGATTATCACAAGCTTAGAAGCAGGACTCTGCAATCACGACCACCACTAACAGGGTGCGCGGCAGTCTCGGAAGTGCTCAGCGCTGAATGACCCAAACGCACTGGACTGCCTGGTGCAGAGAGGGTACTTTGTTCCCGAGCATTAGGGCAGATTTATCTGCACATGTTCAGGTAGGAGTGTAGGTCAACTAAAGCCAGTGGTTCTGCTGAGTTCCAGGAACAAAAATTTACATTCTACCATCTATAAACAAATGACTTTAAAGTGTGCTGAAATTTTAAGTTTCAACCCGCAATATGAAATCATCCAGATGTATTCTTTACCAATATCACATAATGTTGAAAGAGGATACCTTTAGATACACATTTATTTAGTCACAAATCCTCCTAGATAGAGCTTCAACAAAATGCTAGATTGCATTTTAATAGCTTTTTCACCACAATGCCTCTGATGCTGCTATCAATATGATTTATATTAACTGTGTACCAAGAAGACTGTCAGGTGTTTGTATATACTGCATTAACTCTTATTTCAATGAAATCTTGCAGCAGCATCACGGTATAAGCTGTACCAAAGGAAAATGAGACTTTTTAAATTACTTGCTCAAGACTATCTGTATCCCAGTTACCCATAGAGGAGGCATTAATACTAGTTCCATTAAACTTTATTGACCATGACAAGATTCTTTGTATACAGAAAGCATATAGATTCCCTTCTTATAGCAAAGATGAGTGATAAAGTTACACTATATATTTATGTCAGTTTTTCTATAATGTTCAATTGCTCTGAAACACCATCACCTGTTAACCAATTATTTTATAGAAATCTTTTTCTCTTACATTGCTTTTCCATCTCAGATAAGGCAATTATGGTTCTTCTCTAAATGATAATGGAAACCTTGAGGCACTTACCCTCAACATAAATTAATTTTGTGGAACCATCTCAAAGGTTAGACGCACCATAGCAGAATGAATAAAGTTTACAGTCAAGAAAATCATGTGCCATGAAGTAGCTAGCCTCAAGATCTTGAATAAGGTTTTAGATGCCACAGATTTTTCTTTTCCCATTTATACAGTGGGGATAACAATACCTACCTCTAAGGGCTACAGTCATAATACTGACTCATGTAAAGAACACAAAGACACATAGTAGGAAATTAATCAAAACTCTGAGTTCCCTATTTGTTTTCTGTTCAACCTTCGAAGCTAGAGAATAATCACTACAAATTAATAAAAAGGTTTTTCCTAAATCTCATTCTTATGTGCTGGGTGAAAAGATTCATAATTTTTATCCCATTACATATTCACTACCAGAAATCACACATACACAGAAAACTGCCGTGTTTTCCTCATCATATTTGCTAAGGCGCAAAATACTAAGAACAGCATCCTCTTACCACAACATGAAGCAATTCAACAAGGATTCTCAAACTTCACTTGGGATACTTCATATATAAGGATTCTACATCTTGAAACCATCTTCAGTGAATTTCCTAAAGGAAATGAAACAAAAAATCTTGAGAACATGGGAAAAAATAAATTTAGCTTCTAACAGTTGTCATCCCAAATTCCGCATGTCATTTTCCATGTAGATATTTTTATTCTAATTCTAAAAATTAAAAAAATATCACACAGGTATTGCTAGGCTGCAAACTCGCGATCCAGTCCGATGTACCCGTCCTGGATGACACCGTTGCTTGTATTTTCACCTACTGACCTTCATTATATGTGGTATTTGTGGGTTAACATGCGTTCTTAAATAGATACGAGAAAGTAATACTTAAAGTAAAAAGCACCTTTACATCAAGTTGAGTGTTTTCACTCAATTTGTTTCAAGTCAACTATGAGTCAGTAATTTCATGTAGATGAAAGAATCAAATGATCATGGTACACTTAGTGTGTTAGCGAAAGAGATAATTTGAATATACCGCACTTTTTCCTTTCTTTTTTCCAATCAGATTTTATTGGCACATTTTAGATATTAAGGAGTTTCTAAATCTCCTTCTAAAAGATGAATGAATAGAACAAAACCACTATGTGACACTGGGCATATTTATTTTATCATTTCAATTATTATGAATATACATGTATATATTCTATCGGTGATAATTTTGCAAGCTGAAAGATCATTCATACATTTGCCAATATCAACCTCCACTGTAAAAAGTGAGCAATTTTCTGATTACTCTTAGATGACTCTTTCTTTTCCTTTTTTACCTTCCTTCTCCCTTACCCACACAACTATACTCAGATACATACACACGTGCACATACCTGACAAGTCACATTTATTGCAAGAAATTACAGTGCAATTGCATAAAGCACAATTAAATCACATTTATTCATCTGCCTAGGTCTATACCCTTTAATGACTGTTTTGGTTTTATTACAATAGAGTCTTCTACAAAATAATTAAATAACATCCTGGTTATGCAAATCACAGTAATGAAACACCGAACACTTGATTGTCTGAAATATCTCAAGCTTAAGGAGGCATGTCATAGTGATCAATTCTAAATTAGTCACTTTGGAACAAATTCATTTCCTTCAATATCCTGGTGGCCTCCTGGATTTCCATTTCTGCGAAAACAGTAATTACGAGTGCACAAGGTGGCACAGACGAGTCCCTCTTCCCAAATGACAGATACAAGAAAGAATCTACTGGGTCCATCGAATAATACTCACGCCTCTAGCTCTCCTGACAGATTCATTTCAGGTAAAGACTCTGAACAAAGGTTGCTCTAATCTCTTTTTCAGTAGAGGCATGGTAAGAATTCTGTGTCTTTAAATTACTGTCTCTCAGCTCCTGATCAATGCTTCTCTACCCTGACCTGAGATTGGGGCACTGACACTCACCGCACTACCTTTCTCCTTTGTCAGGTGCCTGTCTTTTAGGTTGTGCAGTAGGGAGCTCTAAAGACAGAAAGGAGAGCGTTCCTTCCTTCCCTTAGTAACCACCCTTTGCCAATTTAGTCTCAGCAGTTTGTGTACAGATTTTGCAAGCTATTCCAATACTAACTCACTGTGTCTCCTCAGAGGTGCCAGCACCAGGTGGCTTGCGTTCCTTCCTGACAGTTGCTGCAGTTGGAACTCCCTGAGTCCTCCGCTCTGAGCTCCCAAACACCATCCCTAGCAGCACAACCCACCTCCAGAATACACGGACTGGAGATCTGCAGGGACTCTCTTCCAAGGTCCCAGAATGGTCTTCATCTACACTCAAGCTCTACAGTTGGAGCTATTATGTCTGTATAAGCCCAGGAGCCTCCTTCTCATCTTTGAGTTCTGCAGCAGCTCTGTAACCATCCTTTATATAAAATTTATTTGCTGAAATAACAGGTATTGCTTTTCTTTTCCTCGGTGAACCCCGTTAAAGAATTTGTATTTTATTTCTAGGTTGGAGGTAGGGAATCCAGAAGAGAAGAAAAACTAGAGTCTAGCATTCATGGAGGTACTTGCCATTTATTTTATGGTTTAATCTCTAACAATATCTATGAAATGGGATAGCTTATTAAAAGGATCATAGTAAAATAAATGAAAACATGTATTTTGAGTTTCTACAATGTGTTATTACTTTTACCCACTTGATTCCATTTAGTACTCATAAGTTTTCTGAAAAGAGAACGAATTAGATCCATTTTAGGGGTAGAAAAGTGAGATGCAGGATAAATTATGTACTATTCTAAACATCTTGTAAGTGTTAGCTATAAGTAATAGTAAGTGGCAGTATATTTTAAAAGCAAAACAAGGGGAAATATTTACTTTGATAGGGTTTTCAAATAATCACATTTGCCGAGAATTTCTCTTTGCTCTTCTAAAATGTTGGCTTGCTCCATGTGTGTGTGTGTGTGTGTGCGTGTGTGTGTTATGAACAATTTTGTCCTCTTCTGCTATAATCAGAAAGGCACAGTGATTGCTGATGGAGATAGCACAGGTTGAGTTGCAGTGAAAGAAGACAGCTGTTGTGGGTATGTGTGACATGCGGGAGGAAGAATCTGCCACTGACATGGACATGGATCTCAGGTGAGAGTGGAATCTGCCACTGGAGATCTGCCAGGTCATTGCCTCCCAGGCTGGGCATGAGACACACTGTCAATGCTTTGCCCTTGTCATACATGGGTAAGAGCTGGCGAATTCAGCATATAATTTTCCCTCTAACTACAGCAGTGCAAAACTTATGACTGAGGTGGATAAAGTGATAATTCTTCCTACTCTGAACTGTCCCTACTTCTCTCACCATGCATTATGTCCAGATTTTTACATGGAGACACAGTAAAGATTCACTTTGCCCTTACAGAATGATGAACAACTAATTTCTAAAGCATCACACGTTATTGTAAAATACAAGGAAAGTGCTGTATTCATTATAAATAAACAGGTGAAAAAGGAAATGCCGCTAAGTCGTCATCAGTGTAGCACTATTAATACTCACACCAATAAGATGCCACTGCGTGGAGTGAAAAGTATAATATCTCAAATCAGTCCATGGCAGGAATATGGGAGTTCTAGGCTGCTATTCACCATTACGAAATCAAAGGCAGCTTGGCAGCCGGCACCTCTGCAAACAGCACGAGCTCTGTGAGACTGCGTGTAACACAGGGTAGCGAGGGCAGAAACGGGAGCTGGAAGAGCAAAAACACCGCCCGCGCCAGCTGCTACGACGCCAAGCAGGACCAGAAGCTGTGCACGTGCATTTCCCAATTCAGGTGACTTTTTAATAATTTAAAACTGCACCTTAATTTCTATTAAAGAGACAAGTTTTTTGACAGTGGCATTGTTTCCATTATCTGCGCATTGAAGTAACGAAACTACACGGGTATTTCCCAAACGATTAGCGTGACGCCCGTGCGCTGGAAGACGTGAACATGGCGTAGAGTCTGGTTTCAGCAATGCCACATATTCCACGCCCCTTCCGCTCCTCTCTTTCATTTTCACTCTCATTCTCTCGCTCGCACTCTGTCCTCCCTCTTCCCCCATCTTTTTGTTTTCTTTATTCACAATCTTCTAAACATAGTAAGGATTCTGAGAATTCCACAATTTTAAAACAATTATTTAATAAGTTGAGCACAGAACACCGTCCTCTTTTTATCAGATCAGGTACTATCCCTTGGATGATGACGCCTCTCTGGGACAGTCTGGGGAAGCTGAACCCTAAGATTCCTGGGACTCCAGAAAGCTGTAATTGTAAGAGGGGGTGTTTAATTCAATAGGAGCGAGCGCCGGCACAGGGAATTTCCCCCTAAAATAGCTCTGAATGCCCCTGTAACCCAGGTGTTTGGACAAAGGCCATTCAGGAGGTGGGTGGTTGAGAGCCATGGCTAATGGTCTATGCCTTAGTCTCTCTCTGGAGGTAGTAGGCATTGTATGAAAATACTGTGCTTGTGAAGCATTCCCTGGGTGGCATTATTTACCTACCATCATTTCATTTTTTTTGGGTCAATGAACACAAAGGGAAAATTTCTCTTGGAAAGATCAGAAAAGAAAAAAAAACAATGACAGGAATTAGCTACCTGCTCCACATGCAATATAAAGCCAAACCACAAGCTACAAACTTATGCAAGTAAAATTTGGCAGAATGAGGAAGCTTTACTTTGGAGGAAAACCAGAATGAAAATGCTGTGCCTGAAGTAGACATTAACACTTTATTTTATGGATATGCTCCTGCTTTTAGCTCAGCATTCCCCAGATTCTCCTAAATTTTATGATTCTTATTCAACTATCATCTGTCTGTTACAGGTGAGGCATCACAATTCCAGGTGGCAGTAATAAAGTCCATACTTACGGATCTCCCAGTCCCCAATTCATAGAACATAAACTTTGAATTTATATAAGCACAGCAACTTCCACTTTTAGGGTGTGAACATTTCTTCATATTTTTGTTGTTTTGACTCTTTATATAACTTTATGCAAAAACAGACAGATATCATAAAAGAAGTGGATCTGGGAAAATAAAATTTATCTAAAGACTTTAACATGCAGTGAAAAATGCATTCACAGATCATTTCGGCCCAGGATTTCTCCTTGCCACTAAAATAAAGATGACAATGATCAGTAAGTATTTTAAATTTTTGTTTCATGTTCCAGGCAATGCACTAAATTCTTTATAGCATCACAAAGCCCATAATAAACCAAGAGGTTGGGGCTCTAATATCCTTCTTGTGAAAGGAACAAAACCAATTCAGGGTAGTTATATGAACTTTTGCAAAATCACATTTCTTTCAAGTGGCAGATCTTACAGTGAAATATACTTTCATCTGATTTTGAAGTTTAAAGTCTTACTGGTGCTGTTCCATTGCTAATTATGTTTCAATGCAGTGTGATCACATCAGCTGCATCAATCCATTTACTATTACTATAAAATCATACCTGAATAACTTTGTAAAAAAGACTGGTTTACTTAGCTCACAATTCTGCCAGTTCTAGAGAATGATTTTCCTAGCAGCTTGGTTCTGGTGAGCACCTCATGGAAGACGGCATCCAAATGGTTGGAACCCATGTGGGAATTAGAGATCACATTGAAAGCAGAAAGTCAAATAACTATTTGGGACTAAATATGGTCCACAAAACTACATTAATCGCCTCCACAGGCACCACACTCAGTGACCTGATGACTTCTCTGTAGGCCCCTCCTTTTAAAGACACTCTCACTTCATCACTTCAACACTTCTATACTGAAGATCAAGCTTCCAGTGTATGAAGCCATGGGTGACAAACCACACCCAGATCACAGGAGTAGCAAATATACATGAAGGCTTGTGTCAGAGGCTGTATCAGAACGCTTTGCATCATTGACTGGAAGAGCTCTGTCTTGGGTTTGGTTCTGGGAGCTTCATTTGTATTTAAGCATTGTCATGGTACTGACTTCAATGGGGAAAATGTGGAGCAGAGGAAAATCTAAAGACACTATTTAAAGATAACCCTGAAATAAAGAACAAAATTTTCTTGTGAATAAACTATAGAAGAGTTCTAACAAAAGACAGTGGTAGCAAAGAGAGACACAGGAATGGCACAGTGTGTTTGAAATGATAAAATCTAGAAAGATCCTCTGATAGGGATAGGGACCCAGACATGTTTTACAGAATGCCCACAGTCTGTTCTGTAAGCATTAAATATAAATATCTAGTTAGATTTTGACAGAATACACAGCCCTCTGGGAATGGGCGTCTTCCTACCTTTATGGCAAAATGAGGCCTCCCAACCATGCTACCTGTAGTTGCTACTCTTCCTTCTTGCTAAAGAAAAATACCTGACACTGACAGTTAAAAGGGGAAAGTTGTATTTGGCTGAAAGTTTCCAGAGGACTCAGTCTGCAGTCAGCTGGTACGAAGGCAGGGTGGCTCAGCAGCGGGTGTCACAGAGGAGAGACAGTCCATGTCAAGACAGGGCAGGGAGAAGACAGCAAGCAGGAAGCAACAAGTGACAAGCAACCATGGACCCTCTTTCTGTTCCTTATATCTTTTCAGGCTACTCAGCTTTAGGTTGGCTAACACTCCCATCCAGTGTGAGGCACCCTTAATCCTACCCAGATTTATGCCAAACCAATCAAAGGATGAATTTAGAGTCCTACACCCTTGAAACCAGAATGACACCCTTCATCCCAGCCTCACACACCCTAATCCAACCACCTCTGAAAAGCCCCATCTCTGACCACATGAGGCTTTGGAGGGTATCTAGATACAAGCCACAACATTATATTCATGGCCCTGCCAAAACTCATGAACATCCCTTTATGTAAAAGGCTGCAATCTACCTCCAGGAGTTTCCAAAGTTGGAATAGTTTCAGCATTGTTGAAAAATGCAAGGCTAAAGTCTCCTTTAAGATTTAAGGCAAACTCTTAGATGTGAGCCCCCGTACAAATGAAAAGAAAGTTACACACTTTCGACACACAGTAGCACAAGATAAGCATTTCTATTGAAAAGGTACAAACGGTGGGGTGTCAAAAGGGAATGGGACCAAAGCAAGACCAAAATCTAGCAAAGTTAATATTAAATCCCGTAGTTCCATGTCCAACAGCCCCAGAAATCTGCAGCAAGTTATGACCTGCAAAGGGCATGTGTGACTCTGCCCTAGGCCACTTAGGGTGGTTGTAGCTCCCATGGCTTCTCTCTTTGGCAGACTTTGCTCATTTCTTGCAGCTTTCCTTGGACAACCCACATTCCTGGCTCTCCAACATTCTTGGGTTTCCACTGCACCTTTGGTTTCAGATTCATAGCTTTACACACTACCTTCTCAGGGGCACACTCTCTGGCCTCCCAGGCCTTCTTCTGAAATCCGGGTGGAAGCCTTCCTGACCCCACAACTCTTGCATTCTACATGCCCCTAAAACCATTACCACAGAGATGATGCCAAGATGTGCTGGGTGAAGTGCCTGGGTTTCTTAGCACTTTGAATCCAATCCCAAGAAACAAATTCCCTAGGCCACTACCATTCTGGAACATGGTGTTCTGGGGCTTTCTTTGCAAAGCAAATTCTTTCACATTTGGAACCTGAGGCTGTGAAGACTGGAGTCCTGCTGCTTCTTGTCATGTCATTAGGTCATCTTTTCCACTGTTCTTTTCTGAAATACTTTTCTTTCTAGGCTTTTTCTTACTAACCTTTTCAGTGAAAAATTTCTTCTCTGTTCCATCTTTGCAGCCCACAATTTTACTATAGCTTCCTTTCTGGCCAAACTCAAAAGGTTTTAAATCATTCTCCAGGTTCTTTACTGTTGATTCTCAACATAGATCTAGCTAAAAGACCCCAACCGTAGCCATACCATTTCCTCAACATTAGATTGCCTGAAATTGCTTGTCCAAGATTAAGCAGTCTGCTACCCTTAAATTCAACATCAAGCAAAGTCTCTGGACATGAGAATAATACAGACAACTTTCTGCCAAAGCCAAGCACACATCATTTGAAGTCCAATAGCCAATGAGGTCTTTCTGCCCAACAGAAACCTCCTTCGTCTGTTCTTTATCAGCATTCCTGTCTTCTGAGCTCTGACCAAAATCAAGTATGCTTAAGGCACTCCAGGGCTGCTTTGTTTCTTCAGCTAGAATTTTCAAACCTTTTATAATGCTTCCCAGAAGCCAGTTCCAAGGGCTTCTACACCACATAGTCAGGTATAGTCACAGCAAAGATCCTACTTCTTTGGTACCAAATTCTGTCTTTTTAGTTTTTTTCTTGTTGCTGACACAAAATACCTAACACTCAAAGTAAAAGCAGAAAGGTTTATTTGGCTCACATTTTGTAGAGGTTTCATTCTGTAATTAGCTGGCTCCAAGGCAAGGTGGGCATCACCAAGGGGCATCACAGAGGATTAACAGTCTATGGCAAAGCAGGGCAGGCAGAAGCAGCAAGCAATAAACAAGTGACAAGCAACTGGGGACCCTCTTTTTGTCTCTCATCATTCATTCAGGCTACCCACCATTAGGGCAGACAGCACTCACCTTCAGGGTTGGACACCTTAATTCTCCCTAGAATTATGCCAAACCAATCAATGACGAATTTAGTAATCACACACCATTGATTCCAGAATGACACTCTTAATCCCAGCATCACATTCTAGATCTGGCCGCTTCTGAGAAGCCCCACCTAGGACCACCTGAGCTTTGGGAGGACATTTAGAGAGAAGCCATAACACTACCTATACTTTAATCCTTAGGCACATTAACATGCTGTGGGATACATTGCATAAGAGATGACTCCTAAGAAATGACACCAAAATGGAAACAGAGACAGAGAGAAATTTTCCAGAGCAGCTATATCTAAGGAAGAAGATCCAACTAAAAAATGAAGGAAAGACTTCAGTGACTCAGCTCATAACAATCAATAAATGCAAAGGAAAGAGACTGGTATGTAGGACAACTTGCAGACAACCTCATGTAGAGTTCAGTGGATGTGTTAGTCAGCTTTCTATTGCTGGAACAAACACTTTTCATCTACAATTTAAAAAGAGGAAAGGTTTATTGTGGCTCATGATACCATAGGTTTAGACCATCCTGATGGTTCCACTGTTTGGATCTGTGATTAAGTGCAGCATCATGGTAAAAGTGCACAGTGCAGTAGAACTAGTTCCCTTATGGCACCAAAGAAGCAAGGTGGAAGACAGAATCACAGAGAAAGCAGCCAGAGACAAGATACAGTCCCCGAGGTTGTCCCTTCATAAACCACTCCAGTAATCTAGTCCCCACCTCCTAAATTTCCATTACCTCCCACAACTAGCATTATACTATGAATGTACCAATGGATGGTAAATTAACTGATGGAGTTAGAGCTCTCAGGATTCAATTGTCTCCTAAGTTCCCCACCTCTGAATACATGAGGTTTGGGGAGACATTTTAGAGGACTCTGCAGAGAAGGTTGCTGGTGGTTTTGTTTGGTTTTGTTCTCTCTTACCACCTATGCACCATAGCTTTTGTAACTGTCCATTACCTAATTTATGCTGCTCATGTTTATTATTTCTTTGTAGAATTTCATCAATTCAAGGTTTAAGTGAATTGGTTTGTTGTATAGGTTTGGAAATCATTGGAGTGAAAATCAGAGATACAAGCACACAACTGTCTCATCTTCAGAAGAAAAAAAGAAATAAACAAAAAAAAAATTTTAATTGCTACTTGAAAATGTTATGGCAGATGGAATAGCTGGGGCAGAAATAAGATGGGGTAAGAAGTACACAGATTACAGCTAAGTTTCAGATAAATTGGACTAACTCTCATACTGTACTTAGACAGTAATAGAAGGATAGATGTAAATTC
This sequence comes from Chinchilla lanigera, assembly GCF_000276665.1. NCBI lineage: Eukaryota > Metazoa > Chordata > Mammalia > Rodentia > Chinchillidae > Chinchilla > Chinchilla lanigera. The sequence goes on along the minus strand of NW_004955472.1, from coordinate 6,012,932 downwards.
AAAGGGAAAGATGCAGGCAAAAGTAAGATAAAATAAACATCTGAGTAGGGGAACTAAGGAACTAAAACGACTTCAAATAGACAGAATTAAATTCTTTCATATTCTAATTCCCCCCCTCATTCTTTTACTCTTTGTCTCTCTCCCAATGTGTGCATGTGCGCGCGCGCGCGTGCACACACACACACACACACACACACACACACTCCTGCACAATGAATATAAAGATTCAGTACTTAGTTTACTAATAAAGTTCCATCTAACTCTGAATAGCAAGAAACAGAATTACTGTGACTGTTTACCAATGGCTACTACTTTGGAGCAAGTTTCAAGACCCACAAGAGAGTATAAATGTCAGTTAGACATAGTGAAACATAAAAGACATTTTGGATGTTAGAGCTCAGACTTTTAATACGTATTGAACTCTGAAAGCTGCAATTATATGATGCTAATAACTATGTAGTAAATATAGTGTACATCCCAAATATAATAAAAGAATATTCCTCCTAGGATAGTTTTAGAGCTAAATTTTGTGTTTGCCACAATTGCATTTTAAATCTTTAATGGTGGCATTAAGATATTCAGCATTACTAAATTAGATTTTTCATACTACTCAAACAAAAAACAAACAGAAATAGTTCTTTTAAAGCAAAAAGCACAAAGAAGTTCTATGTCAAAAGTCTATTTTGATATATATTGAATTTAACACATATATACTTTTAATTACAAAAGAGCAAAGAAAACACCAAAATATTCATCAAGATAGATTGGTTACAATGGATTGTGACAAATTCATCACTAGATAAGTATATTATTCAAAGGGCGTGTGTGTGTGTGTGTGTGTGTGTGTGTGTATGAGAGGTGGAAGAGGGCGAGACAGAGAGAGAGAGAGAGAGAGAGAGAGACAAACACAGCTCTTAAAAATATCAATACGTAATACAAGCTTTGTTAATTTCCTACCACTTTGTTTGTAACTCTGCATTGTCTGTACTGCTCTTTTGCTATTTTGTAAAAGATTTTCTCTCTGTTACTGTTTTCCTCCTTTTATTTTTAAAATAAAAAAAAGTTTACTGGTTCATTTGTGAGCTGTAAGAATAATGTGCAGGTATTTTTAAAATTTTTTTTTAATCCTCTTCAACCTCTTTCCTTAGAGTAGCGTAATTTTCACTGTATAGATCTTTCACTTCTCTTGTTAGATTAATTCCTAAGTATTTTAGCTCTTTGGATGCTATTGTGAAAGGTATGGTTTCCAATTGTAAATTCCTATCATTCTGTTTTGAGGTAATGTATCATTTTTGTTGTTTCTGTGTTGTTTTGATTTTGTCTTCATTCCTGTTTTGTCAGATTTTTTGATTTTTAAAAATTAGAAAAATAAAATATTTTGCTGTTGTTTTGTTTTTTTTTTACTTTGTGCATACATTTATCAATGGGAAAAATATTTACAAAAGCATATAAGCAGATATAACATAAATTAGTTACAATCACTTTTACATTCAGTATTCAAAACATTTTTATGGAAAATAATAGCTGTTGAATTAGAATACTCCATATTTTTAGAAAGAGTTGAAGGAATACTTGAAATGAACAAATTCTCTCATTCACTCATTTATTCACTCACTCAGCACGCCTTTACTCAATGCCCACTGCGTGGTAATCAAATCATCTGCATGCCTGAGCAGGTATACCTGCTTTAAAGCAACAGAAAATGCCATGACATCAGGAAATGTGAAGAGAAAGAGCGTATTTACTTAGATCTGTTAGCTACGAAGCACTGTGATGTTGCTAATGGTTCTAACTCCATTATCTACTGCCAGGGTGGGTATAATTCTCTAGATTACAGTAGAACATAACTACCACACCATTCCCAGGAGTGGTGCAATCTGGGCCGGGAATAGAGGAAAGCGTCACAGTACACGTAGGTTTGTCTTCTTCTTCCTCACTCTTTCTGGCAGACAGCTCTTGAATTTCTAGCTCCCAGGAGCCACATAAGAAATCTGAGGCAAGTCTCTGCCCCTAGCGTCCTCTAACAATGTCTGTATTAACGATATATCTGGTTCAGGGTTTCATAGCCAGATAATATCTGTGAAGAAATACTAACAGATAGCTCATGATTGTATTTTGCATGTTTATGAAAAAGGCATACACAGATTGAAGAAATCATCCATATTCTTTCCTTTGAGCTCAGGAAAAGATTGGATATATATTTAAACCACAATGTACAATCTTAAAACCCCCTCCTACCCCAGAAGAGCTACTCATCATCTCAGTGTAAATGTTGCCCAAAAAGAGAAAATGAGTCTTCTATATCGAGAAGTCTGAAGGTTGGAGCTACAAAACACAACACGGAGGTCTCTTTTCTGAATATGCAGGGACTCTTAGCCTCCACCCACCAATACAAGTGAAGAAACCAGTAGCAGCGCAAGAATCATCCAGGGAACTTCAAGAGATGCTTTGTTCTCTGTGCTTTGCTTTTCAGGATGCTGTTCTTACTGCTGATCAGGTCCTCCCCCCAGGGACAGCTAATAGGTTAACAGCTACAGAAACTTGCTTTGTTCCACAACCAGGGAGATCAAAGACTGCTCTGAGGAAAACTTGATACCACTTCTGACTTCCTCTAAGAGGGCTGCTCTCTCTGTACCATAACTCTCGATGCCATTTTGGAGTGCCTTTTCCATGCTCTTAAAACTACTTGACAAGATTTAAAGGAAAAAATTTCATTTCTTTAAAAAATTAAAAAGTCATTTGTTTCCATGGATTAAAGATCATATAGCCTACTTCAGAAAACACAGAACTGAGGATACATGTGAGACATTTATATAATAATGTGTTCTAAAATGCCAGTTTCCTCAATACATTAATCAATACGATTATTTACAGGTGCTAGTTGCTATTCTGTGCACTTTACCTATATTAAAATATTCAATCTTCAGGATAACCTGAAACTGGCATCACTATTAATCATGTTTACTAAAAGAGAAAATGCACTTTAAAGAACTCAAGTCAATTATTTGTGGAATAATTTATTTACTGTCATTCAGACAGTCAAGGAAACTTTGTGACAGTGTAACGTTCAATTTGGAAATCACACGCAGATGCATAGTACCAGAGAAAAGGGAGGAGCACTCAATCCAGTCCCAGGCACCTGCGGGTGACAGAAGAACTGCACAAAGAGAGCTTCACACGGAGATATATGAGCACAGCCTTCAAGTCTACACAAGCAATGACTATGGTAAATGGTACAGGGAGACCTTTTCAGAGAAGAAGAGATTTAGCAAAAATGTAGAGCCAAGAAACATTGTAATAGTCATGGAAACCTCAAAGTGGTTCTGTTTTTTCAGCTAGTTTGGGCAAGATCACTTAGGATATGGAATGCTCTGTTAAGGAGCTAGGACCTTATTCTACAGGAATGAAAAGCCAGGGAGGAGTTGTAAGCCAGCAATGACATAGTCAGATTCTAGTTTTAAATAGCTTATTTCAGAGACAGGGCAACATGTTACATAGTTTTGCATCAAATTATGATACAGATACTGGGGGCATGTACTAGACAGTGTCTGTGGGAAAGGGTATAAGAACTAAACCCAGGTGAGCTGATGTTTAGAACAATCTTTAGGTTTAGTGTTTTGAGTAAACAAACGGAAAGTTCAGTTGGAGGTAATTCAAATAGAGACAGGGGCAAGAAACAACTGGAAAGAAAAAAATCACATTCAGGGCAGTTCTGACACCACGGATGTCTTTAACCAACCAAAACATTTACAATAAAAATACATAACTGTACAACTAGTGACTAGGACAGCTACTACATCATTTTTTATGATTTTGTACATTAAAAAATTGTAAAGAGTATAAATTTCAACCCGAGCTGGGAGTGTTCAGATTTTATTTAATTATACAAACAGTAAAGTTAGAAATTTGAAAGTTGTTGCCTCGTGTAAATGAAATGTAAATAATTATTTACACAAAAAATGATGTGAATATTTTTACACAAACCCAAGTAACAAGAATACTAAAACCAGTTAATGATAGCACCACTCTCTGGAGGTCTTCATTCTCAAGTAAGTAAACCAATATTAGGACTTGGAGGAAACACAAGCAGGAAAGGAAATTTGAGAGTACACTCAGATTCTTAGCTCACATATTCAGTCACTGGACAATGAGGATTAACACTCAGAATCATGATTTTATGGTAAAGAAAGTTTTGCAATAACATTATTTAATTAATACTACTAAATTATAACCCCTTAAAATGAGATTTATAAATGCATCATTATAGAACGAGGGTATAAATAATAAATTTTGCCTAATTTACTCTTAATTAAATTACATAATGAGGAAAATTCCATATAATACATTTTAAAATCACTTCAACTTACTTTTTAGTTTTGTAATACCTCAAAACATCTTTGACCTCTATAAAATTTTCATACAGATGGAAGTAATGATTATCTTGTCATTATCAAAAAATAACCACATAAACAAGAGAAACTATGAATAAATATATCATTTTGGCAGAGTATTCCTTCGGCCTAAATTTGTCTTCATAAAGATTTCAGGAGAACATTTCCATTATAAATTTGTCCAAACAGAATGTCTGGGTGAAGCAAAATGTGGAATCCATCAAAGCCTACCTGGATGACTTAGCTTTATCCTACTCTGGATCAACAGAAAACCAATCTACAGACCTGGAGAGTTAGATAACCTAGGGACAGAAGAAAGATGCATTTCTGCATCCTTCCAAACTCTATCCAGAGCAAGGTGATTGGGAAAGTCATGCAGGCTCCTCACCTGTATAGAAAAGGTGAGACTAAAAAGCCTGTTTTTTCTCAAGCTGCTGTTGAATGCCCTGCCTTTGTAAAATTAAGAGGTCAGATGACTAAAGTAGGGTAAGCAAGGTCATAAAACAGGATGATGGGATGCACAGAGGCAGCACAAGAACGAAGGCCCCTTTGCCTCTGCACAGCTGTGCACAAGTGCTTGAGGAACTGCACTGACGATCAGTACCACTGGGCTCCTCAGGCGCAGGCTGCATTCCAACCACTTCCTGTACTTGTCTAAGATAATCTGCACACCCACTCCGGCAGACAGGCAGAAAAGATTTTCTTCCAGATAAAAGAAGATTTGGAAACAAAACCAGGATTTAAATGAATAGGCAAACCGATCCAATTATGTATTCATCCTTACAATCATGGTTTGAACAATGTACACCTATTTTATAAATGAACAGACTGATACACTGGGATACCAATTCCAGGGGTAACTGAAATGACTGGCTAATTTAAATAACTTACATTTGACAGAGTTCCAGGTGAAAAATCTAAGTGTCCTGGTTTGTAGCATTTGGTGTGTTTTTCTTTGATTTTCCGTATACCACATTGTTTCTGATGAAAAAATTTAATGTATTCCATAAAGGTAATGAAGATCATTCACATGTACTGTTTGCAATGTCAGGAAAAATTCTTGAAACAGTAAAAAGCATACTTCTTTGAAAATTGAAAGAAACAGTGTATACTGTTTTTACGTTTATCTAGAGCAGGGAACACTTTTAACAATTATTTACCTGCTGATTCATGATATTAACTTCCCATGACCACAAGGAAGAGAACCAACACGTTTGATAGCTGAGAATGTGCCAAGAGCTTATTGTCAGAATTACTCTTCGAGACTGTACCAATGTCAGAGAAGAAGGAATGAGATTCTGAGAGAACTTTGCCCACAGCCATGTAGTATGCAAGCTACAGGACTTACTACGTCTCCATCCCAAACACTCTACATATATTGAAAATGTTCAATTGTCTGAGCTCCCCGCCCAGAGGTGGGTCCCATTCCCACTTGTTTGGTTTAGAATTAGCTTTCAAAATTTGATGCCCTAATTCTACAAAGTTAAAGCTTTAGCCTAGTTCTTATACCTAACTCAGGTCCAAGATAATTATTTTTTGACTAAGTTAAGAAAACTGCAGGAGGTAAAACCTACAGAAATGAACTGCAGGACCACTGCACGTCAAGGATAGAACAGTCAGTGCTGGAGAGTCAAACTGCACGATGACGTGGCCAAGAACCGGCTCCCAGAAGACCGGAGCACGTGAGAAAACCAAACACAAAAGGAACAAAAATCTTTGTTTTATTGATGGAAGTAAACACAAGAACGATAAAACAAACTGCGACCTAGGGTGTTCCTCGACATCTCAGTCACCTTCTCTTTCCAAAAGAGAAACTGGCTGTACAGGCCAAACACTAACTTTTTAATTTCTGATTTCTTGCTCACATCATCCAGTTATGCTTTATCACCTTTTATTCCCTTTGGCAACAAGTCAACTTTTAGCATGAGTTGAGTGTAGAGATTGAAGGGAAACACTTATAACCCACGAACGCAGTCGTATCAGTCAGGGTTCGGGCTTGTTTCTGATGGACAGGAAGGAGACAGGTGTTTCCATGTCACTCAGAATGTAACACGTCCACCACGCAGTGTCTTTCTCCTTATTATTTCTTTACTGAGAAAGAAAAAGACACCAATAATTGAGAGCGAAAGAAACAGACCAAGAGAGACAGAGTACATGGAAGACTTATGCAACTTTTTGATTTATTTTCAAAAACTTTAGCAAGAAAGAACTATTAAAATTATTTACAGTACAGACTACTCTGTTTTACACAAACAACAAGCATACATTACTGAAATCACTTTCTCCAAAGGAAATGTTGGGGTCAGCCCATAAGTCTATACTACTTTCACAACTGGATGTAAAATTTTCAACAGTAGACTGGATTTAAAAATCACTAAGAATATTATAATATTAAAAACAAATATTTAACATTTTGACAATATACCATGCTATCAAGACTGACTGCCAATATAGAATTGTTTAAAAGATCTTTTAGGATTGCAGAAAATAAATATACTGCTCTCCCTCTTGTTTAGAAGGCGGCCATAAAGCCAATCCTTTTTCAAACATTGTGCCTCTTTCTTCTACATTAGATCACCAAGATTCTTATCATCTTTTACAGTGAGCTAAGACGAAGAAGAGTGGTAGGTCCTAAGTGACATTTACAGGGCTCAACCTTAATTCCTCAAGGTCTACTTCATTAAAGTGGAAAGTTCAATGCAATGCAATTAGTGTTTCCTTGTCCATTTTAACTACAAGACTAAAAGCTTCTTGAAAGGGTAGTATAATGTTGCACTCTCTGTTGTCCTTCCACGGGCCATGACAGGGCCTCATATTAATAGACAAGTCTGCAGTATGTATTCACTGATGAATTGGTGTTCTCTTAACCTCTCTGATCAACTAAAATGCAGGTAATGGTTTAAATCTCAGAAGTCCTTTTCAGGTATCCAGCATCATGTCTCTATGACTTCCAAGCCTTATTTTAAAAAGAAAGGATAGATAGGTAGTAACATAGACAGACAGATAGATAGATAGACAGACATATAGTGGTTTATACCTAGACATCCCCCAAAGCCTCATGTGCACTCATTGCTGGGGCTTTTCACAGCTGTCTAGATCTAGGGCATGTGATACTGGAATGAAGCGTATGCTGTTCTAAGTTAGTTCACTGATTGAATGTAGCACAGTTTTTGGTGTGTCTGAATGGATTTACTGAAGACAGAAGCTCCACACTGCATGTGAGTGGCACCACCAAAAAGGCTTGTAGCCTGGGTGGATAAAAGGAAAAGCAGGTTTCTCCTCTTCAATGCCCCTCATATGCCACCCTACGCTGCAGTCAGCCCATTATGGACTGAACCCACTACAAACTGAGCCAAAACAAATCTTTCCTCTCTTAACTTGTAGGTGTCAGGTATTCTGTCTCAGCAATGAGAAAATTAACTAAGACATATATATTAGAAATTACATTTGATGCAAAAACCACAATCTTAGCACAATTGATAATATCCTGAAAAAACAAACTGAATATAGCCATTGGTTCTATATTGCTATCAAATGACAACATACTTTGTTTAATACATACACTTATATTCAATAAAAGTTTCCATTAGGTGTATATTCCCTAAGGAATATGAGAGCTTCTTACAGGAGTCATACATAGAAGAGAATACGGCCACTTGCGGATATAACAGTCCCACTATTTTGTTCTATCAAGAGTTATATATAAATCACGTTAATCAGTAAACACAGCTAAAGTATCTGCACATGTAGAGATCAATTCCTAATAGGAGGATATAGATAAATAATGTAAATACCAAAAGGTAGTAAATAATCAACATCATGGTAAAAATACAACAAATTAGGATCTACTGGAAGTCCTACAGGAGAATCACACTTTTGTATACAGTGGTTGGTCTTTGGATCATTGGAATGGTACCATTTCAATAAAGTCTCTGAAAGAGACTGGTACCTGAGTAAAACATTCTGAGTAAAACCAACAGCAAGCACAAAAACGGGGGTTTAGAGGTGAGTTCAGGGGGGTAAAGCAGAGTTAGTAAGAAAAATGAAAGTAGAAAAAAAAAAACCATAAAACATAACATGACATAGCAGGACTTCGGCTTTTGAAATGATGGAAATGGGGAATCAGTGGATACTTTTGTACTGACCTGATGTTTAAAGAGATTTCTTTGGAGTTAGGTCTGGGGGCACAAGCCTGTAATCCCAGTTATCCTTGAGGCTCATGCAGGAGGAATCTAGTTTAAGCGAAGTCTGGAGAATTTATTATTGACTTAGTGAGACCCTATCAAAATACAAAATAGAAAAGGACTAGAGATATAGCTCAATGTGACACTCTGAGTTCAATTCTCAGTACTAGAAAAAATATATAAAGAAATAAACTGGAAGCAAGATGGACACTCAGGAGGCAGCTCTAATTTCCCAGGAGAGAACTGGTAACTTGGACCAAGATATTGCCAATAGAAACAGTGAGAAATGATTCATTTCACAATACATTTTCAAGGAACTAGAAGATTTTGATAATTAATTAGTGTAAGGAGAAAAACATCAAGGTGGATTAGCATTTTGACCTGGGGTAGTTGATATTTGACTCACTAAACAATATGAAGTAGACAACAGGTAAACCAAGAGGTCCTCCTTCAGGAAATTAGAAGTTCAGCATGTATGCAATAGTTTAGGAAGTTCACTGAACACTAGAGTACGTGGTAGAATTTGGAACCAAGTTCAGGGAAGGATCTGAGCTTGAAAAATGTATTTGCAAGTTAGGAGCATAACCTCGAAAATTCTTACCATAAAAGTTAATGTTCTTAGAGAAGAAGTCAACATACATAAGGTGAGAAGATATAGGAAGGGAGAGACAGAAGAAACAGAGAAAAAAGAGAAGAGAAAAAGAAGGTGTCCTAGGACCAGACTTTAAACACAGTAGTACTGGAACATCTAGGGCAGAGGGCAATGAACCGCAGGACAGAGGCGAAGTGGCTGATGAGACGGCCCGCTGGAAAATCTGCAGTGGTGCAAGCCAAGGGAAGAAAGAGCTCGTGTGACAAAGAAGCACTTCACTGACTTCACCGGCCCTTCTGAAGTAAACTTTCATTTGAGAGGATTAAAATGGTCTAAGCATTGCTACCACACAGTGACTGCAGGATTCCACAGGCAAACACTGGATAGCAACGCCGGACTCAAAAAATCTCCAGAGTCATCTGCAAAGGAAAGCAAGGCAGCTGATTTGGATAGACAGATGAGCAGATTTTTCAGCAGAAGAGATCTGTCTCATACTATACCAGAAGTGTAGTATCAATCATACTTATTTAACCTATCTAAACTGTAATTTTAGAACAAAAAAAAATCGCTTGTAGTCTCAGCAGTAGCATATTGCCCCAAATTTTTCAAAAGTTAAAAGGCAAAATACTAAAACTTTTGGAGGAAATCTGAGGACAAAAAAGAACATATAATATTTAGAAAAAATAGAGCCAAAATAACACTATCTGGAATGAAATAATTATTTTTTACTGTATACTGGCAACAAGCCAAGTACTTGCGTTACCTCATATCCACCCATGCACTTGTAAAGTTCTTCGATACTACTTTTTGGGTTTTAAAATGAGGATATTCTGACTCGAGACAGTGTGACTTTTCTCTTGCCATCCAGATACAGAGTAATTAACCTAGATTTGAAAGCATTTTCTTGGGTTGCATTCCTAGATTCTACAAATGAGCTGGTAACTTCCATAAGTCACTTGGAATTATCCTGCCTGAGGTTCCTGGAGTGTTAAACAAATGTACTTAGCAAGTGATGGTGAAGAGATTCAGAGGGAATAAGATGCACACAGTATCCCTTCTGTACTTCTGAAGTAGGAAAGAAGAAAATAGTGAAACCAAAGCAGAACATAAAGGTGTGAAGTTGAACAAAGGTGGTTTATAATGCTAATTCATCAGTCACTGGGATGCTCTACACAAAAGCAAAGCAAGAAAATTCCAAAGAGCAGAAGAGAAAAAAACTACAATCTAGTGCCTCTAAAATATTGGAAAGATAATGCCCCCAGTTAATATATTCAACTCCATTACAGCTGAAATTTACACTGGCCTACCAACCCCAGGACATGACTCAGATGGTTAATGCAAAATTAATCCAGAGGCAATTCAGAATTTCCAGGGTGATTGTAGGCTGACCCAGATGTACAGTATTAGTACAGAAGGCTACTAGTCTTAAAGACTCCGGTGTGAGGCCCGACACTTGCTAGTGGCCAGTGCCACCTGCTCTGCGGCATTTGGTTTTGAATGGCATCATTTCCTATATGAAAACAAAATGCAGTTCTGACATTTAAAAGTATCTTAATTTAGTTTATCGGGACACACGCAAACTGTGGTTTCATTAAAAGAAATAAAATGGAGTCTGCCAAATGAGGGATCCAAGAGATGGGGAGAACAGAGAGGAGGGGACGTAGAAAGAATTCAGGTGTGTTATGCACATGTACCAGCTCCCCATGATGAATGCAATCATGTGCTGAAAATATGGACAAATGAAATCAAACTTGAACAAAAAATAATGAAGGCTGGCATCAACCCATCAGCCATTGACTTCAATATTCCTTGTCCATTAAAGGATCTCAAAGTTGTGTCTTCACCTCGATCATCTAAAATTGTCAGCTGAGTACTCCACCATCTTACTGAATTACAAAAACTTATAATCTAGAGCAAACACGATGAAACTGCAATACTATTTCCCAGGAATGTGTAAAAAATTTGCCATAAGCAACAAAGACATGAAATTTTAAATAACTGCATATCACTCTCTTGATCATATATGTTAATTACTTAAGTAGCTACAGGTCTTTAATACTCCCCACATCAAGTATAGAGTGCTTTACCTATGACTGGACCATGCCTGAGTTTTTTTCAGTTGTCTTTTTTCCAGGTTCTTACTAAAATTGTTGTCAAGCATGGAAATAATTCTACTGTTCGACATCAACTACTTCTAGGGTTTGGTTCACCTTCGACAAGTCCAGATATACTTATCAGAGGATAAACAGAGTATTTTACTAATAGGAGAATGCAGACATAAAAGTTCAGGAGTTCGCTTTCCCAGTGTTCCTCAATCAAATGGCCCCATCTGAAGCCTTTGAGCTGTTTTTCCCTTAACTACAAAGCTGTAGTTTAAAATCCTGCACAGCGAGCCCCAGGTATCTTTCTCTTTATGCCTAACATAGTGTTCCCAAATCACGTCAGGGGCAATAAAGACTCAGCCCATTCAGTTTCAGACTGTGGTCGAGGGGAAACTGGCTAAAGATCTGCACTTCAGAACGTTCACACCCATTAATACAGAGACGCAGATAAGCCCAGCACACAGGAACGTACACACACTCAATGTACGTAATAACTGATGCTTAGATACTAAGTTTAAAAAAAACAAAACTGCATCTGGTCCTATACATTTTTGCCAGAATTAAATTTCAAATACATTTTGGGATGAAAAGCCAGCATTGTGCTGAATTTCCCACTGTTATCTATACAGAAGCCATTTCAAAACAGATATGACAGCATCAGTTATATAAGACATTGGCATTAAATCTCGAGAGTGCCAAGCTCTATGAAAGTCAAAGCAGATATTGTTGTTGTCTAACTTGTAGCTCAAGGATGGCTGCATCATAAAAACAAACTCTCTGGTCAAGGTAGTATTTACTGTTCTGAAGCCTTGAGGAAGAGAAAGGAAAAGGCCCATCCATCCACTCCCATTAATCTAGACTACAAAAGTACCTGGTGGACTCGCCAGCACATGGCTGAAATCAGTCCTAAGACGGGTGTTAGGATGGAGGGACAATTCAGAAGGTATCAGGTGAACATAAGTTCAGTTATATGATGGCGTTTCATTTAGTGTTTGTTATAAATGTAAAAGAAGATGCTAACATTGAAAGCTTGACATGGGTCAATTTGTCCTACTTTTCCTGTTTATGAATTCTTTTATATGTACCAGTAAAGTATTGGATAAACCTACCAACCTTCCTCAAATTCAGATACACTAAAGAGAAAGACATAAGTAGACATGGAATTGCTGGGTAACTCACCAGCAAACTGCGGTCAGCAGTGATACTGCACGCGTCACGTGTACCCTAATGAAGAGCTGCTGAGTATGCTCTAAGCGTGTGGAGAATGGCTTCTGCCCTGCATCCAGCCCTTTCTCATCCAAAACAGGCTGAAGGCCTTATTTTTGTAGGGAAGAGGAGCAGGCTTCAGAAGGAATCGATTCATGATCCTTGGTGCAATTCTCACTTCACTGGACAGTGGGCATTGATACAAATGTACAATATAAATTATCTTTAATTCATGCTTCTTCAAAGCACAGAGTAATTTCAAAATGATTGCTTTCTTCAATTTTGTGACAACAGGCCCTTGAACTTTATGCATTTCTGACATGTGATTTCTGAGTGTTTGGATATGGCCAAGAGAAAGTTCGAACTAAATTAAATTTCTGTGTATCGCTTTCTCTCTACATATGTAAAATGACAATGTAAGGTGCACTTATTTTTCCAGGCTATGGCGATACCTGAGTTTAATTCCAGTCAGAATATAACTGGGTTAACGACATATTGGCTCTCTAATGATTTTACATTCTAATGTCAAAATTTTGCTTGTGACACTTGGGACTGTGCCAAAACCAGACAATCTAGAGAGCTGAATTCTGAGTGAGCAGTATAATTTCTGTGACTAGCTTAGAATTCAAGCCTCTGGATTCCAAAGCTGACAGGGCCTATGGAGACCTGATGAGAATTTCAGGGCGGGTATGTTTTCCCAGTCACTGGGCTGGAAACCAGAGCTAGTGGAAGAACGACACTGTTTTCATCCACCTAGGGATGGCAGAAGGCATTATTCTCTTTATGTCCTAATGAGTTGAAAAGTTTTTATTTAGACTATGAGAACTATACCCTCTCCATTCCCATAGCATACATGAGGGAAAAACATGGCCTAGGGACTTCTAATATATAACATTTTCTGAAACCCAAAATGATTAAATATTGCGTGTACTCGATTGTCAAGTATTGAAATGGATTATTAAAATGAATGCAAAATCTGCTAGTTTGGCAGCCCACATTAATTTTCATCTTCCTGGAGTGGCCTGGGAACAATCATAGCTGAAAATAGCACTTTGGGGCTAGATTAGCAGGCAACCAGTAATATATTCATGCAACAAAATCCCCTGACTGTCTCTCTAATCACTAGGAGACACACCGCAGTCAGAATTAGAGACTTGCATCTTCTTTCCAGTCAATGGTTGGGAGGCAGGAGGGAAACACTGGACCAAGTGTCAGCCTTCTAGTTCTCTAAAATAGGAGCCATACAGCGGAGACAGCTGACAGGAAAATGAGCTAAAGTATAAAGAAGTCCCCTACACCACGCCTAACGTGTACTAAGCACCCAGTACATTTAAGAGTAATTAATTGGTTTCTTTTGAAACTGGGAGAAGACACAAGGGTGGTGCTGAACACAACAGCAGCATTTGCTGCAGCCAACTTTTCTCTCTGCAGTGCTTTTCATATTTCTTCAGCACCAAGGACTGCAATGGAAACTGGGAGTACAAAACAACAAAAACAGGACAACAAGTGAAGCAAAAGCACTCCTCTAAAAACTGCGGCCCAAGCTGGTCATTTGGAAAAGGAAACTGTGAGATTATGTATTTCCTTTCAGAAACAAGGAACACTCTCATTTAGTCTGCACCATCGTCTAGTCACACGCTGGTTTAGAATCTTTGATTCCAAATATCCAAAAACTGGTTTAATCAAAATGACATCTTCACAATGGTGATCTGTCAGTGTCTGGAATCCAGCAGGAAGAGTCAGGCTTGGCAATGAAAAACAAACCCCAACACTATCAAGAATCTCTATGAATTTTCTCTTCTGGGCTAAATGTTTGTTTATTTGGTTTTAATCACTTTTTCTCTCTTCCTTTTTCTTCTGCTCATCTTAGTGTCTGTGAAAATAACATTGTCTTTAGCTCCCTAGATTTTAAGCTACCAGAAAAATTCCCAAGAAAACACTGTATTCTGTTAATTTCAGTAGTGAAAGTGGAAGGTGAGAGGTCTGAATGAGAGGCAGCCGGCCTCCTCTTCCCATCCTGTCATGTACTACGTGATGATACGGTCTTTGATCTCCACAGGTACTATACAGCGGTGTCAAAGATAAACACATGGCTAGTTCACATCCATGACAGTGGTTAGTTTTGGACTGCTTCGGTAACTGTTATGTCAAAAATACCTAGGATTGTGATTGGCGCATAAAAGATACTCAAAAATATTTGAGTTGGATAAAGTAATTGTTCATAAAGGAGTACGGAGATTCAGAACTTGAGATGACAGAACGTTCTGACAGGACACACAGTCACTAGCATTATGACCATATTTCTTTTCTTGGTTCTAATCGGAACACTGGTTGTCATCAAGTGAATGACCAAACTAAAGAGAGAACATTATAGGATGAAACAGCCAGCTTCCCAATCACAATACACAAGTAGGTCGTGTTTACATATATACTGCCCAGTTAATTCTCTAGGGAACCTTAAGAACTATGTAGCACGATCTCTGGAAATACAAGCAATCTAGAATTATTATGGTCAAGGAACAGGCAGGATTACTTACCTAGTGGCAGAGTGTAGATTCAGACTTCTGCCTTCAATCGAGGAAAGTAAAATGGGTTTAGTTTTACTTCAGCAATCAAAGTACAGGCATTATATGGGTTAAATTTTGTTTGATTTTTCCAAAATATGATGCTTATAAACGGGTCCAGAATTAAAAATGTAAGGTTCTGAATATCTCTCAAATGCTGAATCAATATTTGTGAGATAAGACAAGGACTTAGGGATGAACATATTAATAATACCCTCCAGATAATTCCCATTTTCAGCTTCTGGGCTAAGAAAAACATGTGATGATTAAAATAAACCATCATTTAAGTCTTTCAGTAATAACTGAAAAATCCTGTTGGGGGTGGAAATTGAAGGAGATGCTCAAGCAGGAAGCCTGGACATTTCTATTCTTGGTAAAAGATTTGTATTTTGCCGCATTGCCAACTTTTCCAATGCGGGGCAAGGCTACAAGTTACCATTCTAAGTGCTCTAGAGATTGGCCTTCATTACAAAAACCAGAGAAAAGCCCATGTGTTTTAATCCATTTCCCAAGATGAAAGTATTGGCTGCATTGGAAGAGTTATATTTTCAAAATAAAATATCATATTTACTTCGATGATAGTATGCAATATTATAGCAAAATAACATTCCGGTTACCACTGCTTAAATATTGTTTTGAAAATCCTTCACAATAGACATATGAATTCTTACAGGTATTATTACAAAAGGGAAATTTAAAGGACTGCTTGTAATAGCCACTTTACAAAATACCACAAAGGAAATGGGATCATTTTACCTAGTACAATCCTAACTATTATAATGTCTAAAAATAATGTAATTGTGAAAGTAAAAATCTTTAACATACACATATCATCAATAACATACATCCCATCCTCACATTCACTACTTTCAAGAACTTCTGAAGATAAAATTAGCTTAGCTAAAATGTGTCTCCATTGTTAGTTGTTCATTTGAAAATCTTTTATTTGCTAGAAAATGACACTCCATTTTTCCGTGTCTGTTTCTCTTGTACCTTTCACCAAGATTTGATGACCGAAGGTACATAGGGAAAAATCATTTCAATTCAGCAGTCAACTGAACTTCAAGTATTCCTTCTTCTGATTTTAAAAGAATAGTGTCCCACTTTGGGGTCTCAGACTATTTTTTATACAAGGAGCAATCAAAGAATACTTTTAACATTGCTGCGGCGGGGAGGTTACTGGTGATTCAACCCAGCACCTGACACTTGTTAAGCAAACCCAATACTACTGAGCTAAATGCACAACCATTCATTCAGTCATTCATGCATTAATTCATTCACTGGATCCAGGGACTCTCCTGCGAAAAGCTGACCTCAAACTTGTGATCTTTCTACCTCAGCCTTCTGATTAATTGAAATTACTGGTGTACAACACCATGCCTAGTTAGATTTAACATTTTTAAAGTCATTTTATGTAAAAAAGAGTATATAACAGAAATATTTTATATTTTGCAAAACCTAAAGTATCTATGATCTGGTCATGTAAAATATTTACTGACCCCTGTATTATGATACATGAAAAATCCTATGAAAATCTGATAATTAAATTAACTGATTTGCCTTCCTTTAGAAGTACTGTGAAATTCTTTGTAGAGCTCACGTATGTGAAACAATGGACCTAATCTAATACAAAGTAACAAAGTCTGAACAGCATAATGGTTAAAAAACACAAAAGCTTTAAAGAAGTATAAAATGCAAAGCTACAAAGACTTCTACACAAAATGTTAATGATTTGAATGTACCCACATAGTTCTGAAACTATACTAACTCTTCTTCAAAATACTAGTAATATGGATAACTACAAAATTGCAATTATGAGTTACAAAAGAATGTATTTAAGTCTGTAGAAAACTCCATTTGACAAGAAGAAAAGGGGTTTCACCAATGTGTTAATGAATCAGAGCTCAATAACATTTTCAGAACAAATTAAATAAGAGGGCTTAATTTATGTTCATTCAAATTTAAAACACTAATGTTCTCTGCTATTGTAGTATCAAGCCCTAAAGAAGGTCTATGCATAAGAAGGCATGCCACAGTAACACACCTCGCTGCTGCTCATCACACGCCGTCTGCTTGGGAGAGTTTATAATGCCAGTCATCCAAACGCTTCAGTTTTCTCCAACAGGGAGAACAACTTCTAGCTTTATACAACAGTAAAACCTTCTTCTGGAAGGAAAGCATATAAAAAGACACACATACAGTATACACAGTGTCATGCTAAGAGAAATGTCAGTTATCTCTGTAGTTACCTCATACTACTTAATGGCAAAATATTCTAATACATGATACAAAATCCTTCCCTTCACCCCCAGCTCAACCACAGGGAAGAATATGTGCTAGGTAGGTAACAGCGAGAGATTTCTGAAGTTCACATGAAGTCTCACACATTCAGGAAAAGAAGACTGTGAACACAGAAGACTTCTCATGGTGGCATAAACTTCTGCTCAGAAGGCTGAAACTTTGGTACCTGAATAATATAAAAACTGTTTCCCTTCACAAATAAAAATATTGTACAGTTTCATCCAGTCACTTTTTTCTTTATTCCCTCTTTTGTGATAAACACTTCCAGTTACAATGTATATGCCTATTAGATACTACTGGAGGGAAGTTCAATTCCAGTATTTCTGGAGTGATCTGTCCATTGTTAAAAACTGGGTAACACAGTCCTCTACCACTACTTGCTATCACACTACTTGCTTTTCAGATTATTTTTCTTTTATATATTTAGTTGTCCTCATGTCAGGTGCATCTATACTTGCAAATGCCATATGATCACTTCATGTGATGGCACCTTGACCATTCCGTGATGACCTTTCTGTGTCAATTTTCAGTTTTGAATTAAATTGTCTGTCTAATGTCAGGATCAGTAACCCGCTCTATTTCATGCTTCATATAAAATGCTAGTGGGAAATCTTCCTATCCCACTGATATTTAGGTGTATTTATGATATCCCACTGATGTTTAGGTATATCCCTGCGAGTGTGGTGACTCTCTTCAAAAAACCAAAAATAATGGAGTCATATTTTTCTATCTATTCAGCAACTCTTTTTTTTTTAAAGCCTTTAATTCAGCTGCACTGAAGGTAATCATGGATATGTAAGGATTTATGACTGCCATTTAGTATTTGTTTTGAAGGCATTTTTGTCCTATTGCACTGTCTTCACTTGTAATTTGATTTTTTAGATGTTTTAAATCATTTGTTTATGTTGTTATTTTATGGAGGAATTTTGCTTTGAGGTTACCAAGAAATTTACAAAAAATATCTGCTACTACACTGGGGTTCTAAAAGGGCCAGTTGGTTACAGCCTAAAAGATACATCTAACTGTTGGTTCTCTAGTTGGCTGGGGCACTGTCTTTAATCTGGAATACAGGCTAAGCCCTAGAGTCCGGCAAAATTTTGGCTGAGTCCTGCAGTAACTTCTGCGATCATAGGACTTCAGTCTGGACTTCAAAGTTAGGGAGCAGAGCCCCTGGATGGAGGGGGAACCTGAGACTGTATTCAGTATAAATGCGTAAGTGAGGATCGCCTGTCAGAGAAGAGGTATGAGGCAGGCATTTGATCTGGATCAATAGTTTCTTGTCCCTATACTCCTTGACAGTCTGCAGGGAGAAGAGTTTCCCTACTGGGTGGGATCACTGCACAAGTTTTTTTTTTTTTTTTCCTGGGCTGAACTACTGCTTGACAGTCAGGGCATGTGTTTCTAGCCACATCTACACTTCTCCAAACTGGATAAGGTAGGTCTCTCTCTACCTGAGTGGGGTTTTCAGGTTTGACTCTGAGCCTGGAGATGGAGACTAGCCATCAAGGGGCAGAAGCTAGATTCAATTTCACTGTTTCTGAAGGCAATTAGGGCAGCTTCAAGGATGGGCTATGAGTTAGGTAATATCTGAGCAGGCACCGTAGAGAGCAGAAACCCAAAGAACTGGAGTCCATGTGCAGGTTACTCTCACTCCCGCACCTTTGTTACAGCTGGACTCTGGGCGCTGTAGCTGCACTGCGGCTTCCTTAGATGTGTCTTGGAATCCCTGGGAGGCTAGGTGATTATGTCTTGTTCTCTTCCTCAGTGTAGAAATTGTGGGTCCAGGAAAATCCTCAGCTTTGTGTTATACCAGTTTGAAAAGGGAGGAGGTGCAATGCTTTCAAAAGAGACTGTTCTTTTCATCCTTCTATTTCGATTTTTATTTAGTTTGCAAAATGTCTGAATGTCTGAGGCTTGTTTCCAAGTGTTGGCATTGTCAAAGCAATGCCGTGGTTTCTAGGTAATTGCTAGTTGAACGTGTCATGGGAAGAGTGGACTTTGAAACTTCAAATTCTACCACCTATTTGTTGTTACTTCCTAGTAACTGTAATTGTTTTTCAAAGTTTGTTTACCACTTACGCAGTGCAGTGACATGTAAGTGGTCCTTCAAAAATGCTGCAAGGAATATTACATTCAGATTATCTCTTCCAAAAGGAACTTCAAAGGACACTAGAAAGCATGTTAAATTAACCTCAGTTCCTGTCCAGTGGGCTCTAATAAAAATTACTAGCAAAAATAAAGGAAAGATAAAATGAATGATGTCTAAATGACTTCTAATTAAACTAATAGACTTCAGCTGTGTCCATATTAGTGGCGAATCAAAAGAAAACCATGCATGCAAAACATCTTGGACAAAACTTTGCGAACACAGAACATTTCTCATTTACATTAATTGAAGAATTAAACTTCTGTGTTCCCTATTTGCATTATTTCCGAATGGCTTCTGTGGACAAACCGATGCGGCAAACTGTAACTTTATGACCAAATAGCGTTAGAAAAAGTGCTACTCTTGGAACTGGAGTGTTTCTCTCCTTGGATCTTCCACTCATTAGCTACCTGATTTCAGGGAATCATTTAACCTTCAGAAGTCTGTGTTACAGACCTACTCAAGTTTACGTGTGCATAGAGTTCATATAAAGAAATTATATGCTTCAATTTTACTCACTTGTATTCCAATATAGATATTGGGGCAAAGACTATAAAATGTTCGTCAAAATCTGCCTCTTCATCCTTGGGATGCACTGAATGATATTTCTCATGTCCCCAAAAGTTACATGTTACCATGAGACTGAGTTTCAAACACAAAGGAATCTGACGTTGTACGGCTTCACAAAACCCTCTACCCTGAGACTTGTTGGGATGGGGTGATGGAAATGCCCTTGAAATAACATGTGAAAGACTGCAAGGATAGGTCACCCTGCCAAAGTGTTTACCTACCTAAGACTACGAGAAACAATTCCTCTGATGCTGAAGCACTGAAATGGCTCACATTTACTACATGGAGAGCACACTGAGTCACTAAGCACTGACAATGCCATTCACTATGTCAGAGTGAAGAATGCTGAGCTGTGTAACAGGACCTCAGAAAAGTGAGAACGGACACCTGGTCTACTACAGGTCAGGGACCGTACTGTTTTGCGGGTGGTAAGATGACGTCATTATAGGAAATAAACCAGTATCCGGATAAACCATCTATAACATTGCACTTCCTTTTCCAGGCTAGACCCTAGGGAATAAAATAGTGGGGTAGAATCAGAAAAAAACGCAAAAGCGATGGAAGAAGTTGAAAAATATATATGTATACATGTGCATATGTCCATGTATATATATACTTTTCAATTCAAGCTACATATAATATTTATATTCATCTACATTTTCTTGGCTCTTTATATTTACTAATGTACTAGTTCTGAACTTGATTTTGAGGGGCATCAAGGAACTGATTTTTAACCATGGTGTTTTCTTTTTATATTTTTCTTATAATACATTGGTACTTTTCAGATTTGTATCTTGAAATACAGTATAAGTTTAAATGCAAAGAACAAAACTGTTACTACAACAATGCAAGGAAACTGGGTCAAAGTAGACTGTTCTATAAATAGAGGACTATGTTAAAATCTGTGATCACCGAGTCACTATAATTTAGAGATTTTCACGAACTCTTAGAAGAGCTTACTCTGCTCTTGTATTCCCTAACCTGAGGGAAGGACTGGAAAATAGATACTGATGACCTTGAATGTACCTTAATTTATCATCTGAAAAAATCTGTAGATTACTACTGCCACTAATGAATTAAAATATCTTGCTAATACTTAGTTTGAAAGTCAGGAATTTTAAAAAAAGAATCACATTGGGGAAAGAAGGGTCGCTGCTATGCTCATGGCAATCATTTGAGTGTTACTTTGTATTAAACACTGCCTTCGTCTTGTCTTAAAGACACTAGGACAGGATTATATGGTTTGTACTCCCATGGATATCATATGCTACTGGGAAATTGACAATGAAGATATAAAACAGCCTGCTAAATATTATCCTTTGAATGCCCTGGTGACAGATTAGGATTTTCTAAATGACAGATATTATAATTCAGTTTTCACATATCCTATAATTTATTTGCTACTTATCATGGAACATTATTGACTTCACATACGTTAATTCATTCAGTCTAAGTCGCACTATGCAGTAGTTATTATTACTATACACTACTGGAGAGTAAAATCATGACCAAAGACATATATGGCTTTCTGAAAACCATGAAGCTTCTAAGTATCAGAGCTGAGGCTGATCCCAGGCATCCTAACTCCAAAGCCCGTGCTTAAAAGCCAAGGAAGCCAAACAAGTAGACCATAACACAAGGTGTCACACACACCCCCCTTACTTTTTTAGTATAAATTTTTACTTTAGCATAATAGTAGCTGCACTGTGTCTCAGTACCTTTCCCAGAGGGGCATGGGAAGCAATTTTTGTGTTTACCCACTTGGTACAACAAAAGGAAAGATGTGTACATGTATGCAAAAATGTCACACTAGGATTTACACCCACCTGGAACATTTTCAGGGTGTGATTACCTGAGCATTATAGAGAGTATAATACACCCACACCATTCTAGGATTTTCTCAAAGTTTTTTTTGGATTTTTTTGGTAGAAGCAGCCCAATTCAATACAGTGGAACATGAAAAACCAGATTTGCAAGTTTTGGAGGTTAAAAGTGAATCATCAGATTACTCATGCATGGATGATGAAGATGATCCATTATGGTAAAAAAAAAAAAAAACCACAAAACCACGCTTTCATAACAGAAGAGTGGAGTGGGTGGCTGACGATGATGACGATGATGATGATGACTTTGTCACTGGCCATGTAAGCCAAAGATCCTGTGACAGTGAAACAGAGCAGGAATTGACTGACACAGACACAGGGAATGCAGACCTCCTTGATTCAGATAATAAAGAAAACAGCAATATAGGTACATGTTTGACTAATTGAAATGTTATAAAAATGGGTATGCAATCAAATGAAATGATGCAATGTTAGAACTAGGTTCAAAAATATAATGATACTGGTAGGGGTGAAATGAATTGAACAAAATGTCAGGACTGGCAGTCAATACTGTAAATTGGAACAGATGAAATGCTACAAGATGCTGTGAAATGCACAAAGGCTGGGATACAAGTAACACGTTCTCTGTGCACCAATAGCCACATTCAAAAATGTATTTAGTATGTACTTACTGGCTGAACTGAAAGCTTTCATAGGTCTGCAGTACTTAGCACAGATTTCTCGTGGTGATTGCAGGAATGTAAAGGACTTATGGAGGAGCAATGGGTCAAAATATGGCATAAAAATTTATACCATTGTGGAAGTGAATACTTGCTTCACAATTTAGACGTTTATCCTGCAACTCAGCCATCGGCTGCTTGTTCATACAGTAATAAGCTAAATGACATCGTGAACACACCCTGTTACTCCCATCTCTGAAACTAGGAGTTATACGACATTCAACAACTGGTTTATTAGTTTCTAATTGATGTTAGATTTGCTAATAGAACACATGTTGACCAGCACAGGAACTGTATACAAGAACAAAGCAGAGGGGCTGGGGATTTAGCTCAGTGGCAAAGCGCCTGCCTGGCAAGCGCAAGGTCGTGAATTCGGTTCCTGGTACTGGAGAAAAACCAAGGGAAAAAAAAAAAAGAAAAAAGCAGAAATTCCAAATGGAACGGTGTAATTTCAAAACACAGAATTGTATGTTAAAATCTTTGGATTTCAGAAAGATTTACATTGGCCTCATATTGGCAAAGGAAAGCAAACTGGTAGTGCTACTGTCAACAATTCACCATGATGGAAATGTCGAGAGAAATCTTGATAAAATGGATGACTGAGATGGAAACTTTCTAAAACAAAACCAAAGGCAGGGATGCTGATGAGTTATGCAGAAACTATCACATCACTTGAAACACAAAGCATTGGCCAATGGTTGTGTTTTACTTGATCCTAAGCATGTGTGCTGTAACAGCTTGATAGTTTATACAGAAAATGACAAGTGCACAATACCACAGAGAAATTTTTCTAGAGGATTGGGATGGGAACTTTTAAGAGATCATTGAAAACAGAGGAAAAACTATGTAAAAAAAAAATGATGGAGCACACTGGTCAGCTGGTCAGCTGACAGGTGAAAAGGCAGGCACAGCATCACAAAAACTACTATAACAACAGGAAAACCAAAAAAATGTCAACTGTGCCTGACGAAAAACAATACAAAAACAAAACATACATGCCATTGGTGTAAGTGATACCTGTGTAAGGAACATGCAATTTTCATGTATGAAGACTGCCTTGAGCGTGACAACTAAAGTGAAGATTATTGTTGTTGTAGTAGCATTCTATTGGTATTTTCATTGCAGTTCACGTAGGTTTTTATTTCTGATCGTATCTGCTAGGTGTTGTTAGCTGGTAACCAGCTAATGTGAAAATGTTGATGTCTATTCTAAGTAGTCATTACACATTAGATATTTTATTGATATCTTATTTTCCTGTGAAGTACACATTTACAACATAGAAAGAAACACCTGACAAAACAGAAAAAGAGGAGAGGTGACAAGAATGGCCTGCCGTGAAGGAAAAGAAAACTAAGCACACGTGCTGTCACTGTGAGATATGTGTGTGGAACATGGAGTTGTCATGTATGAAGACTGCCATGGGTGTGACAGTTGAAGCAAAGAGTCTTTCTATGGTACACTACCTTTTGGTTTATGTCATAGTTCACATAGGTTTCTATTTCTGATATTAGTTCTTCGGTTTTTAAGCAAGTACACAGCTGATGTGAAAATGTGGATATCTATTCTCATCTGTCTCATTAGACATTTAACATTTCACTTTACTGACATCTTTGTTTTACTATTTAGGTGTAGTAATTGAAGATAAGATATTTCTTAGAGTGCTATTCATATTTTCATTGTAGTTCATACAGGAATATATTTCTAATGTTATCTTTTAGGTTTTGTAAGCAAGTAAACAACTGATGAGAAATGATGTTCATTCCAAAAGCATACTATTCTAAGAATTTAATAATTTATTTCATTGATGTTACGTCCCTACTAACTACACACTGTACAATATAACATGAACCTCCTCACAAAGCAGCAAGACCAGCCACATTTCAAGTACGTCCCACAAGAAGCCCAGAAATGCAAAATACATGTGCTGTCAGTATAAGGGACACATGTGTATGGTATGTGCTGCTGCCATGTGTGAAGACTGACTCAGGTGTGATAACTGAAGTAAAGATTTCTTTATTTTTTCTGAAGTTCTATTGGTATTTTCACTGTAGTTTAAATACAAATTTATTTCTGCTGTTCTTTTATAGACTTTGCAACACCAAAAATCAGTCAATGTTAAAAATTTTGGTGTTTCTTTTATAAACATTCAATGAATACTGAAAGTGCAGCATTTTTGTGATTTCTTTCCTGCGAACCACTTATTGTTTAGTATCATAAACCCATAATGCAATACATCAACAGAAATATTCTAAAGAGTAAATGGGGGGCATGGGTGTGCACACACCTTTGGCAGGTGGCCTGACTGGAACCCCTGAGATGCAGGACAGTGAGGCGAGGAGTGCAGGCACACACACACACACACACACATTTAGTGGGCAGAGTAATCAATGAAATCAGAAACGTGGAAGTGTCTGAAGCATCACCACGGAGCCAGCAGTTCAGCTAGGGAGAACTCCACCAATGGAAGACCAGTCCCACCTCCCACACCCAGAGGCCATGATCAGCTCCATACCCAGCACACTTCCCATGGCAAACTTGGCTGGAGTACACAGCACATTTCTGGGATCTCACATGGACACTGTCACAGAACTGTGAACATCAGTGGTATTTTAATACTTTTATTCTCCATTGTTTGTCTGATTCACTATCCCTCTCCATGTCATCTTGTTTTGTTTTGAATTTTGAGGTTATTTTTGTTTTGTTTTGTTCTGGGGGTTATTTTTCTCTCCGCTCTTTCACTGGTCTCCTTTTTTTCTCTTTTTTTCTTTTTCATTCATTTCTTTCTTCCTTTTTTGTTTTCACTGTTTTGGTTTTACCTTTCTTTACGTTTTCTTCTTTTGATCCTCTTTCTCTTCCCTCAACTACTGCTTGAATTTAAACTTTCAAGTGCCTAAACATTACCTCTTCCCTTTCTGATTACTCTGTATTTATTTTATTCTTTCCCTCCTGTGTCCTCCAGTTTCCCAAAACTCAGGTGATCATTCTTTTACCTCCAGTTTTGACTCTATTATATTTGACCTCATTATTCATTTTATCCTGTCTCCTACGCATCTGAACTTCACTGCCCTCCACAGAAGGATGAAGTCACTCCACTAAGAGGAAAATCACTGCATGTAAGCACATGGTATATGTATGATTTGTTATATAACTTCAGAGTTTTCTCCTGAAGTCAGAGGTTGCTGGTTAATGGTTATAAAAGTTTGTCAGTAGTCAAGCTGCACTTTAAACCATTATTACTAAATGTACTACTTTAGCCAAGATGTCATACATGTTATAATCAGATTCTCTGCCCTGTATGATAATACTGTGATTGTATGGGGTCATAATCACCATGAAATCCCAGTATCACAGCATTACACGCTCAACCAAATAGTCACTTGGTGTCCTTCACAAATAGGAAACGTAAGTTTTTGGGATACCTATAAAGAACCACCTACATCTAAAGAACATTCCTGAAAAAAGGACGTCTCCAAGGGAAGTCTAAATACTAGTAATAAAGCTATCTATCATAAGAAATCAGCAAACATCAACACAGAAATAAAGTGAAATGAAAAAGAGAGAAAATTAAAAATGAAAAGACACAGAGGCAAAATGTAACCCCAGGACCCAGCCCACACAGGACAAGCCCAGAACATAATGAGACACATAAAATTGGAACTATCTGAAGTAATAGGAACAGAAGTAAAAAGCAAGTGCAGAAGGCTCTAGAGAAAATAATCTCTCAGGTACAAAAAGAAAGGACACTTAAAATCAAAGATATTAGAGAAGACACAGAAAATGAGTAGATGAGCTTAGAAAAATTATGGAAACAAAATATGCCCAACATAGGAAAGAATGGAACCCATGAAACACATCCAAACATGAATCCAAGCAATTAAATCATCCATTGAAAGCATACATAACAGATTAAACAAAGGAAAGGACACAATATCAGATCTTGAAGACAGAATTGCAGTTAATGATCATGAGGAGAAATATATCTTTTTTTTTTTTTTTTTT
>NW_004955472.1:5953217-5985849 GCF_000276665.1 Chinchilla lanigera | reverse complement strand
AAAAAAAAAAGAAAAGAAAAGAAAAGAAAAGAAAAAGAAAGCTGTTACAGAAAAGAAACAGATCACCTATAAAGGAAAGCCCATCAGAATCATGGCAGACTTCTCAACCCCTCAAGTCAAGAAAAGCTTGTGATATGGCAAGAGAGACTGCATTTCGTTTTTCTTAACTTCATATTAAGAGAAGTCACTTAACTTCACTTAAGCTAAAGCTGACCCCACTGTTCATGCCCTGTCCTTGGTTAGTTATCCACCCACTTAAAGGAGAGTAACAGCATAAAAAAAGGAGACAGAGCAAACAGGACAAATAGGGAAGTAGGCTAAAAGTTAATCTGCAGTGGTCATCTGGAATCCAGTTCTCTGACAGCTTCTGGGAGAATTAAACTTTGCGATAATTGTGTGACATTCTTTTAAGAATCCCAAAAATTAGGTAATGGTTACTATGGAAACCTAAAAAAATGTACTTAAACTGAAGGTGAGACTCAGATTGGTAGAGACATCTTCTCTGTCTCCACTGTCCATCAAACGGCTCAATAAAGTTTTGTTCCTTCCTACCTTTTCAGTTTTCTTGTGAGTGCCTGTCTCATTGAACTTACTTGTCATAGCACTTGGAGTGAAGTATTTCATGTACTGAAAGAAAACAACTTCCAACCCAGATTGATGTACCCTGTAAAACTATCTTTCAAAATTAATGGAGAAATAAGACACTTCCATGACAAAGAACAACAGAACAAATTGATGAAAACCAAACTAACCCTACAAACAGTACTAAAAGGTACACTAGACAGAGATAAAAATGACCAAAGTTCCAAGAGGAGCAACAGAAACAAACCACCATCCAGGGCAAGCAATTAAAAGGAGAGGAAAAGCAGGGAACCAACATCAGGAAAATGTCATGACAAAGATAACCCAATACATATCACTTATAGCCATCAATGCAAATTATCTGAATTCACAAGTCAAAAGAAACAGACCGGCGAATGGATCAAGAAACAAGATCCAACAATATGCTGTATACAAGACACAGATTTAATTCAAAATGAAATTCACAGACTAAAAAATCAAAGGATGGAAAACAATCTTCCATGCAACAGGAAACCAGACAAAAGTAGGAATAGTTCTTCTGTCCATAGTCAATGTGAACTTTAAACTAAGAATGATCAAAAGAGATAAAGAAGGTCACTACATACTTGTTAGGGGAAACCCTTAAGAGGAAAACTTAGCAATCATAAAGATGTATGCACCAGGGCCAGGGAGATAGCTCAGAGGCACAGTGCCTGTCTGGCAAGCACAAGATCCTGAGTTCAACTGCTGGTACTAAAAAAAATAAAATAAAATAAAAAATGTATGCACTAAGTAAGGGAGCACTCAAATATACAAGACAATTATTAGGAGACATGAAAAATCAAATAAGCAATAATACAATTGGAATGGGAGACCTTAATTGTAATGGAAGACCTTAATTGTAATGGGAGACCCCATTTTCACAAAGAGACAGATCAACTAGACAAAAAGATCAGCAAAGAAATACCAGAACTGAACCAAACATGTGAACAAATGGACCTAGTAAGTATTTTCACATTGTTCCACCCAACCATCAGAATACAAATTCTTTTCAGCTGCACATTGGTCATTCTCTAATAGACCATGTACTAGCTCACAGGACATGCTTAAGTAAATGCAAAGGAACTGAAATAATCCCATGCATATTATCTGACCATACCTAAATGAAATTGGACATTAATGGCAAAAGACACCAAAAAACTCCTTAAACACATGGAAATTAAATACATAACAAATAGAGACAAAATTAAAGAAGAAATTAAACAATATCTACAACTGAATGAGAATGAAGATGCAACATATCAGAACTTATGAGACACAATAAAAGCAGTCCTAAGAGGGAAATTTATAGTACTGAATTCTTACATGAGGAAAACAGAACAAGCACAAATAAACAAACTAATGTTGCACTCTAAGCTTTTACAAAAAGAAGAGCAAGACAAGTCCAAAGACCATAAAAGGGAGAAAATTATAAAGATCAGAGCAGAAATTAATGCAATGGAGACTAAGAAAATAATATGAAAAATTAATGTATTAAACAGTTGGTTCTTTGAAAGAATAAGCAAATTTGATAAACCCTTTGCCAACCTTATCCAGAAAAGGAAAGGAGACTCAAATTCATGCACTGACAAATAAGAAAGGTAAAATCACTCAGATCCTGTGAAAATTCAGAATATAGTAAAGACCTACTTCAAAAATCTTTACTCTCATAGGATAGAAAACACAGTAGAAATGGACAGATTCCTAGATGCATATGAATTACCAAAGCTTAATCAAGATGATATAAAAATTCTCAATAACCCAGTATCAGTAAATGAGATTGACAATGTAATTAAAAATTTACCAACAAAGAAATAACAAGGTCCTGATGGATTAACAGCTAAATTCAACGAGAAATTTAGAGAAGGTTTAATGCCAAAACTCTTCAAACTCTTTAATGAAATTGAAAGAGAAACAATTCTCCCTAACTGACTCCTGGAAGCAAGTATTATCCTGATACCAAAAAAAAAGAAAGAGTCAACCAAAAAAGACAACTACAGGTCAATCTTCCTAATCAGCATCAATGCAGAAATCCTCAATAAAATAGTAGCAAACAGAATGTAGTAAAGCGTTAAGAAGATAATGTACCATGACCAAGTGAGATTCATACCAGGAATGCAAGGATAGTTCAACTCAAAAATCAATAACATTTGTGTACACAAACAACAAACTCACTGAAAGAGAAATTAGAGAAACCACATCCTTCAAAACAGCAATAAAAAATGAAATACTTAGGAATCAATCTAACAAAGGATATACAATATCTATACACTGAAAATTACAGTACTCTGAAAAAGAAGATCAAAGAGGACATCAGAAAATGGAAAGATGTCCCTTGCTCCAGGATAGGAAGAACCAACATAGTGAAAAAGGCCATACTCCTAAACCTACTATACAGCTTTAATGTCATCCTGATCATAATACCATTAGCATACCTCACAGATCTAGAGAAAACATTCCTTAAATTCATCTGGAAACAGAAGAGACCTATGATAGCAAAGGCAATCCTCAGCAATGAAGGCAAAGTATGAAGTATCACAATCTCTGACATCAAATTATACTACAAAGCTCCTGTGAAAAAATTCACATGATACTGCCAAAAAAACAGACCAAGGGATCAGTGGAATAGATTAGAAAATGCAGAATAACTATAAACATACTCAACCACTTTAGCTTTCACAAAGGGGCCCAAACTACATGACAAAGACTAAAACTAGACCCATGTCTATCACCACGCACTAAAGTCAAAATGGATCAGGGGTCTAAATATTAAAACGGAAACACTAAATCTACTGGAAGATAAAGTAGGTAGAAATCTTACAGATATAGGTCTATGCAGATAGTTCATGAACAAAACCCAAACTGCACAGGAAATACTTACCAGAATGAAGAACTGGGATCTCATCTAATTAAAAAGCTTTTGCCCATCAAAACAAACCACCAAATGAATGAAAGACAACCCAGAGGGTGGTAAAAATCATAGCCTGTTGTCCCTCACAAAGGACTTATATCTAGAACATATAAAGAATTGAAAAACTCAGCCACCTCAAATTCAAAGCCCCAATCCAAAAATGGGCAACTGATACCAATACACACTTCTCAGATGAAAAATACAAATAGCAAATAAGTATATGAAGAAAATGTTCAACAGCATTGGTCATTTGAGAAATACAAATTAAAACAACACTGGCATTCCATCTCCCCCCGAAATAATGGCCAGCATCAATTAGTCAACTAATAAGCAATCAACTAATCAACTAATAAGAATTGTTCTTCACTGTTGGTGGGAGTATAGAGGAATCTCTCCATAATGAAGCCACTGTGGAAATCAGTGTGCAGATTCCTAGAATAACTAGGATTAGAGGTCCCATTTGACCCAGCTAGTCTCTTTCTGAATATTTTCCCAGAATTGAAAACATCATACTACAGTGGTACATGTGCACCCATGTTTAGAGCTGCACAATTTGTCAAAGCTAAATCTTGGAAACGACCCAAATGCCCATCAACTGAGGAATTGGTAAAAGTGATGTGGTAGTTTAGACAATGGAGTACTAAGCTATAAGGCAGGATAAACTTGAGACTTTTACAGGTAAATGGATGCAGCTTGATACCATACTCATAAGTGAAATAAATCAGATTCACATTTGTAAACCTTGTATAGTTTCCCTGGTGTGAGAAACTGAAATAGTAAATAAGATCCAAAATGTACAACAGGTATTAGGGAAAGAGAAGGAACTGCCCAAAAAGGTAGAGAAACTGGGATGGGAGAAAGAAAAGAAGGGAAAAGGAAAAATAAATTATACATATATATACATATATTATTACTTAAGATAGTTATACTACTAATTTCTATTAGTTCATTGAAAAGAAAGGTCAGTGATTATATCATCTGATCAATTTTTCATACCTAGGTCTTTAATCTGATCAAGTATTTTGAAGATAACTATACACAAGCCATTAACCATTGTTACTCTCCTATCTTGTTTTGAAATTTTGTATCATGGTTTTTAGTATTTTCTCTTTAAAAAGAATAAACATGAGTATGATACACACATGGCTATGCCACTTGATGACAAAATGTCTGTTAGGCTCCTTAAAAAAAATAAGAATTCTGGGGCTGGAGATTTAGCTCAGTGGCACAGCACTTGCCTGGCAAGCGCAAGGTCGTGAGTTTGATTCCTGGTACCAGAAGAAAAAAAAAAGTATTCTTAACTCCAAATTCACACTAAGGTTACCATTTTATTCCTATATAGCCCAGGCCTAGTGACAACAGAGTATATGAAAAGCTGTAAATTTAATTAAGATGGTATTTTTTCTTCTACTTCTCTGATTTTAGGATGTCTCTAAAATATTCAAATTTTATGACATATCACTTTTAATTAAATTAAACAAATACTAATCAAATCTGAGTGAGGCAGGTACAGAGCTAGTTATGTATATGTAGACTTACACATTTCTTAGCATAATTTTGTTTCCAGTGGCAAAATGAAATGCACTGATCACTTATTCTTAGGGTACCATAGATAGGATTAAACACTTAAATGAGATTCTTAATAATAGGATACTGTATTTTCAGTGCACACAAAGTTTTAATCACATTACTCAGGATTAAATATAAACTGGAGTTTGCTGTCAACATAATGTAAGTCTGTTTAATCTTAGGCAAACATACAACGGATTCTGTTTGTCTAGCACTGTCAGACATATAAACTTTTACTTCTTGAGAGTTGAGGTTGTTGTGAACTGACAAAAGAACCAGTAGAGAAACATGGATATTTATCTTCAACTGTCTTGGGGCCTTGAGGATTCTTTGGAAAAGTGTTAATATCCAATTTATTTCCATATATCTGTCTATTGTGTGTAGGACTGACATATTAAAGTAACTCCACAAATAGTTTTGAATAACAAACCATTCTCTCATTAAGAGTTCTATTAACTTCATAACTTATGAGTCTATGCCCTATTTCCTTCAATGCCTAATATTTCTGGGACTGTTAGGGTTAAAAAATTCTCCAGGATTTATTTCTGAATATTTGATACAATAAATTATAAATGAAGAAGTTAGACTATATGTAGGAAAATATTTGGGCTATATTGATAAATTAATATTGATATTTCTTATAAAGTGTCATGCAATTTAGAAAAAAATCAAAGGTAGAGTTTTTAATAGAAAAGATTTCCACTACAGTGCAAATGTGAGGCTTACTTTCTGATAATACTCTAAACCTCTAGTATATCCTTACTAAGTATATTTCTGTTTACTCTTTTTCCATTTAGGCATCAAAGAGTCCCTACATACCAAATGTACGTCATCCCTAGCTCCAAATTCTCCTTCCTCGTATGGTGTATATTTTACTTAGAGATTGGAAAGAAAATGATATGACTTGCTAATAATCATGTATATAAACCAAATTAATAAAGTAAGTTTTTAAGTAATATTGTTCTTTCTTAGTACAGCTGCTTATTCGACCATAGATATGTCTAATTGCAAAGGTTCAGACCAGGGGTGCTGAACCTCTGTCATGGGTGCCAGAGTGGGCTGTATCACTGAAAGCTCTAAAAGGTTCCCTGATTTAAACACTACAATAAATAATACAGACACGAACCTGTGAGCAAAATATACTCCACCTTTCTGTGAATTAAAATAATGGTCTTCGTTGCCAGTAAATATCTGTTTATATGTTTAAATTTTCTCTTAATTTTGTAACAATATTTCTGAAAAGATTTGATTAGTATTAATTAAAAGTTCACTATGCATGAAATTAAAAAGCAATAGCAGATCTCCTTATATACTTTTCCAATTTAACATTTGAGAGTGACTTTTTTGAGAAACATACTTGCCAATATGTATTTCATTCCTCTCAGATACACACATCACCTTTGTATCTCACCGTCCTAAGGTACTAATGTCCGTAGCTACTTGCTCCATTTCTCTTTCACTAGTTTTGTTTTCCTTCATCCTACAAATGTGTAACCAACTGTCTCCAATGCGCCTGCTGCAGGAAGGACTTGAGTCAAGCCAACAGGATATTCAGAAAAAGTAACAGGATGTATTTTATGCCTCTCAGCAGCTGAGGAAAAGTGCATTTCCAACTCCAGGTTGTACTATGAAACAGTAACGTGTTCTGAAATGGATGGAGAGAGTCACTTTCTGAACTTTTAAAAACATGCAATGGATTAGAATTGGTAGGGGGAAAAAGAATTGGTAGAGCAAACCACACACATAAGAAACAGAACAACATTAATTTGTAAGGCTAAAGGTACGTACTGCTCAGTAAAACTTTTGGTTGTGTGTGTGCATGTGTGCGGTTGGTCATGACGTGCCATGCTTGCACAAAATCTGTCAAAATCAGAAAACTTTGAACTTCAGTGTAATGCAGAAAATGAGATTCAGTTGCAGTCAGTCCTCAGAACTGTGAAATCTTCTCTTTCATCAGATGTGAAGAACCTCCTTTCTAGCAAATTTTTCTTTTTTCTTTTTAACTGGTACCAGGAATTGAACCGAGGACCTTGTGCTTGCCAGGCAGGCGCTGTGCCGCTGAGCTATACCCCCAGCCCATTCTGTAACTCAATATCATCATAATTAGCCTTTCCCTACAATAGCTAAGGACACCACAACATAATTTTTCATAGTTCATACAACTAATTTCTTTATTCAGGTATTTCTCTTTGACATACTGATTTTATTTGCTTTGAATATATTCCCAGTAGTGGGATTTTTGAGTCACGTTTTAATTCTACTTTTACTTTTTTTTATTTTAAAGAGAAAACAAAATCAAAATAAAAACAAAGACATAAACAAAACAACATAAAAATAATAAAAAACGATACAGAATTTTAAAGCAAGGCAATAAGAAATGAACAACGGTTGTTGTATTACATATTGTTATCTTCAAGTTATTACTCGGATAACCAGAACTAGGCATGTAAGATTCACATGTTTATTTTTTTAAACACATGCTTCTCTTAAATGTTTTAAAAATATATACCACACTCCTTGCCGCATTCATGACAGATCTTAAAATTTAGAATGTTTTTAAATACAGAAGCTCACCTGGGTATGAAATTTCATATCTCACAAGATCAGTGATTTCACCTCTTTGCTACATAGGCTGCTTGGACCAGTAAGAGGATAGTTAACATTTTCAACTTTAATAGAACATAAAAATATAAGTACACAGTTATTTCACAATCACATAATTAGGCCTGACTTTGACAAAGATCCTTACCATATAATTTCTCTAAAGAAGTTTAACTAAAAATGCTATTTCTCATATACATCAAACAATAAACATCATTGTCCAAAAAAACTGCTAAGAATATTAAGGTTTGCTGTTTGGGACTCTCATTTCCTCTGTGGTGCACTAGTTGAATTTGATTTATTTTGTACACCGGCTAGGGTAAATACGCTTTCACTTCTCTATGCAGCACTGGCCTTGCAGGGTTTTCAGTTTTCGGTGCAGGGATTAAATCACAGAATTGGCCTGTGTTCCCTTAAAGTGTGTCCCAGGCACACTTTCGTTTCTTTTGTCTAGCAGTACTTTATTTCACCTTTTTGTGGCTAGTTTTATTCCTTTCTCTTTCTCCTCTCAGGAAGATGTGAAGCAGCATTATCACAGTCTCCATCGCCTTCTCTGTTTCAAGGATGGGCACTCTTACGCTACAGAATACTTCAGCATCCTCACTCTTGCCCACTCATTAAATTCCTGCCTGTGAATGTCTTTGGCTATAACCCATAATGACTACATCTGCAAAAAGTAGTATTTCAAATAGTGACCCTCAGGCTGGGGATTTAGCTCAGTGGCACAGTGCCTGCCTAGCAAGTGCAAGGTTGTGAGTTTGATTCCCGGTACTGGAAAACAAACAATCAGATAGTCACGCTCACAGTATCAGAAATTTTAACTTGAGTAAATCTTTCTTGCATGCATATACGCTATGTGCTTCTGTAGGGGTGTGTGTGTGTGTGTGTGTGTGTGTGTGATACCAACTGACTTTTTAAGCATAAGATAATAAATTTATCATACATATTTCTGATGATCAGCAGAGCAATGAATCCACTGGCCTGACTGCGCACACAACAATCTGTTCCATCACTTACATTTAACTGAAGAGTTTAGGGGTTGTATTTTTTTCTTAAATAATGGCTACAGATTCAGGGACAGAACTCACCTCATCTTTGAACATCACAATAAATATGAATGCTCAAAATAGTCCTTAAAAGGTGACAAGGGTGATTCTTTAAACACGCCTTGAATAGCAATATTTGTATAAGGAAGAAGTAGGACAAATGTTTCACCGGGGTACCGAGTTAATTTGACATGAATAATCCATAAGCAGTGCTAATAGGCACATCATAAGAATTTCTCTGGGCGAATGTGATTGTCAGCAGAACACCCCGTCCTGCTGCCAGACTGGCTGCAGTCGCTGTGACCTTGCAAAGAAGCAATCAGCAGAGCATGCTTACAAGTGAAAGGCACAGCCAATGCCTCGGAGACACAGCGCCCAGCACTTCACCGAAACTTAGTGTTTGGCACACATGCTGACCTCAGATTGGGTGTCCTGGTTCTTTCCCTGGTGGAGTGACCCATACCTTCACTCCTGAAGGCTCTGGGCCATTTCTCGTTGTGCCTATGTTAGGTTGTTGTAGTTTCCCATTGATTTTAACAACAGGGCATGGTAATACTAAGAGGCGCCCTAAAGGATCTCCTGCACTCCACATATACTCTTTCTTTCCTCTACTGTGGAGTAGTAGTCCAATTTCCCCTTGATAGTCTGGGTCAGTCACCCCTGACAACACTGTGACTCCCTTTTCAGCTTGTTTCCTCAGAGGCTTGAGGAGACCAAAATGACCAGGGGGAAATCTTAGCTTCCAGTTCAATGGTATCATTGCTGTGCTTCCTGGTGCAAGCCTTCTCCCCTCTGGAACTAAGATGTCTAAGCCGGCAGAACATAAGGTTGTGGGGACAGGAAGCAGAAATTTTGCTAATGGGTCACTAGTAGTAATGGTGAGTGGTACCATCCCTACTTCCACCCCTTGATTCCTGAGCCCATGAATCCTGGCTATGGGAGACACAGTGCCATATAGTGGGTGCTGATTCAAAGCATACACAGCCTTTTGAAGTACCTTACCCCAGCCCTGCAAGCTACTGCCACCGAGCTGGAACCTCAACTGTGTCTTCAAAAGACCATTCCACCTTTCTATCAATCCAGCCGCTTCTGGGTGGTAAGGAACATGATAAGACCAGTGAATACCGTGAACATGAGACCATTGCTTTACTTCTTTGGCTACAAAATGTGTTCCTTGGTCAGAGGCAATGCTATGTGGAATTCCATGATGGTGGATAAGGCATTCTGTAAGTCCGCGGATGGTAGTTTTGGCAGAAGCAGTACGTGCAGCAAAGGCAAATCCATATCCAGAATATGTGTCTATGCCAGTGAGGACAAAACACAGTCCCTTCCATGATGGAAGTGGTCCAGTATAATTAACCTGCCACCAGGTTGCAGGTTGATCACCACGGGGAATGCTGCCATACCGGGGATTCAGTGCTGGCCTCTGCTGCTGGCATGTCGGGCATTCCGCAGTGGCTTTTAGCCAGATTTATATTGAGACTCAAGAGCAAAGAGCCCAGCAGTATGATTTAAAATGTTGTGCATTTGGCCAGAAAGGAAGCTCCAGTAAAGCTGGGGACTGCAAAGATAAGGCTGAGGAGATCTCTATTGCTGAGAAGGAACAGAATAGAAAAGATGGCCTGAGGGCATCACAAGCAGCAGCAAGTTTCCACCCTTTGCAGCCTCAAAACTGCAAAGGTAACAGACCTTGCCTTGAGAAGGAAGCCTCAGAGCACCACGTTCCAGAATGGCGGCGGCGGCGGTGGCCACACCAGGTTCCAGAATGGCGGCAGCATAGAAAATCTGCTCCTCAGAATCGGATTCAGAGTGCCCAGTGATCCAGGCCTTCGACCCCTATGGCCAAGAGAGAGGAAAGCTTGGCTACTGCTCCAGGTGGCAGCAGACCTTGGCATCATCCCTGTGGCCCTGGCTTTAGGTGCATGGAGAATGCAAGAGTTCTGAGGTTAAAGAGGCTTCCACCCAGATTTCAGAAGGCCTTGGAGGCCAGGCAGTGTGCCCCTGAGGGAGTAGTGTGTGAAGCTGAGTGTGAAGCAAAAGGGACACTGGAGACCTCAGAAGTTTAGAAAAGCCAGGACTGTGGATCATCTAAGGAAAGCTGCAAGGAGGGAACAAAGCCAGCCTAAGAGAGAAGTCGTGGAAGCTGTAACCACCAGAAATGCCATAGGGGTGGACTCATGCAAACCCTTTGGAGCTCACAATGTGCCACAGCGACGAAAGAGAAGTAACTAAGACATTTGGTATCAGAGTTTTTTTCAGCCAGAGGCTGGAGTCTATCTTGCTCAACTGAATTTACCTATTTAAAAGTAAGCAAAGAACTTGCACCACTTTATGGGGTCAAATTAGCCAAGGACGCTAATTCAAGTGCAAGAAAGGCCAGGACTCTCCCACGTGCCACAGTTCTGTAACGGGACCTACCTCACTCTGTGACACAATGCTGACTACCGCTGCGCAGCAGTAAGGAAGTGGTGACGGGGTCAGGCAGGGCAGATGCACACTGAACACTGATGCTCGTGGCATTTCAATCTGCAGTTTACACGGCATAGGCTGAGTTCTCCACAAGTGAGGTTATTCAGCATGTTGGCTGGAGAGAAATAATTTTGTTGGCAATCTCACAATATAAGAAATATTATTATATCATGCACC
The DNA here is from genome assembly GCF_000276665.1 of Chinchilla lanigera. NCBI lineage: Eukaryota > Metazoa > Chordata > Mammalia > Rodentia > Chinchillidae > Chinchilla > Chinchilla lanigera. The sequence goes on along the minus strand of NW_004955472.1, from coordinate 5,974,476 downwards.
TTTGGAGAAATGGAATTACAGACACCAACAAATGGCAGAGTCCACCTAGACAGTAAATGGGAACATCATATTTTCATCATAGGGAGATCCAGAATGTGCACACTTAGTCACAAACAACTTCATATTATTTTTTGAGAGAGGGTCTTGCTATGTGGTTCAGGCTGTCCTTGAACCAGCTATGTAGCACAGGCTGGCCTCGAATTCGCTGCAATCTCCCTACCTCAGCCTCTGGAGTGCTGCAATTACGGCCATGTGCCACCATGCTCAGCCCTGTTTAGTATTTTTAATTCTACCATTTCTCTTGTTTAAATGGGTGTTATCATTCTAACATTGGTACTAAAATGGTAAAAACTACTACTAATTTATGACATTATTATTACAGTTCCCAGTAACAAAAAAATAAGACCTTTAGTTATTACGGAATGTAAAAAATTTCAGTATTAGTTTTATCAAATATAATCTTTCAGCTACTTCATCTTCTTGCTTCCTACAGATTCTTAAACTTACCCCTTGCAAGATGGTTACATATAGAAGAGCTGTTGGCAAGGGAAGCAGGTTTATGATTACTTTTCTCCACCCTAGCTGGTGAAATGGGAAATTCTAATACTGACTACAATTGTTGTTATACATGGGGAGAAAGAAGCCATTCATTCTGCTATATTTTTCTAACTTAAACTGTTCCCCCAGAATTAAAAAAGTCATTTTAAGAACCACATTCACTTTTTCAGACCTCTTGGGATATCCGCAAAAATTGCTCCGCTGTACTAAATGGCACCCCAGTGAGCCGTGGCACTGCATGTCCCTAACAACACACGCACTCACTTTTTCAGATGTAGTTTATATTTTAAGGGGGCATATAGTTTCATGTTTTATTGTAGTTTCTCTTGGCGAGTCACTTTATTGCTCTTTAGTTGCTGTAGCTATAAAATGATCTAGATTAGCACAGAGCATCCCAAGATAATAGTGTACAGAACCTTGAAATGTTTTCAACAGTGGTGCAGTTCATGGACTTTAAAACATAGAAATAGAGTCCCTCAAACGCTAGAAGCTTTGCAAGCATAATGCTATGAAAATTTTGCCTAGGGGCTGGGGATTTAGCTCAGTGGCAAAAGCGCCTGCCTAGCAAGCGCAAGGTCGTGAGTTCGGTTCCCGGTACCGGAGAAAAACCGAAAATTTTGCCTTTACTGTTGCAGAAGAACAAAGAACTCATACCCAACATGTAGTCTTGTGGTTGCCGAAGTGCCTCAGCTCCAAATTCAAAGTAAGATGTTTATTATAGTCTCACTGATGGTACAGAACATAGTAGGTTGTGTTTAAATAAATCTCTCATATTTCCCGTGGAGAAGCAAAGATTTCAATGTGACATATATTAAGGAAAACACTGTATCAGGCAAGTGTCATGTATCGTACCTGATGTGTTATCAACTACTGTGACATCTTAACAGTAATTTGCACTCTTCATCTGACACTTCATTCCCTAATTAACTCTCCTTCTACTCTCTTCAGACTTTTAATTGCTTACTTGATTTTCTGACATTTAACACTCTTTTCCGGCTGTTTTGAAATTTCTCCTCTCTGGATCGTACTTTCCTACTCTCTAACTCCATGAAAATACTAAACCATTCATTTATTTTTTGAGTTGTTTACTCAATAATATCGATTACTTATTAGGATTTATGCAGCAAATATGTTATAAAGATGTGTTTCTTATTTCATCTCCATCTTTTAAAAAGATTACAGGAAAGTGTAATGTAGTTCTATCCATGTGAACAGGCCTTTCCCACCAACTTTGGAGAGCATTTCATATCTGATGCTTTAGGCACAATAAAGTGAGCAGAGCAAGTGCTATTTCTTATACCAAAGGCTCCCTGGGGTAAACTGTCAGTAGGTCAAGCTACATACGATGACATCACTGCAAAAGCCTATGTTAAGTCAGTTACCTCAGGATGACTCTAGTCCTAGGTAACCTGGCTATAACCTAACATTAAATGTTGCATTTGAGTGACACTCTATGTTCAAACCACTTGTACATAGGTCATCTCATTGTATCTTCACAACACAATGACATACACGTGAGTCAATAGAGAAAAATTCTCAGATGTTTTGGTCATTTGTGTACAAAGGACCAAGAAAAAGTAAGTGATTTGCTCAAAACTCAGTCACCATTATGGTTTCAAATGACACAAATTCTGCTCAACAGTACCGATAACATGCTACTATTTGTATGATTCATAATATCATAGGTGGGTACAACAGAGCAGTAATAATCAAATCCTGGCATCAAGAGGAGCTGGTGTGAGCTGAAGATGTGGTGCTCCATGGGTCTTCTCAGGGAGAAGGAGGGGCAAGGCCTGCACAATGGGGAAGCAATACGCATGCAAAAAGGCCAAGGCCCTCTGATCGCATTTACTTTGTTTCACAAATATCTTTTAGTCAGAGTCTTAATCATTCTGAAAAAAAATCATGGTGAAGAAAAAAAAGGAGGTCTTTTCAAACAATGTCTTCCACTGGTCCATCTGCTACTTACCCTTGCTCTACTTCTTACATCTCTTCCTATCTCCTAAAGATTATCCTCTGGTTTGTTTTGGTATCACTCAGTCTTTATGAATCGCTATTAAGAACAAGACAGTAAATATTTTAAGCTCTGAAAGTCAAGGTTTCTGTCACAGTCACTCAACTCTGCCAGCGTAGCACAAAACAGCTATAAATATAAAAATGAATGTGGCGGTGTTCACATAAAACTTTATTTAAAACTTCTTAGCAGGCAGGATTTGGCCTACAGACCATAATTTGCTGATCTCTTGTCTATATCAAGTAAATGCCAACTATAACAGACATTTTTCATCATCACAAATTACAGGTTTTTTTAAAAAGATATTACTCAAAAAAAGGTCTTTGCCCAGTGGAAAAGGGATCAAGAGATGGAAAGGGGGAAGAAGGGAAGGGAAAGAAAAAAGGAATTAAGACGCGTTAGTACCTGTGCCAACCCCACATAAGGAACATACACAGCATGCACTCCAAACACGCACAAATAAAAATCAGACAGAAAAACAAAGCAAAAAGAAAAGTAGGTCAATGCTCATGAATCACACACTGCCCTGCACACAGTGTCCATCCTTCCTCTACTTGAAGAGTCACATGCTTACTTTGAGACTTCACAGAAGAGCCAGCACGAGGCTCACCGTTCTCACAACTGGAAGCACACGCTACCATCTCCTTTCATATTTTTGAAATTGTCAAAATTCTCACTGGTAAGCATAATGCAGAAACACACTCATATCTACACCATGACGACTTTCAAAGTGATCTCAGAGGTATTTTTAAACACATAAAACATCACATGGTTTCTGGCTAAACAAGTATCAGGCCACCTTTCTACACACTAATTAAGACTTTTTTTCCAAATATAAAAGCAACCTGATAAACTGCTCCATTTTAACAATATAAATAAAGCTTTGAGAATTAAGAAGGAAAAGTAACCATGGAACACAAGACATGCTTTACTACCACGGAAATGATACATTGTACGGACTTAGAGTTTAGACTTCAAATTATAATCTCAATGTCTGGTGGAGGGAGATATATACCAATACTTCAGGCCACGTAGTCATATATGTGTTATGTTATACCTCCAAATCCTCCCGTTTTATGATTCCTAGGGGACAAAAGGCACTACAGTTTTCTGTTCACATTAATCTTAAGGCACACTTCTGCTATTTATGCCCTAGATGTGTTCAGGTTGGCATGATGAAAAGGTACCTAGGGATGCTCAGGCAGTACCAATTATTTCCCCTCTGGTCTCTCCTCCTGCTCATCATGTTTCTCTGATACTGATCACATTTTGTCCAGTCTAAGTTGAACGTGAACACTTCGGTCTAAGTCTGGTACTTACTAAGCTTATAGGACCAGAAGCTACATTGTTTCCATTCTCATCATCCAAGAGTGATTTGCATAGTACCTTGATCATGACAGGTGATTAAGAAGTGCTGGCCATCTATAATAAAAGCCAAACATCTACTATTTTTCTATAATGCAAGAAAACAATGGTAATTTTTTAAAAAATATTTGTATAGACATATTTTGATGCCCTGATTACCAGATATCTCCCTAATTTTCCCTAACACTCAGAAGAGCTCAGTTCCTGCAAAACTGTTTCAGTCACATTTAATCAAAAAGGTATAGAATTAAGCAACAGTGCTCAGTGGGAAGATTTCCAGTACAATTTCTGGGATGATAACAATCTTGAGAACAGAAGCTGCACATTCAGCAACCTATATAAAAGGAAGAAATAACATATGATGGATGAAGGCATATGCTTAAGAGCCATACGTTTCACTGAGCGCTTGTAGTCACAGTTTAATGGGAGAGCCAATATAAAATTCCACTTACACCTGAGTGCTTAAGGAAAAACACTAAAACAGCTAACATATGCTCAAAATGATTTAGATACCCATCTTCCTGGGCATATATAACTCTCCGGCAAATAAATGTAGTGTGAAATCCAGAATCCTGAAAGTAATGAGCAAAACTGCAGAGGGAAAATCCAAACACAATATACCAAAGAATAACGCTACATGTAAATATATAAAACAAGGCTTTTTTTTTTTTTACAGGAAATGCACACACATGCAGAGACACACACACGCACACACACCCACACCCCACTCAATTAACTTTACTTTAAATGTAACCCTTGTCCAGAAAGATGAGTGCATTATCAGGTAGGAGTAATTCAAAGGAATTTCTGCTTTGTCAGTTTAAATTAATAGTGGTTTGGAGAGAGAAAGAGAAAGTAAGAAAATGGGAGGAGAAATCTCTAAAATGGTAGCCTTAGCTTTCTATGAAGTAGAGAACGGGAGAAGAGGAACACGGAAGCCCTGCGCGGAGCCTGCACTTGGCATCAAAAGGCAGCGTTTACATCTAGTCCAGGGCTGCAGGAAACCAGAGCAGCCCCTGTGGTAGTGGAGACTTCTGGAGTGGTAACAGAGAGCCGGGCCAGTAAGAAATGATAATGCCTTTCTGGAGAAAGAGGAATAGTACCAGGTACGGCACAGAAGTACGCTTCACAGTGGAATTCAGACAGCAAGGACAGTGAAGATACAGAACTAATTGAAGCAACTGATAAACAGGGTCAGGAAGGGAAAATGTAAACATTAAGGGAAGGCATAGATATTTCAATTTACTGTAAAGAAGCCACAGTGATTTGAGGCATAGGCACGAGATAAAGGAAATGATCCTTTTAAAGCATGATAACTGAAACTACGTACAGTGAGAGGAAATCAGTCAATTAATACATCTCAGAGGTCTTTGTTGAAACATTGGCTTATGCGTCCTTCTGTGCTATGGCCTCTGATCGACTTTACACTACTCAAGAATAGAGACTATTTGGAACAATTTTTAAATCCAGCAACAGCACAATGCCTTGAGCTTCAGATGAAAGTCTTAATGAATCTTTATAGAAAGAGAAAAAGAAGGGAAAGGTTTATGGTCATAATTTAAATGTGAGGGAACAAAAGTGTGGCCAAGATGTGGTAGTGGAAAGAGAAGTCCAAGAGATTGGTCCAAATTTGTCTTCATCTCATATTTGTTCAATAATCTGTACCACCGCAAAGATGTATATGCAGGTGTATCTCTCTTGGTATTTTTTTCTCATTGCTGAGACAAGGTAACTGATGCCCAAAATGAAGGCAGGAAAGGTTTATTTAGCTTACAGTTTGTGAAGGTTTCAATCCATACTTGGCTGGCTCCAAGGTAGAGAGGTACATGGCAGAGGGTTAAAGTTCATGGTGGCAGAAAGCAGCAAAGACAACAAGAGCAAAAGGGAGGATTGGTTGCAAGCAGCCTCTTTCCCTCCCTTACATATGCAAATTATCTGCCCCAGGGTGGGTGTAGCACTCACACCCATAATCCCAGCACTGGACTAAGGATCAATCAAAAATCTAGAAGCCCACCCCATGACTGCATGAGGATTTGAGGGGACATGCAGATACTAACCATAAGAGTATCTTATATAAATTTTAGTAGAAGAAACCCAAAGGATCCCAGATATAATGTAATCAGATTCACTCACATTTCTGTTTAGAGACTGATAATGTGAGATACACAATTACAAAAACCCTAAGGAAACTTCACAAGTCAGTGAAACCATCACTGCAACTATTTGAGTGCCTCTCTGTGGTACACTCACGTGTCAAATAGGTGCCAGATAACCCTAACCACACTGGAGCACTGACTACTACCTTTAAAATGTTTACATAAACAAGAATGTTCAACACTTTTTCCATTTTAAATATTTTTCTTGAACTACCGCCTCAGTCTCAAAATAGCATGTAATTCAAATAAAAGTAATAACCTGCCCAGAAATGTGTCTGTTTATCACAAAGTAGCACAAATATTAGGATTAAATCATCATTGCTTAAGGCAGTATAGATGTGGTTAAAGAAACAATACTTACGCTTAAATGTATTTGCTTTATTTTCTAGATATCTTGGGACACACTTCTACATTCTTAAATTATGGGTACTTGTGCTACAAAAGATTTGATTTTCTTTGACATTTTCCTTACACTAAAGACGGTGCTCGCTTTGCCAGCACATATCCTTACACTAAAGATTTTCTGAAAACCTACTGATTTTCTCCTTAGAATGAAAAAAACACAATTTTGGGTCCAGCAGTACCTTGAAAATATTTTCAATTTTATAAAGAAGCCAAAATAAAAAATGATCATGTGACTTACTCCACTATAATAACTACATTAGCTAATCACTTGTTAATTTTTTCTTCTGTCTGCCTACAGTAGTGTTTACGGTTAGGCTTTCTTTGAGACTCATGTCTGGTGCTGGATGCCTCCTATAACAGTGTCATTTTCCATGCTCTTTGTAGAGTTTAAGGCAACTGGAAAATTTTGTTTTTTCTTATATTCTTTCTGTTAGGCAATTTTCATTCAAGATCAGGATTGAAATTCAATTCATTATATCAATACAGAACTCATTCTATATGGGTCTTACACTTGGTCTTACAACTCAAATCCCCTATAAACCAGCAGTCCTTAAACACTGACTTTGAGTTTTCACATTGCATTTTTTGACAAAATGCTCCCAATTAAACCTTGACGCCTAGTACATTAGCCTTTGTAAATATTTGAATGACTTTTCTTCACTACAGTAAAGAAGTACAGCAATTAATCATGTTGTTCTAAGCAGAGGAAATCACTGTTCTCTCTGGGTCAATCACTGTATCTCTCTTGTGAAAGAAGAGCACTCACCACTTGGAACTGTTGCTCTGTGTACCTGCTCCTTCCTTACTCTGAGGTCTTGGAGAGGGGCAGGATTGTTCTCTTCATCTATTTGTCTGCACTCCCAATATCTAGTATGTTACCTTTCACTTGGAAGTACATAACATACACTTCTGAATACAAACACCCAGTGATCCAAGTCAGACTATTCTCTTTAAGCATGAAGATATATATTACAAAATCCTCCATTTTCAGTACTTGCTACCTGACTGCTTACTAGTCAGCATTCAAAGAAATACTAGTTGGTTCACTAATTAAGTATTTCACAGCCTGAACTGTCTAATGACTAGCACCTTCCATATAAATATGGCCAACGAGGAAGAAACTATTTTGGTTAATCAAGTTCTCTAATCTTTCATGGTTAGATAAATGTGTACAAAATTAAATCTATCCTCTATTTTCCAAAATATTTTTTTCATGATAAACATGGAATTCACTTTGGGAAAAGAAAAAAAAAGAAGATATTTATGATACAATCTAGTAAAAGGTCCACTCATTTGATTTTTAAATTTACTTTCCAGAAAATTATATCTCTTTAAAAAATCTTTTCATTTGACAATATAATAAATATAAGTGAATATAATAATTTTTAAGATGTATTTAAAGCATATAAATAAAATTAATCTTCAATGTGACTAAAGCACAGGTAATGAAATTAAAATAATATTTATACAATACAAAATTATGCCTAAATATATTTTTAGCTAAATATTAATATTAATAATAACATTCTAGAATTTCAAGTCAGCATATATCTACATTAATTTCACACAATAAAAATTCCAAATAGTTTTTAATCTGAACTCCACTAACACATATATGACTAAAAACTTGAGACTCTAATACTAAACCTGCAGGCACACAATTTCATAATACCCAAAATCTTTGCAACCTAACAAGCTCATAAGTAAGAACGTTATTATCAGACTGTTATATATGAAGTTATATAACAATAGAGGTGCTTGGATCATTTATGTAAAATAATATTTATAACAAAGATTTATGTTTTCTTGTGAATTACATTTTCCAGGACAAATGTTCACTTTATGTGTCCAGATACTGACAAAGATTCCCTCTTTCTACTCTCTTCTGTTACTGATGGCCCAGCCCTCGTCTGCCTGGCTGGACCTGAAATAAAATCTTCAAGCAGTCTCCCTAATTCCAACACCAGTACACTATTTCAACTGCCTTCACATACGGTTAGAATTTTCTGATCAGGACACAGCCCTGTCCATATCAATTTTCAGCGTTCTATCACGCTGTGTAAAGGAATCTAAATCCCTCAGCGTCTTCAAGTGACTTCTTAGAACTTTATGATACCATTATTATAGGATTATTGACATAATATGGTAATTACTTTTATTTGTGGCACTTTGGGTAGATAAAACTTTGACAGACAAGACTATGGTCATACTTATTTCTAGAATTGAGTACATAATAAATGCTTAATAAATAGTCTCGAAATCAATCCTAAAGGCATTCACGGCTGAATTGAAACCTAATGACACGTTTCATTTAAATTACTGTTACATCGTCTGTGCCAACAGTGTTCCCTGAATACTTCGAAATATTTTTCATTTATAGATTTAGAAGATTATCATGGTAACAAGATTACCCACAGAAAGAACACCAACTTTAGAAAATGTCTTTCTTTAAAGAGATGGGGGAGGAAAACTGTGACCAAAATGTGTCTCTTCTATAATGTCAGCATCCATCCCATTGAGATATACACTACAACAATGTTCTTGCTATTTTTGGGTGAAGTTACTTAGGTGGAAGCTGAACAGTAAATCTATTTTGCAAATTGTAAGTTTCAATCTGAAAGACTTAAGTTCAATTTCATTGTAAATGTAGTTTCTACCACTTTGCTCTGGTTGTTAGTTGTATTAAACCTGTCTGCTGAAAAAATGGATGACTTCCTCCCTTACTAAAACCATAGAGTGAGTCATATAATTTACCAAAAGAAACTGAGTCTCTTTATTGAAAGAACATTAAATCCTCTGATGGCTCATTCATTGTACCTCCACTGACAGGTGAGAAAATGTTTTCCTTCACAGACCAGATCTGTTTTTCAAATATTAGTAGGGAATAAACATACTAAAAAGGAAAGCAAAGCAAAAAAAACCAAAACAAACAAACAAAAAAAACCCAAAACCTACAAAAGGAAAAGCCAACCAAGAATGAATTGGATTATTAAAGATAGAGATATAATAATAAATGAAGGGGACACATAAAGATTGTAAGAAATCACTTCTAAGTCAGTTCCTATTATATCCTACCTTTGTAAATATCAAGGCATTAAAATCTCCAAATCATTAATGAGATATTAGGCTAGTCTTATGGATCACTGTCGTAATGCATATTTTAAATGTCTGCATATTTATGTATCAAACAAAAATGCAAGTGTGAAGTTACAACTGATCATATTTCTAAGGTTTGATCCACTGTATAAAAGTACTTGAGGTCCAAGGCAGTATTCTCATGTTTGTCATCCAAAATTGCTGCAGATGCTTCTGTTCCTTTTTAAAGTTTCAAAACCTATTTATTGTTCACAGCAGCACATAAAACTATGTATATCTACTGTGCAAAGCATGATGGTTTCAAGTGTATGTGCATTTTTGCAGTACAGCCAGCCCATTAACTGAAGCACCACACAACGTGTATCACCTCACATTGCTATTTTTGTGGTGAAAACATGTTAAAATATTAAATTCACTCTGTCGTTGTATCTAACTGTGGTCAGCGTGTTGTGCAGTACCGTGTTGGAACTTATCCTTCCTAACTGAAATTCTTATCTTTAACCCAAACCGCACCTCTTGTCTCCCCATCCCTGCTTCCCCCGCCTCTGTCACCAGCACTCCACTGAGACAAGCTTGCCAGATGCTGCATGTGGGTAAGACAGTTCAGCATTCGCACTTCTCAGTCTGATGTATTTCATTTAACAGTGTCAAGGTTTAGCCGCACTGTGGCAAATGACAGGGTTTTATTCATTTCCGTGCTGAACAGCCTTCCACTGATACTTCTATTATTGTTCTATTATGAGGTTGTGCTTTTACTAGGTAGAGTTTCTTAAAATTAGGGACGGTTTGCACATTTGAACCAAAATTCTACAAAGGATCTTTTGGTAATTGATTACATAAATGATCATTCAATGAAATTCATACAACATTCATTTTAATGAGGAGCTTAATATGTTTCCCTTCTTTCATCCCTTGATATTCTTTCACTCTTTAATCATTCATTTTAATAATATATACACAGATAGGTATAAACATATACAAATACTATTGCAAATATTTGTGTAGAGTACCAAGTATATAGTTTTTAAATCATACAAAAATACTTCAAGGAAATAACCCCAAATTAGGAATTACTTCTCAGTGCTAGATCAGCTATTTATTTTTATTCTCTCCTTTTGTTAATATTCATTATTTCTATAATTACTACATAAAACTTTTATAGTTAAAGAAAATAATTTATTACAAATCCATTATCAAATGACGAATTGATCTCAATTATGTTTTAAATTTTGAATCAGTACACCAGATAAAAATTGTTATATGTTTATTTTTTCTCTTAAGCAGAATTGAGAAACATTATAGTTGCACTATATTTCTGCAGTGCAAATTCATGTTGAGGAAATGAGCTTTTATATGAAATCAAATTGCGTGAAAGCTCTACTTACAACCCATGTTTTCAAAACCTAGACAATGTACTTAGCTACTGTAAACTTTACCTTTCCATTAATACAGAAGGCATAATACCCACCTGCTGGCAATTCTGGGAGGGTCACATTAAGCATTTCATGTAAAATAAGAAGCAGAGTGCACTTAGTAGGCAGTGGAAGGGAAGCCCTCCCCCTCCATTTATAGGAAGAGAATAAACCAATAGAAACTGGTTGTAACAATTTTTCCTCACCTTGAAACATTTCAGCTACACTACAGAAGAGCTACAAGAAACAGATCTTCTATCCATGAAATGCAGAAAGGCCTTCAGAGTATCAGCAAACACAGCCTTGCAACAGAAAAGAACACTTAAGACTACGGTGGAAACCAATCAATCTCCAAGAGCCTATCCTCTACCTACACCCATAAACGTTATAACAGCAGAGTGAATTTTAGTGCCAAAAAGTCAGACCAGTATTAGTAGAATTCAGAAGAAACGTGTAAAGTATGTATGGATAGACAAAAAAAAATAAGAAAGAAGGATACTATGCCTTCATTGAGATGAGACTCAGGAGAGAAGAGCATAAAATTATCGACACTGAATAAAGATCCATTATGCTAGTTGGCACATAACTGAATAACTGAGAGAGAGAGAGACAGAGCAAGAGAGAGAGACAGAAGGAAAAGAAAGAAAGAAAGAAACAAAGAAAGAAAGAAAGAAAGAAAAAAAAAGAAAGAAAGAAAGAAAAGAAGCAGAGGGAGGGAGAAGGGAAGGTGGAGAGAGGGAGGGAAGGACAGGAAAAGAAGGAAGAAAAGCAATCCACATACCCTGTGAAATGGGACTGTGCTACTGTTCCCACCAGCTGGTTGAGTGTATTTCCCTTTTGATGTAGGTTAGTCTTGTTTACTTGCATATTGGGTTGTTCAATAAAATGGGCTAGAAACCATGACGTGACATTCCGAACCTACATCGCAAGAAGACTTTGCACTCTTTCGTAGTCCTGGATCACTACGTGAACAAGGCCAGTTTAGCCTGCTGGTCATTAGAGAGATGGTTTTCAATCACTGTCTTTAAGCTGAGCAGATACTCAGTCATTAGTCACCCATGAATAAGACAACCAAAATTGCTGTCAGCAGAATGTAGATGGGTGGGTGAGCCAGACCAGGTTAGGCAAACCTGATTCAGAACCCACAAAACTCTCAGCAGACCCACAGATTCCTGGGCAATCAAGAATCTTTACTATGCAAAGATGATTTGGGGATAGTTTCTTACGTAGTAATACCTAAAGTCAAGTATGATGAGTCATGGCATTTCCTGGACAAAAAAAGCAGAGGCTAGTGAATGCAGTACCTGGAAAGAGATGCAGACTTTATTTAACTTCATGACTAACTGAAAATACTACCACTTCATTGACTTCTATGTCCTTTGTTTTGTGGGATAAGGAAGATCTGATCTTTCTCCTCTGGACTCCTTGAAGGATAGAAGATTGTGTAATCCATCTTAGCATGTCAACCCCTGCTTCAAGTATGGTGTAGCAATTAAGAATATAGAATCTAAAATTAGATTTCCAAGATTTGAAATCTGCCAGAATGAATGACTTTACTTAAACTCCACATTTACAAATCCAAAATTCACCATCTCTAATTTTGAGACAATGTCTTCTTCCTAATAGGGCTTAATGTGTCATGATGTCTGATGCCAAAGCACAGGAAGCATGATTGTATTATTAGATGCTGGAGAGTGCATTGCTAAAATTAACCTTTACAATGGGAAAGCAGAAATGCACCCTATCTCTCATATCTAGATTTCTACAAGTATAGAATTCACTTGGCAACTGTCAGGACCTGCACTCTTTAACGATTCAGGCTTAGAATGGCTACCTGTATTGGGATTGGATGAAGAAAACAAAATGACAGATTCTGGAAAACAAAGTGACAGGTAAGGGGAAGACCCACCCGTTTCCTCCAGCAAGTTTCTGCCTCAGTCACCATCTGGGAGTGCATCATCTTGAGAACACAAAGCAGTGCTGGGTTGTACACCACCTGAATATGTCAGCATTCCACTGAGAACAAGGCTGAAGTGTTTCCTGAAAAACTGATCTACATATTTTCCATGCACACTTACCAGAGCTTCTGAACAATATTAACATGCACTAGACTGATTTCAAAAACTGTTTGCACCTATAATAATGTGTAGCAACATGCAAAAGTTAAAACAGTATGGATGGCATTACAATAACGTTTAAAATGTCATCTTTTGTGAAAGAAAAGTAAGATTGCTGGGTGTTATATGACATGATTATATAAATTTTTATGTACTGAGTCCTATTTTAGGGCTTCCAGCTGTACACACATATATTTTAAGGTGTGAGAAAATATTTGAAAGGTCTCTACATTGAAATATTAGACTAAGTTATAAATTCATAGTTAAGCATCACTTTTTATTTTTAATGTTCAATTTATTTTAGAATAGAATGTGCAAAAGTAAGAGAAGTCTACATAATGTTTACCTGGCTTTCTCTAAAATTATTTAAAATATTGCTAGTTTTCTGTTACTGTCTTATTTCTCTTCCATATCCTATGAAAGATTCAGTTTCACACACAATTATTTCTAGTCCATTGTTTCCTCCAGCTTATGACAACTTTTCAGTCTTGCTTTGTCTTTCATAATGCTGACAATTTTGAAGGGCATCTCTTCTTTACACAGTGTTCTTCAGGTTTAGTTTGTCTAGTGTATTTTCATAATCAGATTTTTCTCACATCATTATACTTTAATATTGGCATATCTTACTATTGCTGACTTTGATTTTTTCACTTGGTTAAAGTGGGCTTCCCCACTATTATTAGTCATTATCACTTAAGAATGCACTTCAGTTGCATCCCCTCCCCAGAAACACACTTTATTCACGAAATTATTACTAAGAAATAAACTTCAGAACATTCTGACAGAATTATCATCAGGCTGAGGGTAAAACCGATGGCCTCTCGCTGCTGGCCCCACAGGTAGCACTCTCGGCATAGCTGCCATTTGTCTCCAGTGGAGTGAGTGCGCTAGGTCTACCCCTTTATATCTGAAGTAAGGAGCCACCTATAAAATAGATGAAGAACTGTGAGTCCTGGTTATCACATGAAAATCTCTCACTGATAATCTCTGGTAAGTAGTTGCCAACAGCAAAAACTACAAAACAGATCTTAGATGCTATAAAGAAACTCAAGAAGACATAAAATAAGAATTTTCATGATACTGCCCATTCCAGTGTTGGTGTTGGTTTTGTTTCATTTTTAATCTGCATGTACAGTAATCAGTCAAGTGTAATGTTGAACTCAAACTTCCTTGAAGAAATTCTGGGAATGCCTCAAATGATATGTAAAGCTTAAAATGGTATAGTCTAAGGACTGAAAGACTCAAGTGATACTCTGCCATGCCATTGTCTGCTTTAGGTATTTATTTTCTTGGCGGGATCTCTAAGATACACAGAATTTAAAAATTAAGCATCTCTTAATCACTGACCTTCGTTTCAGTAATATAGAGAGTAATGAGCCTCATTCAGTGACTATCTCAGATGCTGTGAGGTTTGCTCCCTGAGTGGTTTTCCCTTCTAATACAGACTAGAAGTCAAGGTAGAGGTCCTGTATTCTGTCTTCTACGACGCAAACAGCTAAGGGAAATTCCAGTCGGACAGTGCACTAACACACATACTTTTGAATATAACTGAAAAATACAGTTTGTCCAGACTTATGAAGGGATTTCATATCACATTAATACATAGTGGTTCATTTACAGCTACCACTATACATTTATGAATTAAGGAAAAGTCAAATGCCTATTTCTGAGTTCACTTGCCATATACAGAACCATGGCATTCAGTCTGAAATGCCTGGGCTAAGTTTCCAGTGCAGTGTCCTCATGTGTAAAAAGAGGCACATGAATAGTTTCAGAAAACTACTTATAAATTGTAATACAATAGAATAAAAACATCAGCATTCCCATTCACAAACTAAAAACAATGGTTTTCTTTAAGAAACTTGAGTTAGTCATGTAGAAGACTAAGTGCATGGTGTCTGAAGTAACGTTATTTCTTACCGGAAGTCACTGAATAAAGTCTGAAAGCTACTGCAGTACATCATTTCTAAAAATGATGCTAATTTTAGATTCTGTGTATGCTCAAATTACATCAAGTGTCCACCTCAACCACACAGCTTAGAAACATATGCCAAAACCTATGAATGTGCTCTAATGTAGTTGCTATTAGCTGTATGTGGCTACTTAAATTAAATTTAGCTTTAATTAAATGAAATTAAGTATTTACTCCCTTAATCACACCAAATACTTTCCAAGAGCTTTATAACCAAATGACCTTAGTGGCTACTCTATTAGAAAGTGCTTATATAAAATATTTCCATCATTTCAAAAATTTCTAATACAGAGCTTTCCTCTGGATCCAGCTTAAGCATTTACCAGTGTGTTAAACTCAGTGTAATTAACACAATCTTGGTAATAACCAAATCAATTTAATAGAAATTATATCATACATGTGAAAAGAAAACCTTAATCTTAATTCACAACTCATACTTCAATGATTTAGTCTCACATCATCTCATTTTATACTACTGGTTTTGATGCTAACTCATTTGTAACTGAGACTAAATCCTTAAATCCATTCCTTATTTGCATCTTTATACAAAATAAGAAATGTAATTTACACAATAACAAAAGTACTATCATTTTCACTGCAGTTAGGAAGGTAAAATGTCACTACATTTTCAAAGAAATATTTAATATTCTAGTTTCATAAGGTCATCACATAGCCATATATTCACCAGTTTGTCATATTCCAAAGTTGCATGGGTAAAGACATTGATAAATAAATGGATATACACACTTAATTTTAAAAGACACTAAAGAAAATGTACTTTAATAAGCATGTATGAACACATGAACTGCCCACCACTACTTTGTCACTGCAGGAGCCTCAGGGAGCTTCAGTGAGGTGTGTAGTACTGGAGAAATCTAACCCACCACCTCTTGCAATCAAGAGAGCTTGGTGACCTTCAGGGAACTTCTGTGAGCCATGTAGGAGGGGAAAAACCCTAACCACTAACCCTCCCCCATCACAGAAGCCGTGGGGTGCCTCCATGAGCTGTGCAGGAGGGGAGGAACCCTGTCCATCACCCCTCAGCCTTCAAAGAAGCCTCAGTCCAGAAGAACCCTGGTACCTGGCCCATATCGTTACACCGCAGGATGGGCAGCCAGCACAGGAAGAACCTAGGACATGCCAACTAGCTCATCTAGAGGAACACAGGGCAAATCCATTCTAACAAGGGGAAATGCTTTGCAAACGAACTCCTAATTTACAATTGGTTGTTATGTAACTACAGACTTTGCTCCTATGCTCTAAAGTACAAAATCAATAGCTACCACAGCTTGTCATTTCTAAACTGTGCTTGATGCTATCATTATTGCTAATTATGCTAATATAGCTAGGAGGCCATATTTGTTGTAATCATTTGTCCTCCCTTGTGTAAAAATATTGGGAAGCTCTTGAGTAATAACCTCATCACAGCTGTACATCAAAAGATGTGGACTGAGCCAAACAGAAACCAGCATCCCACTCTCAGTTAGTTGGGAAGGCAGGCTCTTAGGACAGACGCAGACCAACAGTCACCTACACAAGGAAGACATCCCTGAGGTTCAGTCTTTTACCGGAGAGGCCTTGATACTAGTGATATAGCTATTTGTTAACAAAACTCACAAGGATCATCACAGAAAACAAAATAAAATTTTTTAAGATACAAAATGTCAAGATGGAGCAAAATGCAATCTCAGACATCCAGCCCACCCAGAACAAGTCAAGAGATATTGATATAGAAGACATTGGAAATTGCATCCCTGAAGTTTCTGAAATAGTGACTGAAGTAAAGACACAACTTCATCAGGCTATAGAAGAAATCAGACCAGAAAGAATCTCTCAGGTTAAAAATAAAAAAAGAAAGAAATGACAACCATAATAAAAGAATTGCTCAGCTTATCTAAAGAAGACATATATTTAAAAAAAAAAGAGGAGCATAAAAATATGAGGGAAACCTTGAATGAACAATATAGGAAAGAATGAGAATGCATGAAATGATTCAAAGGTATATCCAGGAAACTAAAATTTCCACGGAAAGCTGGAAAAACCACTTGAACAAATTGAAGATAGACCTTCAGACCTTGAAGACAGGACTGCAGGTAGTGATCACAAAAGGAAAGATTTCTTTAAAAAAAAAAAAGGAACCAGGAAATAACCATTCAACAGCTGCAAGAGGATGCAAGGAAAAACAATATAAGACGACAGGTGCTGAGGAATAAGCAGGAGTTAACACAAATGACATAAAAGGCTATTTACAGGAGGAATAGCACAAAACTTCCCAGGCAGAGGAAAGGAATCTCACATATATATTAAGCATATAGAATTCTTAGCATTAAACAAAATAAATTTAAACACAGACATATAATAATCAAGATCCCAGAAACTCAAGTCAAGAAGACCTTGAAGTATTTAAAGTCCTGAAAGGAAACAACTTCCAAACCAGATTGATGTACCTGTGAAATTATCTCTAAAAATTAATGTAGAAATGAGATGTTTCCATGACAAAGAAAAAATAAAAAAATTCAGAAACACCTAGCCAACCCTACAAAAAGTACTGAAACATATTCTAGAAAGAGATAAAAAAAATCACAATTTCAGGAAAAACAACATGAAGAAACCACCAACCAGGGCAAGAAATTAAACAGAGAGAAAAAGTAGGAAACCAACAAGAGAAAAATAACATGACAATGATAAGCCAATGTATTTCTGTTATGGATATTAATGGAAATGGTGTCAAATCACCAGTCAAAAAGAAACAGCCAGGCAGAATAGATCAAAAAACAAGATCTAACAATATGCTGTATGCAAGAAACACATTTAACTCAAAAGAAAATTCATAGAGTGAAAGTTAAATGATGGAAAACAAACTACCATGTGACAGAAACCCAGGAAAAAGCAGGGATAGCTATTTTATTTGCAGACAATGTGACCTTCAAACCAAGAATGATCAAAAGGGATAAAGAAAGTCACTATACACTTGCTAGGGGAAAACTTCAAGAGGAAGAGATAACAATCATAAATATATATGCACCACATTTGGGAACACCCAACTATATAAGACAAATGTTAACAAACATGAAAAATCAAATAACACAATTATAAGGGAGACACTAACACCCCACTGTCACAAACAGATAGATCAACTAGACAAAAAATCAGCAAGGAAATATCACAACTAA
Source organism: Chinchilla lanigera (assembly GCF_000276665.1). NCBI lineage: Eukaryota > Metazoa > Chordata > Mammalia > Rodentia > Chinchillidae > Chinchilla > Chinchilla lanigera. Next base: position 5,956,208 of record NW_004955472.1, on the reverse strand, counting down.
CCAAACTTGTGAACCAATGAACTTATGAGACATTTACAGAGTGTTCCACCTAACAACATCAGAATATACATATCTCTCAGCTGCATGTGGGATGTTCTCTAAAACAGACCATCTACTAGCCCATAGAACATTCTTAACCAAATGCAAAGGAATTGAAATTATCCTATGCATAACACAGCACCATGAAATTGTAAGTGAATCACAAAAGAAACTTCAATAAACACACGGAAATTAAGTAACACCCTACTGAACAACCAATAGGTCACTGATGAGATTAAAAAAGAAATTAAACAGTAATTACAATCAAACAAAAATGCAAATACAATTTACTTGAACCTGTGGAAATTTAAAACAGTGAATTTTCACATCAGGTAAACAGAACAAGCACAAATAAACAAAGTAATACTGTACCTCAAGCTTCTAGAAAAAAGCAGAGCAAGTGAAGCTCAAAGTCCAAAGAGTGGAGGAAATTATGAAGATCAGAGCATAAATTAATGCAATGGAGACTAAGAACACAATACAAAGAATTATTAAATTAAAGAGTTGGTTCTTTGAAAGAATAAATAAAATTGATAAACCTCTAGCCAACATTATCAAAAAAAGGAAAGAAAAAAGCTCAAATTTATGCAATAAGGAATGAAAAGGGTGAAATCACTACAGATGTTGTGGAAATTGAGAAGATCATCAATACCTACTTTGAAAATACATCCTTTTACAGGATGGAAAACACAAAAGGAATGTACAAATTCCTAGAAGCATATAAATTACCAATTCTAAATCAAGAATATATCACTATTCTGAACAAACCAATCAATGAAATTAAAAAAAAAATTAAGAATTTACTAACAAAAAAGCCCAAGTCCTGATAGATTCACAGCTGAATTCTACAAGAAATTTGGAGAAGATTTATTTTATTTTATTTTATTTTTTTTTTTTTTGGTTTTTTTCTCCGGTACCGGGAACCGAACTCACGACCTTGCGCTTGCCAGGCAGGCGCTTTTGCCGCTGAGCTAAATCCCCAGCCCCTGGAGAAGATTTAATACCAATACCTCTCAAACTCTTCAATGAAATTGAAAGGGAAACAGTTCTCCCTAACTCATTCATGGAGGCAAGTATTACCCTGATAGCAAAAGCATAGAAGTACCCAACCAAAAAAGCAACCTATAGGCCACTCTCTAATGAACATAGATGTAAAAATCCTCAATAAAATATTAGCAAACAGAATGCAACAAATCATCAAGAAGATTATATACCATGACCAAGTGGGACTCATCCCAGGAATGCAGGGATGGTTCAATATACGCAAATCAATAAATGTAGTACACCATATCAACAGAGCCAAAGACAAAAATCACAAGACCATATCAATAGAGGCAGAAAATGCTTTTGACGAAGTTCAAAACTCATTCATGATAAAAACCCTAAAGAAAATTGCAATAGATGATCTTTACCTCAAGCTAATAAAAGCCATCTATGGCAAACCAACAGCCAACATCATACTGAATGGACAAAAACTGAAAGCTTTCACTCTAAAATCAGGAACAAGAGACAAGGATGTCCACTACCACCATTCCTATCCATTATAGTTCTGGAAATATTAGCCAGAATAATTAGACAAGAGAGAGAAATAAAAGGAATGAGAATAAGAAATTAACAAGTTAAATTATCATTATTGGCACATGACATGACACTCTACATAGACGACCCAAAAATCTTTACCAAAAGACTTCTAGATTGAATAACTAAATTCAGGAGTGTAGCTGGATACAAAGTCAATACTCAAAAATCAATAACATTTCTGTAAACAAACAACAGATTCACTGAGAGAAAAACTAGGTAAACCATACAATTCACAATAGCATCAAAAAATGAAATACTTTGGAATCAATCTGACAAATGAAATAAAATATCTATACATTGAAAATTACAGTACTGTGAAAAAAGAGATTGAAAAGGATTTCAGAAAATGGAAAGATATCCCTTGCTCATGGATAGGAAGAACCAACATAGTGAAAATAGCCATCCTCCCAAAACTGCTATACAGATTAAATGCAAAGCCAATAAAAATACCATTACCATACCTCACAGATGTAGAGAATACGTCCCTACAATTCATCTGAAACCAGAAGAGACCTACAATAGCAAAGGTAGTCCTCGACAACAAGGGCAAGGCAGGAGGTATCACAATGCCTGACTTGACATTATACTAAAAAGTTGTGACAAAATCAGCATGGTAATGGGAAAAAAAGCAGACCTGAGGATCAATGGAACAGATCAGAAGATAGAGACACAAATACACAGTCAGCCACCTTATGTTTGACAAAGGGGTCCAACATGTTTATAGAAAAAAGATAGCCTCTTTAATAAATAGGGCTGGGAAAACTGTCTCTCCACATACCAAAGACTAAAATTAAACCCATGTCTATCACCATGCACTAAAGTCAAAATGGATCAAAGATCTAAATATTAAAGCAGAAACACTAAATCTAATGGAACAGAAAGTAGATAGAAATCTTGAAGACACAGATATAGGCAGAGATTTCATGAACAAAAAACAAACTGCATGAGAAATACCTCCAAGAATCAGTAACTGGGCTCTCATTGAAAAGATTTTTTTTCCTCATTGAAAAGATTTTGCACATCAAAAGAAATTATCACAGGAGTAAAAAGAAAACACACAAATATAGGAAAACATTTTAGCCAACTGTCCTTCAGATAAAGGACTTCTATCTAGAACACAGGTGGAATTAAAAAAAAAAAAAAATCAGGTCCCCAAAATTCAAAGACCCAGTCAAAAAACGGGCAACTGAGATGAATACACAAATGGCAAATAAATATATGAAAAAATGTTCAATGTAATTGGTCACTGAAAAATGCAAACTAAAACAACACCAAAGGGGCTGGGGATTTAGCTCAGCGGCAAAAGCGCCTGCCCGGCAAGCGCAACGTCGTGAGTTCGGTTCCTGGTACCGGAGAAAAACCAAAAAAAAA
>NW_004955472.1:5948389-5952582 GCF_000276665.1 Chinchilla lanigera | reverse complement strand
AAAAAAAAAAGATTTCAACCAATAACAAATGCTGCCGGGCTGTAGGGAAAAAGGAAGAATTTTCCACTGTTGTTGGGAGTGTAGACTGGTACAACCACTGTGTAAGACAGTGTGGAGATTCCCCAAACAACTAGAATTAGAGTCCCATTGAACTCAGCTCTTCCCCTTCTGGGTATTTTCCCACAAAAATTTAAAACGTCATACCACAGTGATATATGTGCCCCCATGTTTATAGCAGCAAAATTTATCACAGCTGAATACTGGAAACAATCCAAATGCCTATCAACCAAGGAATAGATAAAAAATATGCGGTATTTTTATACAATGCAGTATACTCCACTACAAAGAAACATAAAATCAAGGCTTTTATAGGTAAATGGATGAAACTAGAGTCCATACTCATAAGTGAAATAAATCAGACTCACATGTATAAACACTGTATTGTTTCCCCAGCATAAGAAACTGAAAGAGTAAACCAGATCCAAAAGGTAAAATAGATATTGTGGAAGGGAGAGAAACTTCTCAAAAGGAAAGAACAACTGCGATGGGGGAAAGGAGAAAAGGAAAGGAGAAAAATATATATATATATATATAAATATATATATATATAAAAATATATATATATATATCCACAAGGTAGTTAATATAATTCTATTGAAAGAAACAGTTAGTGTTTATATTGCTTGATTAATTTTCCATATCTATATTTGGTAATTTCAGCAACTACTTTGAAGATAACAGTATGCAATATAACAACCACTGTTATTTTCCTATCATTTTGTTTTGAAATTCTGTACCATTTTTATTGTTTTTCATTCTATAAGACTAAGAAAATATATAGTATATCAACATATCTAAAACACATATCTACTCATGTAAATTCCACTTGATTTGAAAAGGGTATTAAGTATATAACATGATATTCTGTATAATACAAGATATAAATACTGAAGTCTATTTTCACGTTAGAAGCTCTGTATTTAATGCTGTTGCTAATTTCTTTTGCTGTGCAAAAGCTTTCAATAGAATGAGATACCAGTTGTTGATTCTTTATATTATTTCCCATGCTATTAGGGTTTAAATTCAGTTTTAACAGATACATGAAAACAAACATTATACATATGTTTAATGAGGTGCCACGTAATATTTTGGTACATACACATATTGTGTAATGTTTAAATCAGATTAAACGTATCTACCTCTTCCAAAATTGGCCATTAATTAATGGTAACTGTGATATCATGGAATGTGGGCGAGTAATTTTCCTCCTTTAGAAGGTTGAATGAAAGTCATTTGAGGTGGTCTCAACACAATTACTATGACAATGGAAAGATTTATGACCAAATAAAAATTACACGTGCTAATTCATAAAGACTGACATAGTTAAAAAGCAGATGTTAACTGTTCAAGGAATTCACATCTGCAGTCTTTTATATTCAGCTTGGAGTTAAATACATAATTTGAAAAAGAGCGTAAAAAATGTCTTTGGGAAATTAATGAAGTTTTGGGCCTGTTTTTTAGTCATAGATCCCTATGTGATTTGGAGGACTTATTTAACTCCTCAAAGGCTTAAAACAGTTTAGAGAAGGGTTAACAATAGCTGGATTCGGGTATGTCTCTGTCTCTGAACAATAAGAGAAAAATGCTTAGAAACGCAGAGATATTTAGAGGAAATGGAAATGAGTCATTATAGTAATGTAGACCTGGAGGGCAATAAGGGAAGTAGACTTTGAAATAAAGAATTATGGATCTCTTTTACAGCCAAAAGGGACTGGAAATTAGAAAGGAGGAATGGTATAATACTAGTCAGAGAGACATACTGCATGTAATAATACAGATTGTAATCAACATGGAAGAGTATATGAAAGAAATTTTACCATATTAGTAAACAATACAGTGAGCTCATTTCTGGGCATTATCAGTAATTACTTTCACCTAAAATTACTCTTTTTATTAAAGGAAAGTTTAAGTGTGTCATTACTATACCAAACTTCAGAAACAGACTTTTGAGACTGTTTATACCTTCCAAAATCATCGTGTGGTTGTCAAAAAAAATCTACATTACCTTTTCCATGTTTGAATATTAACTTTAGAACTCTCACTTAGAAGGACAAAAGTGAAAATTCTACTTATGAAAGAACTTTTAAATTGAAAAAATTATTAAGGTTTTTATTGGTGACAAGAAAGATCAGCTATAATAATGTACATTAGGATGAAAATGATTTTTGTTTTTATGTATTTATGTCAAATCATTCTTATTTATATTTTCCAGAGATCAGCTACATTTCATTTGTGCTTACTCTCTTGCTTTGTCCCATTAGAAGCAACTGGCCTGTTATTACACTAATTTAAGGTTGCTACATGTGGAAGTGTAGATCACTATCTACACAGACCAGTTGCTTTTACAGTATTTTTCCAACATACAAAGCACAAGGTCTTAAGGATTAGATGGTTTCTTAATTTGGTTTTGGATCAATACTTTTCTTATGAGAAAACTCAATTTTCCAAATATTTAAAAATTTTATCAATTTGAAAATTTAACTGATTTATGAGTATATCACTTAAGTAAATTTGCATTTATTCTCTATTATTACATGATAATTGCACTTTCAAGCACATAATTTCAGTTTTCATTACATATAAAAAAGTATTCACAAAATAGCTTCTAGCTTTCTACAACAAAGATTAAGAGCATGAATTTTTTTTAACACTATTAGAGTTTGACAACAATTCACACTGAGCTGGTCCTGGCACATGCCTGCACTTCTAACACTGAGGAAACCCGAGGAAGAAGGATCACAAGTTCAGCCCAGCTTGGACAAATGAGCAATCTGGACAGACCTTGTCTCAAAATAAAATATTTTTTAAAAAGTGCCTGGGACATAGTCCCTGTGAAGTCCCAGGGTTTACTCTCCAGTATTAAAAACATTTCACTGGTCAAAGATGCTCCATGTTATGACTTGTATCTGGATGCCCCCCAAGGCCCCATGTGCTTCTCAGTGGGGCGTTTCACAGGCGGCTGGACGAGGGTGTGTGAATGTGGATGAAGGGTGTGACACCGGGATGGAGGGGTGGATACTAGAAGCCACAACCCGGGTGTGAGAGGTAAAATCTTCGAGCCTGGGTGGAATAACAAGGGAGATATAAAGGCAGGCCCGCCGCTGGGGCCCTCCGCTGCTGCCACTCATGCTGCTGCTTGCTGCTCCACTTCTCCCGCCCGCTCCCCACGGACTATTTCTCCGCTGTGGTGCCGCTGCCCCCCCTCCCAGCCTCGGAGCCAGGCAGCTGTGGACTGCAACACTACAAGCTGTGAGCTGAAACAAACCCTTCCTGCTTTAACCGTCGCTCTCTGGTATTTGCCTTAGCAACAAGAACAGTATCTAAGACACCACACTTTATCTATTTTAAAATGCAGTGCATTTTTATTTTCTGGGTTATATGAAAATTCAGGCACTACTCAATAAGGATGAATTTCAGCCCATCCATAAACAACTACACCGCTTCACTTACTTATTAAAAGGTAAGATTTGGTAAGAGGAACAGAAATCTCCTCCGGATTACATACCTCCTTGCTTCTCCTTATCTATTTAGAGATGGGATCTTGTCTCACAATGTTTCCCAGGCTGGTCTCACACCCGTGGGCTCAAGTAAACTACAGTCCTCACTCTCTTGAGTAGTTTCTGGTTTTATTTGAAAGCTGTATTATCTAGGGCAAGTTAAACTGCCCATGACTGTTTCCATACATAAATAAGGATTTAAAAAGCAATTATTTGATAGAATTTTGAAAAAGCTTTAAAAAGTAACAATACAACATATAGAAAAATGCATAGCACAAAGAAGGTGCTATATAGTGTTTTTATTCTGAACCGTATGGATCAAAAGCAGCTTTCCACTTGCTAGGCAAGCACTATACCACTGAACTGCATCCCAGCTCTTCCGAAAATATCAGTAAACAAAAAGCATTCCCCTAAGGGAAAGTCTCATTCACGTTGTTGAACACAACTATGACTTATTGATGTAGAATATATGGTTGCATGACTATTTCATTATAGTATCTGTTTTAGTCGTGATGTTTGATTTTCAGATTACAAATAATTCTGAAATATTCATATATATACAAATATATGAATATAGCACGTTATATATGAATATAGCATATATATAAATATATGAGCATTATTTATAATACTCAA
>NW_004955472.1:5938825-5948288 GCF_000276665.1 Chinchilla lanigera | reverse complement strand
ACACAGCAAAGAAGGAAATCCCACATTATGGTCCTCACATATTTGGTAGATAATGCTCATCAATTTCTTACATAGTTAGATCAGTCCTATTGTCACTAGCAATAAATTAGAGAGTTTTAGAGGATGCAATCGTTCTATTTTTAATTTTACCTATTCTGATGAAAATTAATAATTGATCCTTTTGCTTTAATATGCATTTGTGTGATTATTTATAAAACTATTTTCTCGTATGTTTGTTGGTCATTTCCTAAAGTACTCAAGCCACTTGTCTATACTTATATTTTAATTCACACATAGCAATGCACAAACTTTATAAATGTCACTACTTGATCAATAATAAATAAACACAATGTGAAGAGTTTCATGTATCCATTACCCTATTTCATACCTAAATATGCCAGTACCCAAAAACACGCCTTAATGTCCCTCCCAGTTATAATCCTTTTTGTTCTAAGACTAATCATTATTTTGATTTCTAGTAATGTAGCTTATTTTTGATTTTACCTTTATATGAATGTCATTATTCAAAACATTATTTGTTATTTTTCTCAGCATTACATTCACTGAGATTCATCACATGTTGTTTGTGGATCTAATTAACTCAGTCTCACGATGGCATACTACTTCATTCTATGATTATAAAACAATGTATTTACTTACTTTATGACTGAGGGATATGTACCCTCTAGTTTAGTCTATAACAAACAATTCTCCTATGAATATCCATCTATGTGTCATTTGATACATGTGCGACTCATTCTGCATGATATGTTTTAGGCTTTTTTTCAGTCCTGGACATCAAACCCAAGAACTGACACCATAGTAAGTACTCTGCCACTGAGCTAAGCTCCAGCTCTCGCCTTAGCACCCTGTAAGTAAAACTGCCTTGGTAAATTTCAATAGACAATGCAAAACTGTTACAGTGTGACAGCGCAGTTTACACAGTTCTTCCATATTGCCACAACTTGGTTCATATTCTGCACTGTCATTCCTTTAAAATGCTGTCATCATTGAATGTATGTATTGGTGCCTCATTGAGATTCTCCTATGCATTTCTCTCACAAGTAATATGAAATGATCACACTTCAGCCTTAAAAATTTCACAGCTATTATTTTCTAAAACATACAATCCAAGTGCATGTTACATCTTCTCATTGGATTTTCTATGTATTTTTCTCTTTCTCTTTCTTTCCTTTTGTTTTTCTATGCATTATTCTATATATTTTTTACAAAAAATTTTTCTAGGTAACTAAAGCATTAATTATTAACCTGCTATGAAATCCAGTAATTCTCTGCTTTCTCTTTCAGTACTAAAATTTCTACTAATCTCTTTTTCAAATGGCATAATTTGGGGGTAGTTTTAAGGATCCTACAGAAAATTTCCATGTTGTCTTTTATCTCTACCACATATTAATTGTGTTGATTTTATCATCTGTATTTGAAAGTTCCAGTATCTGGAACATCAATTATTCTGTCAGAATAGAGTTTGTGCTGGTTCTGGGAAATATCGCTTCCTCATATGCCTTGTTTTACTTGCTTATATGCCAACTAATATAGTTGAAAAAGTATAGAATTCATTTGAGGCTTGGAACAATCTTCCCTTCACTCACACATGATTTTCACATGCTTAGCCACATTAATCCTAGAATAGATTTATATATATCCTGGGCCATCCACATGTCCCAAGACAGGACATCAGTCCCTGTGAATGCTGGCCATTGCAAACCTTATACAAACATAATTTACAGCACTTATTCTTGTTTTACTCAGCATTATATCTATTGAGATTTAGTAATAGGTTGCGTGTGCTTCTAATTAATTTACTTTCATTAGAGGACTGTGCTCTGATCTCTTCTTGAGTCTGGAGTCACATTATTGAGAAACAAGGCAAACTGTGAAGGTTTACCGAGCTCACCGCTTCCGGCAGGTGGACGCAGACTTTTATTTCTGCACTGCTGTGTGGCCATCGAGTGTTCTGCTCGATCCTCCAACATCCCAGCAGTGTTCTGCAGATAACAAATTCTCTGAGGGAGAGAAGCCCCCCAGGGTTTCAGTCTTCTCTCTTGATTTCTGACTTTTCTCAGCTATTGGCCCTGTAATTCTTCATTACATGGTTAAACTCTCCGATGCATTCAAAACATAATCTTCTTTTTACTCAATATCTCTACTTTGTCCTCTTGGAAGTTTCAGGCTGATTTGCCCAATATGAATTAAGTACTGAGAGCCAAAATATTCCTACTGTTTCTTAAAATCTTTCCAATACTTTTCAATGAAATTTATTATTTTGAAAATATATTATTGTCTTATAATTTACTCTGTGACTTTATAGTAAGCCAAAAAATGCAGTGTCAGTTTGGCAGCTACTGTGAGCACCATAAATCACCATCAAAAGACAAAAACATTCCTCATGGCAATTTCTCTTTCTCTTTTCATTTGTTGTTCTCTAAATGATTTTTCAGACAAATCGGGCCTGTTCTGGGTGGTATGGCCATCGACTCAATGATTTTTCAAAGACAGCTATAAGTAAAGACACAAACCTCACCCAGGCCATTTGAAAACTCCACTCAGGTTAATTGTTGTATTTAACTGTACAGCATGTATAGGTACAATGCCACCCCCTCACACACAGACATACAGAGCCTTAAAATAACTTTAGAAGCACAAATTGAGTAACCCTTATCAGAAATGTCTGGGATGAGAAGTATTCAGGTTATGAATTTCTTCAGATTTTGAGAAATGTGTATACATATCTCATCACACCTGATGAGATATCTTGGGTATGGGGCCCAAGTTTAAACACAAAATTCCTTTATTACTCATGTACACCTTGTACACATACCCTAATGGTAATTTTATACCATATGTTACATTCATTTGTGTACATTCTTTTTATTTTTTATTTTTTTGGTTTTTCTCCGGTACCGGGAACCGAACTCACGACCTTGCGCTTGCCAGGCAGGCGCTTTTGCCGCTGAGCTAAATCCCCAGCCCCTGTGTACATTCTTTTTGACTGTCACTTATCATATGAGATCAAGTGAAGAGTTTTCCACTTGTAACATTGTGTCAGGACTCAAAAGCATTCAGATTCACAGCATTCAGAGTTCAGATTTTTAGGTTAGGAAGGCTAACTCTGTATTATTCTATTTTGTTGATGAAACCTGAATCCGAAAGAAAAATGACTGCTATGTCAAACATTACAAAGGCAGAAAGATCATGGTGGGGAGGAACTCCAAGTCTGTAGGAGATCAAAATAATTCTATTACCTCCTACACAGTTAAAAACAAAATTAAAAATAATAAACTTTGAATGGAAAATAGTATGTTGTTTGTAACTTTGTGTTCACTCATTGAATTTTAATTACACAAGGTCTGTGAAAGGGAAACATACACTACATATTCCTGTGTGCAAACACACATGAATGCCCGTTCATAAATGACAGCTACAAATGAAGTCCTGATATTTTGTAAGTGGGAGAACATTCACAAAACAAAGTCAATTTGGCTTTCAGATTCTTGTCTCCTCAGTGGTTCTCACAGCCCTTATGCGGTGAAGTAACGGACCCAACAATATATCCTAGGGAAGCGTTTCCAAATTACTTGTAACTGCAGCTCACTTTGACTTCTGGAATTTTGGATGATCTAACTAAAGGCCTCGAGGAACTCAAGGAGGTTGAGGCAGGAGAAGTGAAAGGGCAAGTCTCATCTGAGCAACTTAGAAAGACCCTGTCACAGATAATTAAACAGAAAGACTATAGTGTAAACCTGAAAGAGTTAATAAAAACTCGGAGGTATGATAGACATTGTGAAATGATAGGAAAACGCTCATGGGTAAAGGGCAATTGGGATGTGGGAGAAGAGAAGGGAAAGAAGGAGAAATTTTGTATGTATGTATATACAGGATAGCTAACATAGTCGTTCTACTGTCTTCTATTTCTTTGCTGAAACTGTCAGTGAGTCCTTGATTGATCAGTATTGCATATCTCTATCTATTTTCATGAGAAACCACTTTGAAGATATCAATATGTAACACAACAAGCATTGTTAATTTCCTACCACTTTGTTTGTAACTCTGTATTGTCTATGCTGTTCTTTTGCTATTTTGTAAATGGTTGTCTGTCTGTTAATGTTTTCCTTTTATTTTTAAAATAAAAAAAGTAAAAAAGAAGCACAACAAAAATAAATAAACAAATAAATTAATTAATTAAAAAGACACCTTGTACATCCACTCACAGACGAATGCATACACAAAATGTGGCATGTATACACAACAGAGTACTACTCTGCAATAAAGCATAACGTTCAATAGAAAAATGGATGCCGTACGAGCTCATAATGCTCAGTGAAATAAATCAGCTACACAAGCTTATGTATCAAATGGTTTCTCTTATATGAGAAGCAGAAAAAATTAAAGAGCAAAATAAAAGACAGATAATAGGTACTAGGGAGACAAATCTTTCTGCAAAAAGGGAAGGAGGTCAAGAGACAGAGATGAGATTAAAAATAAGATGTGTTATGGACATACACAAACCCCCATGAGGCATGTAATCACGATGTACCACGTTATGATTATAAAAGAGGGGCTGGGATGTAGCTCATGCAAAACTCCTTGGCTTTAATTTCTAATACCCCAAACAACAATCAAAAAAAAAGCTAAAGAAGTATGAATAAATCAACAACTATGATATGACCACCACTTGCAGTGTAACTACACCACCATGTCTGAATCCTTCACAATAGCCCACCTGCTTCTGTAGTTGCTTCAGCACTGTCCCTGTAGGAGCGAGGATGTTTCCTCACGTTGCTAAAAAGGTTCGCTTGCACCTGAACAAGTCCCCATGTTTGTCGGTTACTAAATACGATCACTCTGTTTTTCACCTTGTAGCACACTAGACGTTCCACTATGTAAAACTAAGGAATGTGCCTGTATTATATATATTCATATATCATCAAAACTCAGCAGAATATTAGACATGGCCATGGCACAGTTAGGGACAACTGCTCAAGAGAATTAAAGAGCTCACTAAACAGAAGAAACACATGAAAACAAATATAGCTTGCATTTGTTCTTGGAAGCCTGTAGAGTCTTTTCCATATAAATCTTCAATTACAATTTCAAATTCTTTTTATTATCTGAAAAAGCACTCATAAAAAGTCTGATTAACTAATCAATTTCAGCTTTGAAGAAAGAGGAACTAAAAGCACGAAGAGGCGGATTAAATGCTCAGTGGTGAGTCCCAGCGGTATCCGTCAACGTTGGGCAAAGTTCAGACCGCTCTTGTAGTCAATCGTTGCTTTCAGTGCACACACAGGAGCTGCGTGTCCATCACCGCTCACTTACATAACCGTCCCTTAGTGTTAAGACACTGTACCCAGCTGCCTTTGCAGGTGCATGCAAACAACTGGGCGATCAGGTGTACGATTGGCAGCAGGCTCACAGTGCCTGGTAAGTGACAGCAAGTGTGAAACACTTCAAAGTGGGTTCGTCCCACAAATGGAGCACCAAGTTATGAAGTGGAACATGAACTTAAAGTCTACTGTTAATGCAGAAATATTACCTACAGGTTCCCAAATTTGAGTGTAGATTTAAAATGGTTTTCAGTCTCTGCTGGCTCTCTAATAATGAGAAATGTAAAAATGACACAGTCTTTACATATATGTGTATCTCCATGTAGCAGAATAGGATAATGGTCTTGGATGAAAAAATGGAAAATTATATTGTTCCCTTTTATCAATTAAAGTATTTTCAACTCAGTAGCCATTCATGTGGGGAGGAAGTCGTAACAAGGCCACACACAGCAGAACACCATGGCCACCAGGGCGGGAAGATGCTCGGCACCCTTTCTCCTTCTAGCGAGGATTCTTCCTGCCTAGATGGACTCACCCACTCCCTGGCTATGTCACACTTTCTCTGGATTTTTATATCTCAGTTTCCTCTAACTGTGGCTTGTCCTGACCTTTCTAATTTAAATACTTCATCCATATTTGAGTTCATTTCCCAAGGGTGATACACTGCAGGGTGCAGTGTGGTCATTTCCGGGCCAGCTGCTGCTGGCTGCAGTGCCTACCAGGGACCCCGGGCCAGGACAAGCAGGTAAATCGAGTGGTTTGGAAAAGCAAAGCACAAGAATGAGCAGACAGGTATTAATGGAACTGTGCGGTAGAATTATTTTATGTCCTGTGAATAATGGTATTTCAACTGATATCTAGGTTAGTTTTTTGCCAAGATTAAATTTATACCTCCTTTCATTTTGATTCCCAGAGAAGACTCACAGTTTTATTTTAACATTTTAATTTGAAACTATATTTTTGTAAAGCTATTTCTCAAATTTATATCTGTGTAAATGTTAATTTGAAAAATTACATAATTAGTTATCTAATTCTGGTCCTGGCTTCAATTGAATATGAATTTCTTTCTTCATTTCCCATCTTGTGCTGTTACATAATTTTTTGGTCATCTATTATAGTGTGCAACTGCATCTCAGAGATTTCTGAATTTTAGTAGTTGAGAGAATGCTTACTAAATGCATAAAATTACAATGAGATTTTGTAACAAAGTATAAATTTGCAATTTTTATTACATATATTATTCACTAAATTATGAACTATGATTATCCCATAGATGATGTAGTATCAAAAAGTACCTGAGATAACAGTCAGGTTTCCAATAACCATCCCCTTATACAAATAGTTAACTCCTATAGGACCCCACTAATAGCACAGTATTATATAATTCTTACACAAAATACTGAGCAAGTACTTCTAAAGTTCATGTTAGAAGTAGGTTCTCTTCGGTTGTGCTGGACTGAGAAACCCTCTAGATACTTCTTTTTTAAAGAAAAACACATACATAATTCTCATGTATTTTCTAAAATTCTCACATATAAATTACTGAGAAGCCTCCCTGTAAAAGTGAAAGTGATAATGCAAAATGTTGCAGGAACAGTGCACGGATCACGCATGCACTGTTGATGAGAGCATAAAATATATGGGCTGTAGGGAAAATATCTTATAAAATGGAGCATGCAATTACCATGCAACCACCAGTTTCAAAACCACAGAAGTGGGGCCAGGGATGAAGCTCAGCGGCACAGTGCCCGCCTGGAAAGTGCAAAGTCCTGAGTTCCACTCTCATTACTCCCGCAAAAAGAGAAAGGAACAAAATCAGAGAAATGGAGAACAGGTTAGGTACGGCCAGCGTTTACAGTTAGGAGGCCGGGTAAGGTGGAGGAGCTCATATGGCCAGAAGGGCAGTAGGAGGAATCCTTGTGATAGAAAGCCACTCCCTCCCAACCACACCAACACCCATACTCTGGCTGTGATCATTTCCAATAGTTTAGCGAGATGTTGCCATTAGTTTAAACTGGGCAAACGGCACACACATTACTCTGTATTTATTTTCAAAAGCATCTTATCTATAATAATCTTTGAAAGTTAAAAAAAAAGCACAGAAAGTAGACAACACAGAGTGGAATGTAGTAGAAATGCTAGACAACAGCAGCCTGCAACATAAAAGTGGGGTAACGTTACCTACCTTGGAGGACGTTAAGGAGAATGCCACAGGTTGATACTGCTAAATGATACGTTTTATAAAAGTGTTTATTGATTGAAGTAAATGAATGGAAAAAGTGGAAATTGAAAGAAAAGGCAAAGGGCCTCGACAGTCTCCATAAAAAAGCCCTCATATGTTCTTCCCATACTTATTTTATGATTCTGTATGCTCTGATTCTTCAGCAGTCTATACAGTAAGTCCTGGACTTACCCATGACTGCCAGCCTGGGAAACGTTCAGAAGTTGAATTCATTCCTAAGTCTGACAAAGTGAATCTTATACACGTTTGACACAAACACACAATTACATTGCTTTGCACTTCCTAGCGGTCCCCTCCCGTCACCGCTTCTTTTCCTACTGCTTGCAGA
This sequence comes from Chinchilla lanigera, assembly GCF_000276665.1. Taxonomy (NCBI): domain Eukaryota; kingdom Metazoa; phylum Chordata; class Mammalia; order Rodentia; family Chinchillidae; genus Chinchilla; species Chinchilla lanigera. The sequence goes on along the minus strand of NW_004955472.1, from coordinate 5,940,373 downwards.
CGTCCTGGGCTCTGATCTGAGCGCTGTATACTATTGCTCTGCACAGGACACACACAGAATCATGTGGTAAGCATACAGCAGCACAACGGTGACAACATGTGGCAGAAACATGAGCTACTTTCGTGATGTGTCTGCATGCGTGAATGATTGCAATGCGAGGCTTGTTCCTATCCGTGAAAGTTCACAACTCAAATGCTTGTTAAGCTGGGGACTCACTGTCAGATCCACAGCTTCACTATGAAAACACTTTGCATAACCTCTACAAAGGAGATGATGTGTTCTCAGAGCTCTATCAAAATAAAGGATTTAAGTCTCAAGCACTGTAGGAGGGAACATGACCTGGAAAAACCACCGTATAGAAGAATGTGGCAATATCTAACAAAACAATACACTATATGCACTTACCTCCAGGCCCTAGTGTTATACTTCTAGGAATTTAGCCTATAAATATACCTCCAAAATACATTTGCATTGTATACAACTGCAGCACATGCACATAACCTAACTCTTCAAACACGAGAGAGTGATTCAATAAATAATAATACATTCATGCAATTGAATAATATGGAGCTGGAAAAAGGAAATTAAAAGATCTCTATGAACAGATTTGGAAACTATTCCCAGGATATACTGTTGAGTGGAAAGAAAAAAACTAGAAAGCATTAAAGGTTACACATAGCATGCTACTTTTGTGTGTGGCATAAAGAGACATCAGAAAACAAGTAAGGACCTGTGCATTTTCTACAAAGAGAAGCTTGGAAAGGATGAAACAGAGGTTAATGGGACTCACTACCTAGAGGTGGTGCACGGAATGGGAAAGATCGAAGCTGAAAAGGGTGTGCATGTGTTTATCTGTGTCTGAGCAGTTGTGGATATGATTATGTAGGCACTGGAAAGAATATAAAGTAGGAGTGTCGCCTTTCACAATGCTATTTGCTGCTTCTATCATTTTAAAATAGATATTAACTGATGAATATATTTTCCTTCCCAGCTGTCAGCACTGCAGCAGTAATTGACGTTCTCCCACTGAGTACTTGTGACAATAACAATTTTGTGCCTTTTTAGGTTTAAGCACACTTTAGAAAAGAAGAGAAAGAGTCAGTGGTAAAAAGAAATACGCAGCAAGAAACGTTAGCGGCTCCAGTGAGTTGGTATCATTAAGGGTAGTATCTAAAATACACGCCATTTAATAAATGTGCACTTTGCTTTGTTCTCAAAGGGACAGTGTGGGGGAACCACATGTCTTTGTTGTTGTTGCTGAGCAAATTTGTTTTTCAGAGTTGCTTTGTGCTCATAGAAAAATGAAAACTGGAAGGTACAGACACTTTTCTATATATTTCCCATACCCCCATTTTCATATCTTCTCCCATTACAAATGACAACATTTGCTACATTTTGTAAACCTACCTTGACACATCATCATCACCCAAAGGTTAAAAGTTAATGTCGGCGCCTTGCGCCCAGGCAGCCAGTTCTCCGGGAGCGGCAGGGCTCCTGGGTCGAGAGTGGGCCGGACTCATACCACCGCGATTCCCAGCCGAAAAGCGC
>NW_004955472.1:5897482-5932667 GCF_000276665.1 Chinchilla lanigera | reverse complement strand
AAAAAAAAAAAAAAAAAAGTTAATGTCAAGTTTCGCTGCTGGTGCTGTCCATTCGGTGGGTTTGGACACATTTATAAAGAACTGTACCCACAGGACAAGGTTCCACACGGCAACTTCGCTGCCTTCGGAGTACTCTGCACTGTCCCCATTCTGCCCATCGATCGCTGGCCGCTGATTCCACTGTCCCTGTAGTCCTCTCTACTTCGGAAAGTCATTTGGGTGGAGTTATACTGTAGGTAGCCTTTGCAAATTAGCTTTATTTTACCACTGAGTCACATACACTTACATTTCCTTCACGTCTTTTTATGCTGTTCATGCTTTCGGCAGGGAGCTAAAGAGTTCTTTATTAAACTCTGCCAATCTGAACTGCACGGATAAAGGACAAAAGCTACAGTTATGTATCTTCACCTACTATCCAAAGACAAGACACGATAGGCCTCTCCAGTTAATATCCTAAGAGACTAATGCTTGACGTTTTAGTTCTTACAGCTATATTAGGAGTTATGAAAGTATTTCTGCAAGTTTTTCACATAAGGCTCATTAGATACTTTCTTCTGCTGCAAACATTTCTTATATATAACACATGAATAGTTTGGTTGTGAAGAGTTACGTGATTAATTAATTTAGGTTCAAACAGATTGCACTCATATTCTGGTTCCACCACTTTTTCATTTCCTGAACTTGAATTGTCAGGACTTGTTAAGTTTTCACTTCCGAATCTGAAACTATACTGCTGCTTACCAAACGGGTTGATGTCACGATTCAGTATGACAACCCTTGGAAGGTGCTCCGGCAGCACATCTGGCACATAGGAAGCACGTATGTGTGCACATGAACTTCGGACAATTTTAAAAATAATTCCACAACATACTAAGCATTTGTCTGAGCCTCACTGTCGATCTGACAACACTCAACCAACAAAAATGGTAATTTCATAGAGTTCAATTGAATACAAAACTGTACAACTGACAGCTCAGTTTCTCCACAATTAACCTTGGAATCTTAGTCTGAAATCCCTACCATGGCCTAGTAATCCAATTGAATGGGTGGAGAAGTTGGGACCCTCACTGGACACGAAAGCTTATACTGTTTCTTTCAGTCTTGTCCCTTTACTCATCCATCAAGTGGGCAAAACTACTGCAAGTTGTTGCTACTAAAGAACTTCAACACCAGCTTAAACAACGTGTGGTGCTGAGATCACTGCTACACGGAGAAACTGTGTTACTCTTACGTGTACAATCAAGGCCCTGTCCCATGAGAAGTGTCTCCGGGATAGGAGAGTAGCAGACAATCTACGGCAAAATTGTATTACTCTTACCAGTCAAGCGGGTTATCTTCAGAACCTTATTATTCAAGAAATGCTTATGTGTCCTAAAAAATCATTTAACTTTTTGAAATTCACAGTGCAGTGTCTTTCATTTCTCCTGCTGTTACATATGCTATGTCACACTTCTTTTTTAATTAGGACATGTATGAATGAAGTGCATGCCGCTGACATTAACTGTACGAAGTTGGTATGTGTACGTAAGGCTTCTTCACTACTTTCTCCGTCCCCTCTCCCCGCCCCACCCTGGATCCCCTTCCTTTCCCCAGAGTCTGCAGTACACAGTTACAATCCTCACGTGAAGCTGGCGCACGCAGACAACACAGCCCGCTTCCCTTCCTGCCGGCGCTTAGCCCTTCCTTCCACCCCAGGTCTTCTATCTCCGCAACCCGTCCCGCTTCGCGAGCGGCCTGTCTCCCTGCTTCCTATTAGCTTTTACTTTGCTCTTTACTTTCATTCTGCATTGCTTATTTAAGATCCGACGACTCATCTGTTTCACTCAAAATTACGGTCTGAAGGTGCCTCCATGTGCCTATAGACGACTGAGCTCCCGTTCTTTATGGCAGAGCGGCTCTCCCCTGTGTGTAAACACCAAGTTTTCCGTATCCAGTCATTTAATATATGGGCCGCTGCCAAGACTGAACTAGTACACATTCTGATGCTCTAAACATGGATATGCGTGTATCCCTGTAACATGGTGTTTTTAACTCTTTTGGGAGGATTCCTAGAAGGGGAGTAGCTGGGCCAAATGGTCTTCTTATTTTCAGTTTTTGAGGAAGCTCCACACTGATTTTCATAGTGACTTGCACTAGTGCACATTCCCAGGTACAATTCAGAAGGCTCCTTTTTCCTCGGGAGTCTCTCCATTATTTGATTTCTTAATGATGGCCATTCTTTCTGGGATAACATGGAATTTCTGCGTTGCTTTTAATTTCTATCTCTCCAATGGTCTGTAATGGTGAACGTTTCTTCATGAATTTATTGGCCATTTGTACAGCTGTGAATCGTCTCCTCCTTTTTTGATGGGGTCTTTTATTTGGGGGAGGCTAGTATTTTTCTTTTGGCACTTGTGTTCAATGGGAACCCTCTGTCACAGAAAGAGCAGGCGCTTTTGACGTACTCACACACTCTCTGACTGGGACAGAGACAAGATTGGTGGGGAACTAACGTCTTTTCTCATCTGGGCTACTGGTGTACCCGGCGTGGATCCTGATTTGATTGTCATTCATGTTTTATATGAGCTAGCAATTTATTAAGGGTTACATGAGAAAAATTACAGGCAACAGTGATGGGTACGAAGATAACAGAAAACCTCTAAAATAAAGACTAATCATTCTTGCCAAGATATCCAAGCCAATGCCGAAATTTGTTTCTTCTTAGAGGCCATCGTCACATGGCTCTTAGCTTCTGTGTGTGAGTTGTAATTTCTCTGCCAATCTTGTAAGATAGCTTTTCCCTCCTCTGCCTGCGTATCCATAATGGCCACGTAATTCCTCTGTTACCATGTATCACTATTTTAAAAAGTAAAATAAACGTAAGTAGGTTTGCTATCTTAAACTGTAATTGCATCCTTAGATGAGAACAAAAAGATAATGATAATCAAATGTATTTGTTTTAATCTCCTTCACCCTTACTTATAAATATGAATAAGAAAAGTTCAGCATGGTTTCTAAACAGAAATATTTTAATGCATTTACTGGATACTACACTTGTGTATCTGCACTTACTATTCATAATTGATATTAAGAAGCTTGTTTGTGTCTAAATTTGGCTGAAAAATTCATTGGAAAATAAACTACAAACACTAAAGTAATGGACACTTTATAAGCCATTGGGGGGGTTAGAGAGAGAGAGAGGAAAAGTAAGATTTGAGTCTTTATAACTTATTATTATTATTATTATTATTTTGGTTTTTGGTTTTTCTCCGGTACCAGGAACCGAACTCATGACCTTGTGCTTGCCAGGCAGGCGCTTTGCCGCTGAGCTAAATCCCCAGCGCCTATATAACTTATTATTGACGCTAAACTCAGTCTACTAAAACATTGGGCTTTTCAAGGAAATACAGAATATAACATAGGCATCACTTATTTAGGTCAGTTTCAGTGTAGAAACAATTGTTCTTGAGTTATACTAATTACAAGAAAAACTATTGTGGCAAAATTTTTCAATTTTGTGAACAACTGCTGATTTATATGTCAGAAGAAATTCACTTAAATCATTTCTATGGATAAAATTTATATTCTATAAGAACTATCTCCTACCAAATATTCTAAAGATAGTATTAATAGGACATATTCTATCATGGGATATGTAGGATGCCAGAACAAGCATACATTATACAGTAAAGTAACACAGAATTAGTAATAAAGTAAATATTATCTGCATAGTACACTTACAAAATTGATATCAACATCAATGAAAGTGAGGACAGACTCTTTCAATTTAAATAAATGTATATTTCCAAATCACAGCTGTAAGTTCATAAGTTCTAAATTTATCAACATTAGATCTAAGTCTAATTTTTAATGAATTTCTAGAAAGAAAGCACTTTCTGTTGTGTAATAAAACTAAACATGATTAAATTTCTACTGCATAATTAAAAATACTATTTCCAAGGCTCTAATTCATTAAAAATAGTGCATCTCAGCGCAGAAACACAAACGGAACTGAGTTACGGTGGCCAGCTGTTCTTTAAGACTACCTCATAAGTGAAGGAAAGCACTCGAAACATTTTTATTTTGTTTTTGTTTTTGTTTTTTTTTTGTTTTTTTCTGGTACCGGGAACCGAACTCACGACATTGCGCTTGCCAGGCAGGCGCTTTTGCCGCTGAGCTAAATCCCCAGCCCCTCGAAACATTTTTAAATGTCAATTTTTATTTGCACTTTCTTTGGATTTTGTATTTGCTTTGGAGGACTTTTGATCTTTTACAAATTTATTTCAAGGTACCAAAAGATGCTTCCAAGGGATTTTTTTCTTGTTTTAATTTAGTACCTGTGGCAAAATTATAAATGCTTTAAAACAGAAGTTTCCCATGTCGTAAAGAGAAAACAGGCCTCAACTATTTTATTCCCTTCTATGTTGACACTTATAGAACCCTGTGGTATTACAGGTCAAAAGGAGAAGAATAAACAATTCTGGTCCTTCAAGAATTTATAACATGAATGTGATAAAGACATTCAAAAATGAGAAAGTGCCCATCCACTAAAATACAGAAGCAGATATATAACACAGAGACATTATGTTAAATCAAAAAACAAAACAGGTAAAATATACCAATGCAAAACAGATGAGATAAACTAGGGAAGTTTGCTTGGATGAGCTGATGATAAAATCATGATTTGATCTGTTTTGATCTTTAGAATGTAATATAAACTAGTGAAGGTATTTAAAGAAAATTTTGTATAGCTTTAATTAGTATAGTATATACTGCAAAAGAAAAATTCCTTTATTTGTGTTTAAGGTTCATCCATATGGTCACACATGGCAGAATTTCCTTCTTTTCTAAGGCTAATTATATTGTATGCATATATTATAGTTTCCATATCCGCTCATCCATCGATAGATGGTACAATAGTTTCAATAGCTTGTCTATGTAAATAATCTTGCAAATATCACTTCTAGATTCCAATTTTAATTCTTCTGGATAAATATCCACAAGTTGGAAGTCTGGGTTCCACGGTAGAAGTATTTTTAGATTTTTTAGGATTCCTGATACTATAGCCATAGCACCTGCACCCATTTGTTGAGAGGGTATCCCATGTTAAATTTTTTACAACAATAAAAGTATTTAAATGATAGTTTCAAGTAAGACATTGAAAAGGAAATAATACTTTTTTTAAAAAAGAAAAGATAATATAACCTATTTTTTAACTTTATGTTGGTGTATGTTCTAGATATTATTCAAATCAGAATTCATATTTACCTTGTCAGAGTCAACATTTAGTAGTTATATTACAGAATTTTAAGAGTTTAGTAATTATATAGTCTTTCTGCTCCATCACATAGACTGTGGGGCTCTACTGTTTATTGTGTAACTCATATCCATATTTCAAATAGAACAAGTTATTTTTAATCAGTCTCTGACCTCTCTCACTCTTACATTTCAAATCAGATTTAATTTTCCCATCCTTTAAAAACGAATATGATTTTACATATATATTTATTGCATCACTTAATTCTTCGCCTACTTTTTAAGGTTCTAAGACAGTCTCTTTTCATATGGAGGTTTAGTAAAGTTTTAATATTTGTTTATCGCTATTTTCAGTGCAAAGAATAGCAGACAAATAACTATAATTTGTTTTATTTTTGCTTTGCTTTCACTTTAAGGTCATCAGATCAAATGTCTTTCTACTATAAGGTTTTTTGAAATAACTTTTAAGCAGGTTCAGTAGAATTCTCTAATATTAATTAAGCATCTAATAAAAACACAGGGGTAAATGTTTTCTAAGGGGTAGTTACTTGTTATTTACAAGGGAATGCATACATGGGAAGGTGGTTCTAAATGAAAAACTCTAAAAAGCTACCAGAAAAAGAAAATGAATGAAATTCTTTCAAAGACTTACTTAAAACTAAATTACTGCCGGGTGTGGTGGTGCAGGCCTGTAATCCCAGCACTCGGGAGGCTGAGGCAGAAGGATTGTTGAGAGTTTGAGGCCAGCCTAGGCTACAAAGGGAGCTCAAGGCCAGCTTGAACTGCATAGAGAGACTTTGTCTCAAAAAAGACAAAAGAAAGAAAAAAAGAAAGAAAAAAAACTAAATTAGTGATGTCTAGAAAAAAAAAAAAAAGAAAAAGACAAAACACATTTTCATTGAAATAGAGATTCCTGATAGAACATCTGCAAAAGAAGATGCACTTTACTGCTAAAAAGCCCTCCTTCCAGTCTCATCATACCAAAAAAATTCTGGCACACAAATAGAATTAATGGCATGGTAGAATACTGACAAAAAATAATAATGAATGAAACACACATTCAGGGGCTGGGGATTTAGCTCAGCGGCAAAAGCGCCTGCCTGGCATGCGCAAGGTCGTGAGTTCGGTTCCTGGTACCGGAGAAAAACCAAAAAAAAAAAAAAAAAAAAAAAAAGAAACACACATTCACATTATTGACAATATATCTACAAAATAGGCTTAGAATTATCCAGTGGTTATGAGTTATTTCAATGTTGTTTATCAAGTTTTTCTTTATGTGATTTTATTTACATTTAACCCTAAACATTACAAAGCAGGACACCTGGCAGGGTGAACCATAGTCCTTGCTACACCACCTGCTGGACGCCAAAATGTCAACAAACTTTCAAATAATAAACATCCAGCACAAGAATGACTGAGGTAATCCCTTGATTTCAGAATTAAACCCTAAAAAGCCCAAAAATATCAATTAAATGTCAAGTGATTTCTGTTGATACAGCATGCAGAGAGCCCAACACATATCCTAAAATAATTCAAAGCAGTCAGAAAAGGTCATATTGCAATTTCAACTTTGGAAAACTTTAAGTAGATTTCTCCCTTCTATGCTGCCAGGTGAAAAGGTTCACAGAAAATTCCAACATATAGTCCAGCTGAAAGAGAGCCCAGGTGCCAGATCTGGTAAGGCATGTTTCAGAGCTTTGCGCGTGGACATTTCATCCACTGGCATTTACCTATGAGCCCAGAACACAGCTAGGAACTCTGGGCGTTGGCGAAGAAGGAAAGTTAGAGCTACGTGGGTGGGACATGACAAACAGAAAGAGCAACAGAGAACGAACTGACGCGAAAAGGATGGTTGAGAGATTGGGAGACAGTAGCAGAAATTGGGCAGAGCGCACTACTTTGTGAATTAGAAACATGATCTGAATTTGACTGGGGTCATGGTTGTACAACTTGGTCAATACGCTGAAATCTACCTTAAGTCTATAAGCTATGCATATCTTAGTTCAATGAAGCTGTTATTAAAAAACATTAAAAATTATGGTTAAGAAATCAATAATTTTGATTATACAAATAAAAAATAAATAAAGGGAATAATACCTGTTAGTTTTGAGCTATGAAAGAGTGTTCAATAATGAACTGTGTACTATTAATGTCAGTAAACATAAAATAAGGCGAATATTTATTAATACATTACTCTCAGACTTTAGCATACATGTAGAAATGACCAGAATGACTGAGAGAAGGAACATCACGTATCAGTGCCAGTTCTATCTTTCTCACTGAGGTCACTCACTGGTAGGAAAGAAGAAATAATTCACAGGGATCTTGCTGGGCTGAAGGAACAGGAATTGCATTTATGGGTACTGGGGTGCTAGAATTTGAGAGAGAGGACTCTAGGGAGAAAGAAGCTACACAAAGGAGTTCAAGCTATCTACCCAGAAGTCTCCCCCTGCATCTCTGATGAAATACAACATGGAGCCCACACTTTTCCCGAGGACACAACTCCAAAGAATTCTCAGAGAGAGCCGAGAGCTGAACAACTTGTTGAGCTTATAGAGATTGTCACATAGGAGAGCTTCTTCCAATCGGAGTCGAAAGACCTTACTAAAGAGCGATGGCATTCAGCAGAGAACTAGAAAGGCCATATTTAAAGGTTACATCTGGACTGATGCAGCTCAACAGCAAACTTTGACATAATCAAACTGACATGCAGGAAAAGAAATACAGTGTTAAGTATAAATCTATCAACTTCTTGAAGAATAAAATACTAAAAGGAATATTCAGAACTAAAAGAGATAACACCAAAACTAAAAATATTACTAGCTTTGTTTAATAGCAGATTAAGCATCGAATAGGAATACAACAGTGAAATTGAGGGCGGACAATGGAGCTACCCAAACTGAAGGATACAAAGGAAAAAACACCTTCAGAGAAAGTATCTACGCGGCCTCTGGGAAAACACAAAGTGACTTAAATTAGAATTCATATGTATAGGTAGTATACAAAAAGGAGTTTATAGAAAATGTATTTTTATGTTTTATTTTCTTTGAGACAGTGTCTCACTACACAGTACAGGCTGGGCTTGAACACATTATGCAGCCCAGGCTGGTCTCAAACTCATAACCATCCTCCTGCCTCAGCCTCCCAAGTGCTGAGATTACAGGCGTACACCACCATGCCTGGCCAGAAAATGTATCTTTAAAACATGACAATATTTCAAATATGGAGAAGAATATATGACCAAAGATCAAAGAAGCTCCCTAACCCATACTAAGAGAACTATACTAAGTGACACAATAGTGGATTTGTTTAAATTTTAAAAATTTACAGAGAACCTTGGAAGCAACCAGAGAAGGAAAAACCAATACTGATTCCAGTAATTATATTACATTAATTTTGATTATACAAATTAGACTATCAACTATTTTGACTTCGTTTGTTATTTTTCATAATTTTTCACAACTGTTTTTCTATTGGGTCATTTTTAATACAAATTTTGTAGCAGTTTCCATAAGAAGCTTACCCAAAAATTCATTGCATATGGGGAACAATGACAAAAATGCACAGCTCTTGCTTAAGGCAATGGAATACAGAAGATAGTGAAACAGAATATTAAAGTACTGAAAAAATATTTAAAAGTTAATTGGATTTAAAAATAACTGGGAAAAAATGGAAAAATTATACTTTAGTGATGAACTTACATATGAAAAATTTTGAAGGACAATGGACAATTAAAAAGAACAGATAATTCTCATACTCAAAAAATGTACAAATGGCTAATATAGGAAAAAATGTTCAGCATCTTTGCAAAAAAAAAAAATTACTGAGACCCTATCTCACTCCACAAAGAATGACTATCAGAAACAAAGCGTCAAAAACAAAAACTGCTACCAAGGTTGTTGGTGAAAAGCAGCCCCTTTTACATACTGGTCAGAATATAAACCAGTACAACCAGTATGGAAATCACTATGGAGATTCCTCAAAACATTAAAATGAAAAATTAATTTGACTCAATTCTTCTTCCTTTGGGTATCTTTCCAGTGACATATGCACAACGCACAATAACTAAATCTTGGAAGTAGTCTACCTGTCTATCAACAGATAAATAAATGGGTAAGGAAAATGTCTTGTACATACACACTGGCTATTACTCAACCATAAAGAAAGATAAATTTGAGCCATTTGTAGGAAAACTGATGCACCTTGAAAACATAATGCTACATCAAACAAACCACATGTAGAAGAGTAAGTATTGCATAGTTTATCTTATATGCAAAGACAAATTATAACTAATTTAAAGAAAAAACAAAGATAGATGATAGGGAGGTAACATTTTGGAGATCAGATGAGAATCTGAGGATGGCGAGGGATGGAAGGGGGGAGGGGGAGGGGAATTAAAATGGAAGAGATGCGGTATGTGTATGTGCCAGCCCCTCACAATGACAAACACATACTAATAAAAAAGCACCTCAAATATATCCAAATACAGTGGTTACAAATAAGACAGTCACATTTATACTACTACCAAGAACAATTTTAAATAGAAATTTTAAAAACTGACATGAATATGAGATAGTTATCTGTAAATCTAATAAGCATAGTAAAGATTTCCATGTGGAAGGCTACAAAATACTAATGAGAAAAAAGAAAGAAAACCTAAGTAAATGAAAAGTTATAAAATGCTGATGGAGTAAAGAACTCGGTGTTTTAAAATCCAAATCCTATTCGATTTCAGTGATAAGTTCAACGCAATTTCAGTAAATTTTGAGCACATTCCTTTATAGAGATAACATTAAAATAAATGTTGAAATAAAAAAACTAACAGTAAAACAATTATGAAAAATAACAATAAAGAATCTCACAATACTTGATTTGACACCTAGAATAAAATTATAGTAATTAGCAATGTTATGATACTAGGATTAAAATAGATTAAATAAAGAACCCACCCTCAAACTAAGAGATATTTCATGAATTGATTTTCAAAATAAGTGCTAAGTTAATAAAGAGCAGGTGCTTTTCAAAAACAAATTATCTTAATACAATGGATATCTATAATCAAAATACAAAAGAAGTTCACTAACACTCTGTTATGAAACTTAACCAGAAATGTAACACAGTTCTACGTTTAAAACTTAAAATTTGGGGCACTTTCAGGAAGATGGTGGAATGGTGAGCAGCAGCGAAACAGCCTCTCTGAGATTTGGTGCCACACCCTGGAATACAGCAACAAGGCGAGGAAAATAAAGAGGGAAGTGGGTTCCCGGGACCCAGGAAGGATCTGAAGTGAGAACTGCAGCCTATGGGGAGAGCAAAGAGAGAGTCTTCAATGGAGACAGAGGTGGAAGTTGGTGCTTTCTTCCTGAGCCCAGACTCAGCGCGTGGGAGGAGCAGCCTGACCCTGCAGATGCAGAGTGACTACTGGCAACCTGAGAAACCTCCATGGAGAAGAGCACCAGTGGGACGCAGAAGTGAACTCAGTTATCTGGGCTCAGACATCCCCCAGGAGAGGGTGAGTGGTTGGTAGCCATTTTGAAAAGGGGCAACGGAGCTCAGAACTCAGAAGGGCTGCATTGTGCGGCTCCCAGTGTCACAGTGAACGCTGCCTGGTTCAAGCTGGCAGGATGTCAGGGATCCCAATTCAAGTAAGCAGGGAGCCCAGTTCAAGGGGGCAAAGGCACACAGACTGCTGCAGGCTGAGCAGATTGGATTCCAGCTTCACAGCCAGATACCACCCTGAACTTCAGTGGAACTAAAGGTTCAGGCTTGCTGGGATTGTCCACTATGCTGTCATAAAATTACGGCTGGCTTGCTAGGATTAATCAGCGCCAGTCTGGATTCTGTCTGCCCATGTGCTTACCAATGACAGTAGACACATGGCTTGACATGGCCTTTTTTTCTTTTTCTTATTTTCTTCCTTGTGTTTCTTTTTCTCTTTTCTTATTTTTGTTTCATTCTATTATTTCTTGGTCTCCTTTTTATATAAATGTGAGCATGATTTCTAACTCTTCCTTTGTTGCTCTTTTGTGTTCTCTTTCTATTTCTTACTTGTCTTTCCCTCCTGTCTTCTTTACCAGTTTCTCAGACTTTGCATGATCTTCCTTTATGCTCCAGCCTTGCTTGTAATCTCTTCCTCTTCTTTTTCTCTATTTTCCCCTTCAGGTCTTTTAAACTTTCTCTCCTGAGGGTAATATCACATATTGAGGGCTTATTTACTGCAATCAATTTTCTCGTTTGTTTTAGATTTTGATATATAACCACAAATCTACTTCATACAGTTAAAAGTGTCAAATTAACAGTTAATTCAGTTTGTCATTTTCTAACCTATCTGAAGCTATTGTTATTGCTGATTGCACCATGTTAGCCAAGGTGACATACTCATTCTAATCAGTTTTCTTTGTGCTATACCAAGACCATGATTGCCTAAACTTATGATCCTAGACCAGGATCATAAACAATGCTATAGGCCAGTGCCAAAGAACCAGGGGTTGAACCAAGTAGGCAGCAGCTTCTCAACTCCAATAAATTAAAGAAGTAGGATCTCACAATAGACTCAAAAGTCAGAAACTAGCTACAAGTGGAAGACATCTCTGAGAAGTAGTCATTTTCTAAGGGCTCTGACTACTAGCACTAAGGGTACTCACAGTAGGAAAATTATAAGCATCAACCTAGGAATTAAACTGAAAAGAGAAAAAGAAAGAAAACAAAAACGAGAAGACACTTAAAAAACATGCAACCCCAGACTTTGAGCTTACCAAAGGGAAACCCAAGAGAGCAATTAAGTGGAACAATCTGAAAGCCACCCACTTACTGTGTGAAGTGTTAACAGCAGAAAAAAACAAAGCAGATAAATGAGGCTCTAAAAAAATCAAATCAGAAATAATTTCTCAGATAACTATAGACATGGTGACAATAATAAAAGACATGCTTAGTTTCTCTACAGCAGATACAGTTAAAAAAAAAAAAAAGAACAGCTTCAGAAAATGATGGAAACCATGAATCTCCAACATAGGAAAGAAATGGAATTCATGATACAGACTCCATTTAAAATTCCATTGAAAGTATAAACAGCAGAATAAGCAAATGCGAGGACAGAATTTCAGATATGGAAGACAGGACTGCAGTTAAAGATCATGAAAAGAAAGATTTCTTAAAAATAACAAGGGTCCTTGGGCTGGAGATAAAGCTCAGTGGCACAAGCTCCTTCTTGGCAAGTGTAAGGTCCTGAGTTAGATTCCCGGCACCAAAACAAAACAAAACAAAAAGACAAAAAAAAAAAAAAAAAAAATAGCAAGGGACCAGACAAACTGATCCAGCAACAAGTAGATGATGCAGTGAAGAATAAAATAAGATGGGCTGGAGTCAATAAAAAAGGAGATAGCAAGAATGACATAAAAAAAACTGTTAACAGAGGTCATGGCAGAAAAATTCCCAAGCAGGGAGAATTCAACATACATGTAATTGAGGCATACAGAACTGCAACTAGCCATGATCATCAAAAATCTACACTAAGACATATAATAGTCAAGTTTTCAAAAATTCAACACAAGAACAGAATATTAAAGGCTGTTAGAGTAAAGAAACAAATTACCAAAAAGGAAAGCCCATCAGCATCACAGAAGATGTCTTAACACAAGCCCTTCAGAGAGGGAGAGCTTGAAGTATTTCAAGCCCTAAAAGAAAACAACCTCCAACCAAAGTTGATGTACCCCACAAAATTATCTTTCAAAATTGATGTATAAATAAGATCCCTTCATGACAAAGAAGATCTAATGAAATTCATGAACACCAAACAAGCACTCCAAAATATTCTGAAGGATATTCTAGAAAGAGATAGCAAAGATTGCAACTCCATGAACCCCAACAGACTAAATCCAGCAGGCAAGGCAAGCAATTAAACACAAGAGGGGAAGGGGAAACAAACAGCAGATATATAACATGACAAGGACAAGTGAACACATATCAGTTATAGCCATCAGTGTTAACGGTCTCAATGCACCAATCAAAAGACACAGAGTGGCAGAATGGATCAAGAAGCAAGATCCAACAATATTCTGCATTCAAGAAACACATTTGATTCAAAAACATTGCACAGACTGAAAGTCAAAGGATAGAAAAGAATAATCCATGAAACAGGATCCCAAAAAAGCAGGGATAGCTATTTTATTTGCATACAAAGTGAATTTTAAGCCAAGCTAATTAAAAGAGACAAAGAAGGTCACTACATTTTTGTAAACAGAACATTAAAAGAAGAGGTATCATAAAATATTTATGCACCAAACACCAAGGCATTGAACTATGTAAAATAAAGATTAATAGACATGAAAAATTAAATAAGCACTAATACAAGAGTAATGGGGGACCTTAATACCCCACTGTCACAAATAAATCATCTTGACAAAAAAGTAGACAATGAAATGTTACAACTTCAACACAGTGCCTGCCTGGCAAGTGCGAGGTCCTGAATTCTACTGCTGGTCCAAGAAAAAGAAAAAAAAATATTGGAACTGAATCCAACTTTTGTACAAATGGAAA
This sequence comes from Chinchilla lanigera, assembly GCF_000276665.1. Taxonomy (NCBI): domain Eukaryota; kingdom Metazoa; phylum Chordata; class Mammalia; order Rodentia; family Chinchillidae; genus Chinchilla; species Chinchilla lanigera. Next base: position 5,918,897 of record NW_004955472.1, on the reverse strand, counting down.
ATATATGATGAAAATCTCAAAGAATAAATGGGTGAAATAGAGCATCTCCTGATGCTGTACATAATCTGACCCATGAACTACAAGGTTTATATGTGTGAATGTGTACATGTAATGCCTAAATTTAAAAAGGCAGATCACCTATAAAAATAAAAATGTCACTCTCGTCTGATAATTTATTTGAAGCAGTCACCCTTCAACAGTACCAAAGTATGGGCCTCGGATGTGGCTTAGAGGTAGAGTTCTTGCCTTGCATGCACAAGACCCTGGGTTCAATCCTCAGCACCACAAAAAAAAAAAAAAAAAAAAAAAAAGCAAAGGAAAGGAAAAAAGAAGGAAAAGTGTCTAACAGTGTAAGAGAAACGAAGTTATATTTAAGCTTCCCAAATTATAGACAGCAAAATAAGAAGGCTTTTAAACAGATAGCTAATAGAAAGCACAGGGATAGATCAAAGAGATCCATAGACTGAGCAGGGAAGGGAGGGGGTGAAGACGGAAATTAAGATGTGTGATGTGCACGCACCGATGTGACTGAATGCACACATGCACAATTATGTGTGGTATTATGTATTATGTGTTGCAAACATGAATGGACTAACTACAGACAGAAATAAATAATGTACAAAAACAGATCTTGGCTTATAACGTACTTTTTTGAGATTTCTTTTTTACTGTGCCAGAGATCTAGAGATTTGCATATGCAGTGCAAGTGACCTACCACTGATCCAGCCTTCTAATTTCTTTTTATTGACATTTTTTGAAAATCAGAGTTTTTACAGTAGTCCTATTTATTACCCATTACTTCAGAGCATATCTTAAAGAAATATATTTAAGCCATGACTGTTAATCTTCCATGATAATTACTATTAAAATGTGATTAAAATAATACCATATCTTACTATTTAAAAAATATCATAATGGATGTCTTTGGTTAAAATGGGAGGATATAATTTATAAAGGTACCTTAAAATGTTTAAGGAAGCATTTCCCTTCCTATGTGAGCATATATCCTAAACCATTAAGGAAATCAGAGCGTGGCATTGTTTCTGGAAGTAAACGCATCTTGCTTGATTGCCAGTAGAATTGGTATGTTAACAGTCGTAAGTATACAACAAAAGCATAACTGGCATTGTCAGAATTTAACTGCCCATTGTTTAATGCTTTCAAGTGCAGTGAAAACAATCAGGCACAAAATCAGCTAAGACTTCATATCAAATTACAGAACAAAATTTATATCAATATGAGAAAAACTTCTTCCCCCTCAAGTTTAAGACAAAATACGAACCTAATAGTCAAAAGAAGAAGAGGCAACTGCAATTGTGTTACAGGAAAATCATAAAATTTTCATTACTTTCCATTGCAAACAATTTTTCCTTTTATCTGAGTTTATCTCAAAAAATTCTACCTATTATGTCAGGAACAAATTTCTCATTGCAAACTGAAAACTAAGTATATTCTAAAGAAGCAAACCCAGCTGAAAGAATTTTCTCACAGAGAAGCACGCTTTCTGCCATATAATTTATTTATGAATTAGCAGAGACTTTCAGGTAGTTTTGAAAGAATTATATGTGAAAAGTAACTTCATCCAGCCTGCTGTATGTAAGATTTTTTTTTACAGAATTTGCTTATACCATGTGTTATCTTATCTTTTAATAGAACCTAACAATTCAATACATATAGCTTCTTTAAAGATGAAGAAGGGTATGGGGCTGGGATGGGGTAGAAACTTCTATTTATTTGACATAACACCATGTAAACCAGTTGCAAGTTCCTGAATCTAGGAAACCCATTCTTGCCCTCTGCCAACTGCAATAAAAAGTTTGTAGCTTACATGATACTTTTGCATACATGGTGGTACTTAATTTCCTTTAACAATTTTAGAGAATAAATATCATTATTTTCACTTAAAAGAAAGGAATCTATCCAAGGCCATCTATTTCACCTATTTCTAACAAAGGAAAAATTAAAAATTTATATTCCTTTTCAGACTATCTGATTGTACCTCATCATCACAACATGTCCATTCTGTTTTATTTCTACCTGAAGAAGACACTTCCTACCACAAAGTCTGATCACAGCGCACTATCAATACTCCACATGTGTGCTTGCAAGTGATAATGTATTATTACATCAGATATCATACAATCATAATTTCACACCTCTAAGTCAAGCACATATATTATAAGCATTGAAAAAACAAAGGGTCATTACACAAAATAAGAACACAAATAAAAGTGAATTTAGTCTTTGTGAAAAAAGAAATCTCTTAAGTGACAATATTCTAATGCTCAGACATATTAGCATTTAGTACTTCAATGCAGAAAATGCATACCTCAGTTCACATCAGTCATGAGGCACTGGACACAGATGTGTTCTAATTTGTGTAAAATTTATTATGTGGCAGACATTTCAGTGTATGCTACACAAAACTGTACTGTTCAATCTTGTCCACAACTGCAAGAGTTAGATATGCCTGAGATTAAGATTTGCAATTTGAAATGGAAAAATTTAAATTTACCCCCTCCCTTCTTCAAAGATACTAGATGTATTGAATCATCAGAATATCTACATAAATTTTTGGGATAAACTAAACTGGAAGAAAATGTAAAACTGTTTGTTACTGAAGAGTTAGTGAACATGTATTATTTTCAAAGCTGACAGAAACAACGGCCTGCATTTAAAATGCAAGAAAGTTTAAAGGTTTGGCCCTGGTTAATACATACCCAGTTAATACACTGCTAGTAATATAACAAAAATTTGCCTAGCTCCAAAGTCAATATTCTTAGACCTTCCTTAAAGTTGGTTTCATTGTCATTCTGTCCTGAAAACATAAATTTAAAGCCAGGTGTGCTGGCACGCACCTGCAATCTCAGAACTCACAAGGCTGAGGAAAAAGGAGCTTTACTCAAGCCCACCTGGGGCTACAAAGTAATTTCCATGCCAGTCTAGACTACACCACAAGGTCTTGTCTTAAGAAACCAACCACATGAATGATCAGAAGCCCTAAATTTAAAAGCAAATATGAATGTGCTACTTTTCCAAACAAAACTGCTTTCACCATGTAAGTGAAAATTCTTTTGAGAGATAAGATAGATTAAAAAGAAAATTCACCCTCAGAATTTGTCTATAAAAACCAACGTATAATTTCCTTCTGTGTATATTATCCTTAATTATGTATGGTTTTGATTTATTACTGTTGAAGATATAGTTATTTCTATTGGAAGTATTAAGGAAGGGAGAAAAAAAAAGTTTTATTTATTTTTGAGGGTGGGGTACCGGGAACCGAACTCAGGACCTCGCACTTGCCAGGCAGGCGCTGTGCCACTGAGCTACATTCCTGGCCGCCCCAAAAAAGTTTTAAATGAAGTTAAAGACAACATAGAAAAAACCAGAATCTGATGGAAAGCTAATGCAGACCTGAGATTTCCCCTCCACAATCCACAAGGGAAAAGGCTGAGTCATGTTTTAGAATGGCAGGTGGCTGGTGCTTTGGCTTAAACTTATAGTCGCGTAACTGAATCGTAATAATCCCGGGTACTGAGCAGGGAATCCGAGATACACACACTCAGCTAAGTCAAGTTGATTATATGGTCACTCAAAGTGTTTTGCATTGTAAGCATCCAAGTTACTCAGCATATCTGAGATCAAAGCGGCACCCTAGAGACAAGATACGATATCCCTGAGTCACACAATCAGAATACACTGAACATCTGAATGGAGAAAATATCACAGCAGTAAAATGCTGCCAAGGAAAATCAATTTATATGAATTCAGTTGGCAAAAGTGGTAATGGAATGGGGATGGCAGGACACTGAAAATAACTTGTTGACAAAGGATGCAGAAGTAGAATTTAATTGTATAATATCAATTATTTCTATTTTAAGACATAAAATATGGCACAGTAACTGTCTACCTTTATATTAAATCTTTATTCTCTCCTTTATCTTTTACTCTTTTGCTTTTAGAAATTAAAAGTATGATAGTTGGTGACTTTCTTCATCGTGTCTCCTACTGCTATGCCTCATTAAGCAATTCTAAGTCCTGTGTTCAAAAAGCAACCATCAGAACCAACCCAGACAGACTGGGATGGACAATGAATCCATCCTAACTGCAAAGGGGAAAGTTCAGCTATACCACGCGGTGGGATGAACGGAGACGTAAGTCATTTAGCTGAACGCTGTGCTACATGGCACACTCTCAAATCTGACTGAAGAAGGATTGCATAAGTGACATATTAACTATCATATCATTTAATCCCATCATGTAACTAAATTCTAAATCCTGAACATGTTAGGACCAGGGAAAATACTATATAAATCAAGGCTAAGAAAACTCTATAGACAATTCAGAGCATGATAAAAGTAGAAATATTAGTGACAGACTGCAGGAGTAAATTGGACAGTTCTATTCCTGATACGAAACAGATTATGGGGGCTGGGGATTTAGCTCAGCGGCAAAAGCGCCTGCCTGGCAAGCACAAGGTCGTGAGTTCGGTTCCTGGTACCGGAGAAAAACCAAAAAAAAAAAAAAAAAAAAACAGATTATGAACAAATCAGAGGACACAAAATGTTACTGGGGCTTTTTAAAAGAAATGCCTATTAATTTGCATAAATTTGGAATTGCATGATCTACCTGACATTTTCAAAAGTTGCACACAATAGATAAATGAAAAGGACTATCAGGTGAGATATAATCTGTGTCAACAGCAGAAGGCAAGTTTTGATATAAACATTATGAGAATTGGAAGTGAACATGTATACAATTTTCTAAACTTAGATTATTAAAAATTCTCTTACATGTTAGAAAATTTTATTTTACAAAAAGAATGAACAATTTCTTAATCAAAGAACTCAATAGAGATAAAAGGTGTAATTACTACTGTACAAGGTGATATGAAAGTAAAAACAGAAGACTTTTAAATAAAAATACAAAGAATAGTGAGCATATTTAAAAGAAACAGAAAGGACACATAAGGGAATATATACTGACACAATTTTAAGGATAGCTCCAATAAAACTAAAGTCCAGAACAAAGCGAGCTTCCTGAAAATCACTACATAAAGCAAACAGGAGAATTACACGCAATGCTTGAGGGAAGATGACATACTACTACTATAGTCGAGGAAAAAGTTCAGATGCTTAAAATACGGATTTCACTTTGCATTTCCTCATCAAAGGGAAAGAACGTAAGATAGGAAATAAACCTTTTAAGCATTTTCTTCTCTGACCAAATCTGTAGAAAACAGTCACAAAACTACAAACCAGTGGGTACGAGTTCACACTTTAAGAATGTACACAGACCTCACAAAAAATAAAAAATATAAAATCAAACACAAATTCACAGCATTCACCAAACAAGTTATTCATGAGAGCTGCAGAGATACCTCTGCAATTTTTAGAAATCAGTAATTATCAGTTTTCTGTAATTATTTTTTAAACTCAAACATGAAAACCGAACAGGCAATCACTAAATTCCTGCAAAAGAAACCTCTTTCATTTATATTATTTTTAGAATGGCTTTAGGAGGTTTATGATATAATACAATAAAGCATTTCACATATTTTCTTCTAATAAATATACATTAAGGATATAATATACATTAGCAATGAAAGCAGGCTAAATATAAAGCATTTCAATGAAATTTTAATGTATATGTAAATAATACCAGTTACTGCTTCCATTTCAACTTAATGAGATGTCCTTATCTGATCATTTGAAAGCTATAAAAGATGGTTTAGTTACTGATTTCAGTATTAGGAATCACATTCATCTTGACAATTTACGATAATGAAAAAACATCAAAAACTGAACATTACATGGATAGATGTAAATATTTTACATTTGGTTCAAGACTAGAAGCTCAAGTATAGAATAAACAATATCTGGCCTTATTATAACTTACCCATAAAACAAAGTTATGAAGTATTCTTTTCTTTTTAAATCAAAAGTTCAGTGTAAACCAACAAAATAATAAAACATTTAATTATGTTCATGAGGTAACGTAAACATTCCTAAAACAAAAACATCCGCGCCTGACTGTTCTTGCATATTTTCAGAATAAATATGGAGCCTGCATTCACTTGTGAACACATCCTCTACAGGAGCTGCCTAAAATTGGGAGGCCAGACTGGTCAGGGGCACACTTACATAGGACAGCAATGCTCTTCTGTTAAGTGAGGATATGGCGAGTTTATACAGGAATATAGCAGTTCTATCCACAGTATTTTCCCCTATTGCTCCAGAAGACACAGCTAGGATGGGTATTTAGCAGTTGCATGGCAAGTTTTGTCTTGAAATAGAATTCTAATAAGAAATGTCTCATAACGTCTCTACTACTCACTTGCTTTTCTTGACATGATTTCTCAAAACTGTCATCATTACATAAAATATTCTATACCAAGCCTTTGTTAATAAACACTTCCTCATAGAGAATTTCAGAATGTTTGTTGAGCATATGTCATTCTCTTTCAATTTTTATTTACTAATAGAATTTTATTTTAGTGCAATACAGAATGCCTCTAATTATCAATGTTCTATCTATCTTCATGGAAAGACTAGGAATGTGAACAGATAAAAAAGTGTAGGTGAAGGCAACATGTATCAGATTTGATTATTTTGTGAATCTGTTTTCCATAATGACATATGCATTTAAGTTTGGTTTAGATTTGTTTACCTTCAAGCTAAACTAAGGTATTCACAAATATTAATAATATAAATGTCTTTTCAATTGGCCTAGAATACCTGCAAATGCATCGTTCATTTTGGAATATATATTCTTAGGACCGTCTTAATAACTGTGATTTCAGATTGCTTAGTTTTGCAAAGGCAATTGCAGAAATTAAGTTATCCACTCAACGATTCCATTTTGGCAGTCCTGGTTAAAATGAAAACAAAAACAAAATCCTCAAACGCATGTAGAAAGCTCATGAATGAGACGGTTTAGAACACTGCCACTGAGCTCCCACGTGCCATAATAAATATTGCATGAGATTTAACTGCCAGAGTGCTCAACTTAACCAACACTCTTTTCTCATTCCTTTCAAAACACCAGCAGAATATACTGAGATGAGAACGGTGCCCTTCGTAATAAAGTAACAGCTTCAGAATTTCTTATTAGGCACTCATAAGAAGTGGGATTCCCTACTCAAAAATGTCCCCTCTCTCATGCCCTTTCTTTTATTTGGAATTCTTCTTCAAAGATACAAATGTATGAAAAGATTCAGCCTGTTCACACCATTACTTCAGTACTCTGATCTATTAAAGATCAGGCGTTTGTCAAAATGTCTTCTAAATTAAGAAGAATTAGTAAAAGGATACATTTAAACTCCTGGTATCTGTTAGAGCACTGGGAGGGCACAAGCTATAACGAGGGCGCTGAGTTAGCAGAGGATAACACAGAACAAGAGAAGCACACACAGCAAAGGCGCGACCCTGACAACTAAAATGACATCCCCTCACTGCAAGACTGATTAAGGCACGAGAAGAACTGCCTTCCGTGCCACATAAACTTGCACCAATATTCTTTAATAGACATTGGGTGTCCAGCAGGCAATAGACTAAGTATATTTCTGGCATAAGGCATTATAATGAGGTTGTTTTAATTATCTGCATTATATAAATAAAAGACCCTATGCCCAGAAAGATGAAGAAGCTTGCTCTAGTGGATATACAACGTAAGGGGCAGACGCTGTGATCCAACCAGCCGACACAGTAGTAAGAATCGGCTTAGCCAATTCTGTGTGACCTTGGACAAGTTACTTAATCTTTCTGTGCTTTAGTTTTGTCAGGATTAAAAATCAGAATAACATTTAATACTGGTAAATGTTCAAAATAATGTGTAATGGCAATTAGTAAGTAAACTTTCTTTTATAAAAAGAATACAAAGCCGTTGGGGTGGTGGCACACGTCTGCAACAAGAACACGCCGCAAGATGAAGTGAGGCAGGAAGACGAAGTTTTGCACGGACCGGGCAACTCAGCAGCTTAGAGAGACCCTGTCTCAGAACTGAAAATGAAGATGGGGAGAGGATGTAGTTCCATGCAAAATCCCTGGGATTCACCTGCAGTCACTAAATAAATGAATAAATAAAGGAATGTGTGAATGAAAGAAAAGAAGAGCGAAGACAAGAAGGTAAATACCGTACATTATATACTCTGAGCTCCTCACCAGTTTAGAGCATAGTGCTACGCTTTTTCTACTGTGAACACTGAGCGTAGTAAGAGATCTTCGAAATACTTATTCCTATATTTGATAGCAAAACACGAAAGTATGGCAAATACATCTAGAAAAATGCATTTTATAGTATTTAGGTTAAAAAATCGTAAAAGTAGGATAAAATAGCATTACATTTCCACAAATAATAACATGCATGGCCATTAACCCATACTTGAAGAAAAGCATCATAAAGCTTCAAACTAATGGAAATAAACATGTCCTAGTTTAAACGTACTCCCATGTGACTTTAAAATATGTGCTGACTTGCAACCTACTACTTCATCAGAATATTTCCTCAATTTATAACTATTCATGTCAATACAGCACAGATAAATGAAATCAGACATAATTTAGTAGTGGAGGCTACAACAGATCAAGAAAATTATTTGTGGAAACACTATCATCTACAGCCAACCCATTAAATATCTAATAAACATGTAATGCTTCTTATTTAACAAATGTCTCTGCTATTGAATTTAAAAAGCAAACTGAAATTCAAGAACGTTAAAATTTTAGTCACACTAACTAAAAACCAAAATAGAACAGAAACTAAAATAAAATTTAAATTACTATTAAAGATTATGAAATAAAATGTCATGAGTATTTTGATACAGGTTTCTTAAAAAGATTTTTAAAATAGCCATGTTGAAACAACATCAAAAAAAAAATGTGGGGAATCATATCCACGTATCACAAGTACTGTGACATTTTAAAAACCACAACAGTCAATGCTAAAATTTTTTTTCTTGACCAATTTTGCACATGTGAATGTGGTAATCAGAACAACTGATCTGAAAACAGCAATACGCAGTATAAGAACCACTGTTAACTCCTACCATCTTGTATGGTGAAACTCTGCCTCATTTCCAATTTTTTTTCATTGTTACTGTCTTTGATTATTTGGTCAATCTTACATTCTTATGTCTGGTGGACTGAGCAACTTCATTAAAGATAACAGGATGTAATGCAGCAACCACTGTTAATTCCAATTTTTTGTCTTGAGGCCATGTATCATTTCTGTGTTGTTTTGATCTTATCTTCATTGCTGTTTTGGTCGTTTTTTTAATTTTTAAAATAAAAAAGTATGCAGAAACATGAAGTCTGGGGAGAAGCAAAGGAATGCAGTGGATATCAGATCTCAGAGAAATGGAATTTAAGGCTAAGGCAAATCTATGCTGCAAAAGCAGCTCAACTCTGAAACCCTGCTCATGACATCTGTAGAATTGAAATACAAGAGGAGTGAATCTGCATGAGCCAAAAGAAGCACATTTGTCCATTTGGTTTTTCCTCAGTAAACATTTCCTCACCCAGCATCGTAATTAAAATTAATTTTGACAACAATAAACTCCCCCTGCTAACATTCAGGGGGCAGGGGAGAAAAGGCAAAGACCAAATAAGGAACAGCTACTACAGAGAAACCTGGAGTGAAGGAAAGATAAAGGAGGGTGCAGGTCAAGTGTTTCATTTAGCTGGTGCCGATGGAATGGAAATCAAAGCCGCCAAATGAAAATCTGGAGAACTGATCTCTCACTCTAATAAGCTGGTTAGGAACTGAAGATTAGCATCTGGAGCAGCATGGCTAACCACTGGTAATAAAGTGTTATAATTCATGTGTGTAAATTAAAAATGAAATGTCTTAATCAAGCCCCAAAAGCCTGCAAGCATAAACTTATTCATGTGAAACTCCTGGGGCTGGGGATTTAGCTCAGCGGCAAAAGCGCCTGCCTGGCAAGCGCAAGGTCATGAGTTCGGTTCCCAGTACCGGAGGAAAAAAAAAAAAAAAAACCCTACGAAACTCCTCTACTCTCTGACTTGGGTAAACCTTAAGGGGCCAACTTTCACGAACACTGACATTAGTCAGCTCCAGAGCTTTGTAATGCGTAATAACACAGCATTTTCCACAACCTATTAAGAGCAGTCTTCAAACTTTGGCTCATTCCTATACATTTACATATATGTCAGGTTGGCTGTTGCGAAATTAGAGTATTTCATAAATTTATAGCAGTCTCTATTCTGAAAGTTACTGAGCCAGATAGACCAAGAGACATATAGTTTCTGTGGTTCAGCTTGGAAAAAAGGCTCCGTCCCATTATCTTAAAGAATGCTCCACTGAACATCTGTGTCAGAAATTCCTGTGATATTAAAATGTTCAAATTCCTAGGTCCTGAGTGAATTTTCTGAGTAACAAGAGGGCTGAGACAACAGCACTTTACAGTCATTTATTTTATTAAATTATTTCATATCTATGAAGTTGAAATTGTCACATTAAAATCTCTTTTTTACAAATGATCACTTTATATACAAAATAGTAAAGCCAGGAGCTGACTCAAACCAAGAGCTGACTACATAGTACAACTCTGAAACCAGCACATTAGTCTGTCCCCTCCCTAATTTGGGTACAGACCCAGGACCGTTCATGATTTACATAAAAAAAGGTTACTATGATAGATGTATTCTGTGCAAAGTTGGAGGACAGGCAAAAACTCTTTCTCTATTTTCATCCCTCCTTTCTACCCTTGTTGCAAATGTAACCATGGACAAATGATGAGAGGCAAAAAGGGATATCTGTAATGCACCCGCTAATGAATCAGCTACCATACAAGAAGGAACAATAAACAAACAAGGAGTACTCGCAGACTGAAGAGGAAAATCTGCTAAAAGAAATACAGCTTTTCTATAAAATATCTACTGACACCTAGAGAGCTTGTGATATTATATCTAGAATATATATAATCTCAGCTAATTCAGCTTTCATGAAACTCCTCATACTATCTATATATACTAATGTATCTAAACTTGGAAAAATATATTCTATTTTTAAGGTAAGATGGGAAAGTATTTTCAAAGTAATGATTATATGTAACCTTGATTAAGTAGAAATAATTTTCTTTGTCTCACTCATATATATGTATATCTCCATTGACCAAAACACACACTCATGAGAAGATAAAATATTCCTATCTAAATATCAGGACACATGGTCAATTATCAAAGATTCTCTGTAACCTAATAAATAAGTAAAGGACCATTCAGAGTATCACAAGATAAAAGAGAAAAACAAAATCAAAACAAAACAGAAAACCACGCACTGCGGAGCACATCAGTGAAGTCATACTACACTATGTAATTATTTTAGAATAATCAAAGTAAGACAGCCAGAGTTTATTCAGTTCCTTTTATGTGCCCAGCATTATAGTAAACACCTTACAAACATTAGGTAGTTTTCCTCTCATAATAATTAATAATTTTGTGATAAATATACGAAGTCACAACTTGCAAAAGAATAACTGGGAAACTTTGATAGATTTAATAACCTGCACAAAGTCACACAGCTTCAAATGTCCATAGACGGGATGGAAACCCAGATTTAGGGACTGTAAGGTTATACCACAAATTACAACAGTCTTCGTGTCATTTTAACCAGAGATTACAGCTGGATTAGCTCATACGGGATTGCACCCAGTTCAAAAGAAGCACTGAGCTACAAACCACATACTGACTTCAAGCCAACCATGAATTCCACCCGCATCACATTTTCGAATTGCAGCCAGATGCTTAGCAAGGTCTTGCCATTTTCACCATGCACACTCAGCTGCCTTTAGTCCCTGCGGGCTGCTGTCTCGGGAGATTTCTGAGTTACACTAACGTATCTTCAGAAGTCCCATAATAACAGCAAGTACTCTGACACGCACCCCTTACCTAGCAGCTTGGTGCTTCCTTTCATCCCTACGAAATTCATCCACCACCTCGGCTACACCTTTTGTTCTCTAAAATAGTGCAGAACTCAAATAAGAAGGGAAAATCAGGAATTTACTAGGGCCTTATTACAATAAAATAGTATAGTGAAGTAATTAATTGTAATAAATTATAAACTCATATTTTTTGAAACAGGATTTCAAGAAGAAAAAAATAGATGATTCAACTCATGTCATAGATATCTTTCAAAACCGAAATCAAGACTATTCAGCTATAAAGTAATTGGAATTTTAAAAGAAAATTATGAAAGTAATTGGTATTCCACTCCATACTTATTTCCAGTGGGGAAAAACTTAGAGAAAGTGTTGTGCCATCAATTTTTTGATGCACAGCAACTATGCATTTGGACTTCAGAAAGATATTTGACCTCCCTATGTTGTTTCAGTAGATAGTGAAAGGAAAATGCTTCTTAATGATATGACTGTATTTCATACATGTTTAAGAGTCTATCTGCTGCTTGCATTTTAGAGGACAGCACAAAATACAATCAATTTATTAGGGTAGGTTTCTCTTCAATTTATTTTCAAAATTACCACTTAGAGAAACATGATTTTAGTAGGTAAAGACAATTCCTTCAATGAAGTGCTACAGAATCTAATCCTGAACTTTCCATAAACTGTTAGATCTCATATATAGAACCTCTCTTGTTAAAGAGTCCTGCTCTAACCTTTGGCATGTTAAATTCCATATGAAGAACTCTTAGTAGTCTGTGCTCCCTTACCATCCCTTTGGCTAACACCTACCAAGACTGAAATTTAGCCCTTTATTTATAATTTCTGAATGTCTGATTCTCACACTAAGTTGCAGGCTCCTTTAGAATGACCAAATGCCAGAACTGTAGAGCATCTGCCGCACAAAACGCATTCAAAATATGAAGTAAGTGGATGAGTAAGGGAATAAGTAAGTGCACAACTCGATAGAAATAACTTGAGAAAAAGGTCAGCTGCACAGGTTATTTATTTACTCATTTTGCTTTGTGCTGTTCAACTAGAAGCTCACTCACCTAAATGTTTTTAAGACTAAATTACAGACACTGTCTTTTGGATGCAACTGTATTGTGATAACATTTCGATTTAATATAGGAATCAGTTCCTACATTTATCTACTTTATCATTATCATACCTGCTGGATTCAAAATTAATACCTGGCACCTCAGCTCATTGCCTTTCCAAAAATTCATCTCCCCTTCTATTCTTTCTGCTATAGAAAGTCACTAGGTTATTAACTCACTCAACAGGAAGCAAGTAAATATCCTGTGACAAGCCCAAAGAGCATAAATTAAGCCACTGGAAAATTCTAGATGTTTTCTCTCTTGAAAAATACAGAAATAATAAAAAAGGCAGCTGCCATCAGTTGACTATAGGAGAACCAATGCTAAGGTACAGTTTATTGTTCACAACAATCATATGAAATAGGTATCATCCTCTCTTAGCTTTATCAAATGAAGAAATCAAAGTCTAGAGATGCAATAACATTCTGTGGGTTCAAATAATGGATGGATGAATGAATGAAGCAAAACCTCCTATACTTCTAGCCTGAATGAAGGATACTATCAAGCAATAGCTAGAGGATATGATTTTATCCTTGGAAGTACTGTTAAATTCTACTGTGACACTAATTTTGAACTTATCATGTTCCAATACTCTACATACATGATCTGCCATTTAAGTTTATAAGTATAGCATAAGTACTGCTAAGTAAATGTTTATCCTCCATTTATCAACAGGAAAATTGAGATGCAAAGAGGTTGAGGAATTTGCTCAATTTACATACATGTGTTAAATAACAGAGCCAAGATTCAGACTTCATCCTTAACATCATGATTTTGTCTTCATGTTCCTACAAAAAGTTCCAACTTCTGTCTCATTCAGAGTCAAGCATATTTTTGCTCCTGAATCAATGGAGGCTTTTCTTACAGAGAATAGAAAGAGAACGTACAACAGGAAAGTGAAAGAAGGGTGGGGGCTTCAGTGAATTTTGTTTCACCTCCTTGCTGCTTTGTCAGCCCAACAGAAAGAGAACAAAAGATGTGAAAGGCAAAAAAACTGAAGCAGTAAAACTGTAGACAATTTAGGATATCTTAGATTCCAAATATTCACTGGTCAGAGAGCACACAAAAGTCTTACTGGGTAACTATGGGGAGCTCTTCTGAGGAACACAGAACTGACTTTTTGAGAATAATAAGTAAAATACGTATTTCTCATTAAGAACTTAGAAAATTCAATTAAATATATCCCTGGATTTTTAAGTAGGGGGAAGAAATGTGTTAGTTTCACCTGAGTTCTCTTCTTATCGGCCTAGTATTTAGCTACCGTGACTGTATAGTATGAGCAAAAGTACCAGAAACCTACAAAATAATCTGAGTTCTACCAATCAGTTGAACCTAGTGAGAATGAACCTTTCAAGTTTATTCTGTTATATAAAGAAATTGGGGAAGTTTTTAATAAGTGTTTTTCTGAAAAATCTATGATTATGCACAGTTCTCTGGAAAAGTAATAGGTGGAAGAAATGATTTAAAATATAAAGAGAAAAGATCATTTTAGTTAAATACAAAGGTTATTCATCCTTGCTGTATTAATTTTTTTTTTTTTTTTTTTGGTACTGGGAATCAAACTCAGGACCTTGAGCTTGCCAGACAGGTGCTTGTGCCACTGAGCTAAATCCCTGGCCCCTTGCTGCACTAATTAATGCATTTTCAAAAAAGTATCTCATCAATGGAACAGATAAGGTAATAACACACATCTGTATACGAAAAAATGCTCACTATCACAAAGTACCGGAGAAATAAAGATCAGCCTGCAGCAGGGTAACACCTCATCCTAGTAAGGATGTCTATTCTCAAAGACAAAGATAACAAGTGTGGCCGAAGATGTGGAAGAAGAGGAACTTTCACAAACGATTGATGGGAAAGTAAATGAGCTCAGCTATCACAGAAAATAATGTGGGGCTTCCCCCAAAATTAAAACTACAGTTATCGTGTGCTTCAGCAATCCCACTGCTGAGTACGCATGGAAAGGAAATTACATCAACAGGGGGAGGAGAGATCTGTTCTCACACGTTCAGTGCAGCACTATTCACAGTAGCCAAGAAATGCAAACAAGCTATGTGCACAGCTGATGACCGCCTAAAAACCGTGGCACGTATGAAAATGGAATACTGTTCAGCCACGAAAATTAAATCGTGTCATTTGTGACAACAAGCACAGAACTGGGAACCATATTACACGAAATAAGCTAAGCACAGGTAGACAAGTACTACACACTCTCACTCGCGGAATCTCATGCGCATCTCATAAAAGGCAAGAGTAGAATGGGAATAATTAGAGGCCAGGGAGAGCTGGGGGTCGACGGGGATCAGCGGGTCTTCAGTTACAGTTAGATGCGAACAAGAAGCTCTGGTGTGCTATTGCACAGCGCGGTAAATACAGATGAAATAATGCACTGCACATTCAAAACACTACCACAAAGAATCCTTAAAATGTTCACCATAAAATGATAAACGTCGGAGGAAATAGATAAATGTAACCTTATTTAGACATTACACAATGTCTACATGTCTCACACCATACATAGTAGCCAATAAATATGTACAGTTTTTAGGTTTGTAAATATTTTAAAAATTTAATTATAAAAGGAAAGATAAAGTATCTAAGTTTATGGTATGAATTACAACTCAGAGTCCTCTAAATTGTGCTAGATCTACTCTCAGAGGTTTTACATACCACTGTTACACGGACCTCTTGATTATTATACCAAAAGCACATATATTTAAATCCGATTTGATGCTTTCCTACTTACACTTCAGTGTTGGTTGGAAGATTCGGATGGGTAAGTTATACATAGTTGCTAAACTATGGTTAGTCAAAATTAAATCTTTAATAAATGGTAGATATTAACATTTATTTACTAAATTTTCGTGGGAAACCTATCATATTATTGAAAAGAGAGAGGAGACGCTCAAAGAGACTAAGTAACTTATTCATGAGTAGCCACATTTAGGAAGTAGTGCAATGGGAATGTAAACTTAAACTTCCACCAGATGCCACCGGCTGTGTGCGGTCCTCCAGACCCTTCTGAGCCCTAATGCTCACTCACTCGCCCTCTTTTCCTAATGTCTTCTCACTTACTCTTCCAATGTTTGGGCCTTAATTTGATTGGTGTTTTGTTCGTAATCTATATTTGCATAATGCTCAATTTTGGACAAATAAACTGTTAAATGCTAATAAGAAATATAAAAATTAAACTTCATTTTTGAAAAGAAAAGGAATGTATTATTATAAGGGTTTATGGCTCAGTTCCAGAACTTACTAGCTCTGGGATTTGGAGAATATGCTTTAACTTCCCTATGAATCATTTTTTTTTATTTGTAAATAGGCATAACAATGGTGCCTACTTTCATTCAGACTGATTGGCTAAATTAAATGTGATAAATTATATACTATTCTATATTAAGCACTCAATGACTAAAAGGCCTTCTAAACATACTTCCAATACTACCCAGGGTGGTGGGTGTAGCTCAGTGGTAAAAGATGTGTGTAGGATATACCAAGATCCTGGATTCAGTCCCCAGTAGCAAAGTAAAGTAATATAGTACATCTATTTATTTTTTTGCATTTTCTTATCCATAAATGGGATTAATTATGCTCGAGGGATGTGTGAAGAATAAACAGGAAAATCAATAGACAGCCCTTAGAAGAGTGCTCTCAGTAAAATAAGACAATGTGTCACTTTTATTAATATGATAGTAAGCATAATACTACTTTCCAGTTCACAAATCACTCATCACACGTAGAGCCCTAACAGTAGAAGCGAGACATCTTCCTACAGACCCTGCCATTTAGGCTTGGTTCTCCACCATCTCAGTATGCAGGCAAATTCACAACCTTCCACTTGAGGCGAAACCAGGACTGCTCACTTTATCAGAAAACTTGTACAGCCTGTGACCAAGAGTCCGCTCTGACGTCACCCATCTCCTCTTATACGCCTTCCCATCCGCAGGATATCTATGCCCTCATCATCTTCTAAATTATAACAAGAATGAAAATGGGAAAAAAGATTTTAGGAAGAAGTGAGAGAGATGGGGTTGAAGAGGAAGAAGTGAAAAAAAAACATGACCAAGGTGGATTCTGTGCATTTACCCACTCCCAAAGATGACTGCAAACTGCATGTCCTGCAAACGTGTATGTCCGTACTAATGAAAAATAATCTGAAAAAAAAAAAAAAAAAAAAAAAAAAAAAAAACCAGTCAACCTGAGTGCGCCTCAAAGGTATGACTGTCAAAGAAGCAGTGAACTAGAGGACTTTGTTGTATACCCCAGCTACACCCTGGTTTCTTGTTCAGAAGTCACACAGATTGTGATTTCTTCCTATAACAACTCTTCAATGATTACTTGATCACACTGCAGATTTAGCACACCTTATCATTGAAAAGGTCATGGGAAATATAATTTGGTGCTTGCTGAGTAAAATAAGTAAGAATGACTCTTTGGCAAGTATGGCAACTACAAGTGTAGCTCCAAATCTGATTGTAAGATACATCTTAAAAATCCACACTCATTCAAAATAATATGAATGTAGATGCATTTATGTGTTTATCTGGAAAGTTATGTCAGAATATACAAAGCTGATATTAAAGGAAAATCACTCTTGGAATACTGAAATAATTGTTTCATAGATCTAAAATCCAAGTAAAATATTTCTATCAAAAATATTGACATGTCCTTTCTGAAAACTCAGCTAATTATATCCCAAAAGATGTGCTTGTGATAAGATGGCAAAGAGTTTTTCTAAAATACATTCCATCCTGTTTGCTATTACTACTTCTTAAGGAAATAGGTACGAGAATCACATAACCAACATATTTATTACTGGAGATAGTCTGACACATCCTCTATTTTTGGAAAATGCCTAAACTACAAAGAAAGTTTTCATAAAATAATTAAAACTAATCAAATTTTTACTATACAGGAAAAATAACGTTAAACTTATGATGCTTACACTATAGTCTTTTATAATTGTATTGATAATACTAATAATCTCGGGGCTGGGGATTTAGCTCAGCAGCACAGCGCCGGCCTGGCAAGCGCAAGGTCGTGAGTTCAATTCCCGGTACCGGGGAAAAAAACCAAAAAAAACCCTAATAATCTCTGTTTTGATTAAACAATAATACATGCTTTTGTCTAGGAAACAACTGGTATTTCAAAAGTTTCATGGTAATTCTGATAATTGAACAGGAGTAGTAAAAACTTATTCTTAATAGTCATCTAAGCTGTTTAAAGTGTTAATAATGATGAAAATTCACAGCCAGAGCAAAAAAAGTTTTATGAAGATCAATTTAAAAATAACAGGACACTAAAAGATTACTTCAAATAATTCCAACATTCATATCCTCTCCCCACCCCTACCCTTCCTCTCTCCACTCTGCCGTGGTGTAGGCTTACTGCCTGGTGAATGCAGGCAGCACAGTAAATTTTTATTTATCATGTTTGTGGATAAGTGACAGATTTCTCTGTTGGTTTTTATCCGCATGGTCTTCTATTTTTCATATGCAACACAGTTCTATGAGTGGCAATCAATATCTCACAACTGCTGTAGCACAGGTAATATGTAAACCATATGAGAAGGCATGTAACTGCGACTTCTATATCACCGCAGCTTTTTCACCTTCTGGAATATACAAGGTGTTCAGTAAATACTGGTTGAACAAAAACTCAATGATATATAATTCTAAGGCTCTCTTATTTTATGCTGAAGATTGAACCAGGGCCTTTTTTGTGCTAAGAATTCACTCCATCGATTTACTCTCCTACATCCTGGAGCTCTTTTCATCCTGAATCAAAAATAAGAAAGTTACTAAATCCACTGTCATCATGTATTATTTCCTATGGATACACTGACTTACAAAATAGTTACACATAAAGTTAAATATTTATAAAGTGTAAGATATGGGAGGTCTTCCATGTTGATTAAATATGCATGTCTGAGGACCTGTGACTGATACAGAGATGCGTTCTGTCCCCAAATCTGTGCTAACGGACCCCCGTCTTGCACTTGCCACAATGCATTGTAATGACACCTGTCACGCCCTACCCCTCCCACGCTCCTTCACCCTCTGTGACATTCTGTGCTCAGATTCAGCACCCCACTGCCCAGCTGCATGTGCTGTGAAGCCAAGGCAAACAGTCCTTCTTTCTGGAATATTCCTTCCTCAGTTTCCCTTCATTCCCCATCCTGCAGGGTCTCCTTTCTAAGAATCCTCTGAACAACCGCTACGCGCTGCTCAAGTCTATGCCCACGCCCACGCACGCTCTCTCTTTCAGCCTTCTAAGGGGCTGCTTCTCATTTATTTCATCCTCAAATCTTCAGTGGCTACAAATCAAAGAATGACTTAATTAACTTATTTTTACAAAAGAAGGCTTAGAAAGTACTATAAAGTACATATATCTTATTTTAGTCATGATGAAAGACTAATTTTGATGGTGATTTATTCAGCTGACACAATATGACAACTCCAAATTTCAGGGGTAGAAAACGATGATTAATGACCTGATATCTAATCAAACCTGAAGTCAGGATTTCAGTTAATTTATGAAATGTTTGTCCTTGATGAGATTAGATTATAAATTTACTTAAAATAATAACATGTTATTATAGAGAATCATATACTGCCTGACTAATGCTGATTTTCCAGTAATTATAATCTTGAAAATTTCTTCAAAAAATATCAGTAAACTGTAATACCAACATACACTTATTTATTTTTCCTTCCAGATAAAAGAAGTACACATGAAACACAAATTCCTGTGAACCCACTTAAGGTGATCATGAAAATGAGTAAGATTTTCTTCTGTTCTATTTGTCCTGCCTTTCAGTTGACAGTCATGACACTGGTTGAAATTTAGATTCTTCTTGAGAATTGAAAATTGCATTTCCAAATCTGACACCTCTTGGGAAATTATCAAAGGATTATTGTAAGGGAAAATTACCAGCTACAAATGAATGCTCTATTTTGACAGCTGAGATAGCTATTCATCTTTATTTTATGTTTCTCAATTATGCCCATGGACTCCCAGGGAAACACAGACTCTTCTCCTGTTTAGATTTATGGACATTTTTAAAATAAAATATTATAAGTAGGGGGAAGATGAAGAATTCCATATAAATACATAGTAATACTTCCAAAATGGCTGTTTATGTTACACATTCACAGCAGTAGAAAAAGAGAACCCATTTCATTTAAACTCCAGGTCTAAATGATAGAGAAACAGCACTCAGTCAGTGCCACTCACCAACATGCTCCGGGGAGCCGCGTAAGGTATTTCACACTAGGCCGACGTCTGGGCCACTGCTGAAAAGAGGTCTCTCTCCCTGCACAGAAAGAAGTGAGGAGCCTCTCAACACCAGATACTTTACTGGCATCAGAAAATGCCCAATCGAATAGGATCCCTCCAAATCACAGGAGGTGCCCGCAGCAGCAAAACAATCTGAACTCCAGTTTTCACGTTTGCCTCTTTCACCTAGATAACCACTTCCATTCCAAAATGGGGTTCTATAGGTCTGCAAAGTTCTAAAAGACATGAGAGATGGATGAAATGCATATGATGCTTGTTATGGAATCTATTTGATATTATCAAAACTAGACCCACTGTTTTCTTGACTAATTAGTTTGGCTTGAAGCCTCACTTCACTCTAAAATACTGGGGAGAAGTCCTGAAATACAAATCACTGCATGCGGCCCCAAACAGAAGTTATAGTTGGGTGGTACTGCAATGCTGGATGGCCACAAAATAGTAGTAGCAACTGTGAATGAAGTGCTATAACCACAGATAGCGAGGTTATTGTATGCACGCCACTGTGTCACAGTCTTCTGAACTGTAACATTTACTACGATCCTTAAAGTAAGCGCATGACACCTCACGCATAGAAATGAAACCGAGGCTTCTTAGGTAAGACTAGACAATATACCCAAAGCCTCATAATTCTAAGTAGAGCCAAGGCACAGGCCAAAGCCTGCTGACATCCAGAACCACCTGTCCACCCAACCACCAGTGTATCCCTGGCACAACACAGTTAGGTGAGAAAACACATGCTTAGTGCCATTTTATCCACTGTGGTTCTTGGAAAAATTAAAATTTTTATCAGTTACTCATCAAAAAGTTATAGATAAAATTTTAGCTCTACAACAGGGAAAGTCAAGTATAAAGGTTCATTAGCACTCAACTATAATATTTATCTTTGGCTCTATTGATATGGTGTATAACATTGAGCTATCCCTGTATTCCTGGAATGAATCTCAATTTGTTGTGGTGTATAATTTTCTTGATGATTTCCTGTATTCTATCTCCTAGCATTTTACTGAGTATCTTTGCATCTATATTCATTAGGGAGATTGGTCTGTAGTTCTCTTTCTTGGTTGGGTCTTTCTCTGGTTTTGGTATCAGTATAATACTT